>NC_046154.1:249863115-250163115 GCF_011064425.1 Rattus rattus
CAGTTAAGGGCTTGCTGTACAGGCCTAAGGACCTGGGTTTGGATCCCGAGCAGATGTAATAACATGTGTCTGTAACCCCTGCATGGGTGGGGACATACACAGGCAAGGTCCCTGGAGCTCTTGGCCTAGCCAAATCAGTGAGGACCCTACACTCCAAAAATAGAGTGCAACAACAGTTAGGGACCCCCCATGCACATCCGGCCTCTATGGGTGTGCACACAACACCTCGGCAGAGGGCGGCTCGTTAGCGATGTGTGAGCAGACCGGAATGTTTGCTGGAGCTTGGCAAGTGGTCCACCCCCATGTTTCTGGGGAGCCTTCTTTTTCAGGCATGGCTCATCTCCTCTGTTGAGGAGGCGGGAGCCAGTGAGTAGCCTGGAGGAAGAGGTGCTGTGGCTGTGGCGCCCCCAGGCTGTCCAGCTCAGGCTGGGACCAAGAAGGATGTCCCAGCCCACAGGCAAGTGGGCATAAGCCTGTGCCCTGCGTCTTCAGCCTGTGTGTACCCTCCTGATCCCAACCTGGGACCTCATTGTGTACCTTGTATTGTGGCCTGGCTTGTCCCCCGCCATTCAGACCTGAGGTGGGCAGGCTCAGAACCCTGTCTCTCTCAAGACACCTCTAGGCCTTGCTCCAGCTCGGACTGCACAGCCACTCTGAAACCTCCCTTCCCTTCTGACAGACCAGTTCCAGGGGGTGATGGCTGCCCCCCACCCCCCCCCACCCCCCCACCCATCTCCTTACCTTCCCTGGTCTGCAGGTCTTCAGGCCTGGTCATTTTGTTTGTTTCACTGCTGCTCTCTTTTCCCCATAGACTCCTTGCATATCACCACAGCCACAGCCCCAAACCCACACCCAGGGCTGTGTGCATCCTCATCCATCCCAGTTCTCCTCAGCCCTCATGTGTGTCCTGTGATTTTCCCTGGACCTCTGAGCCATTGGTCCCTCCCTGGCCCTTATCCCTGGACTTTCTTGTCTCTCAAAGCAATCCTCAATGGCCACATCCAAGGCTACAGGGAGGGGCTCAAGCCCTTCAGGCAGATGAGCTGCTGCTGGGGCTGTCCCGCAGCGTCCCCTAGGCACAGGGAAAACTCTTGTGTCCCCCACTCTGCACCTGCCATAGCTGGATTAAATCCAATCTTACTCCCCAACTGCATTCTGGCCAGCTCCCTCTTTTTCTTTTTCTTTTTTTTTTTTTAAGATTTATTTATTTCATGTATATATGATACACTGTGTACTATCTTCAGACACACCAGAAGGGCATCGGATCCCATTCCAGATGGTTGTGAGCCACCGTGTGGTTGCTGGGAATTGAACTCAGGACCTCTGGACCTCTAGAAGAGCAGGCAGTCCTCTTAACTACTGGAGGCATCTCTCCGCCACCTCCCACCCCCCACCTCCCGTGCCCTTATTCCCCTCAGCTCCCTGTTTAATGGCCAGGTTTCTCTCCATGTTCAAGTTCTTGTGTCTGCATCTGGAATTCCCCGCCCCCCCCAGGTTTCCCACTCTTTCTTGGCTGGGCCCCTTTCCCTCCCGTTTCCTTGGTTCCTAGTAGGGCCAAGGTGTGCTCAGTCTAGTTCTGCAGGTTCACTCTACCTCACTTCTCCCTCTGGTCAGGCTCATGCACGACCTTCACATTGTAAATCTGTGGCTGACAGGTTTATAAATGGATCTCCTGATTGCCTGGCCGGGCATCGAGGGACCTCTGCATGTGAAGTAAGCAGATCGTGAGATGTGGGTGCTCAGTCGTCTCATTTAACTATACTCAGAGTGTGTTCTGGCTACCTGCTCCTAACAATGAGGCTTTCACATAGTGAGGAAAGATGATCAGAATCCAGTTAAAAATGTGGTGGTGGTGAAGGAAGGGCCAGCAGGAAATGTATTTTTAGTTTGGCAGGATAAAACCAGCCAGCTAGGGGAGCTGATGTGGCAATAAGATTGAATCCGGCTATAAGCATTGGGGATCTCCCAGACCCGAGCATGGGGTGGTTCTTGGGAGGCTTCACACTGTGGGTTTTGTGAGGTGGGACTTCTCCCTACTCTGCCCTTTGTTTTACCAGGGCACTGCCATCTCTATGAGCCTTCTGGGTCCCCCAGCTAAACTCCTAGGCTCTTCACTGCCCTTGTACATGGGCAGATCGGCTGAGAGTGGCAGAGCTGCAGCCTCTTCCACTTGGTCTCAAAAGGAGGCAGGGCTGGGAGAAGGCAATGTCAGGCTGAGTGGGTGTCGTCAGACTAGGTTGCCAGCATCATCTGTGGGAGGAGAGGCAGCAGCTGGGGGAAAACTCTGCCCTCACCTGGCTGAGGTCAGTCGCCCCATCTCTGAAGTGGATTTGCCTTGCTGGGCGGGCTGGGCGCTGAATCACTGTATGGTAGAATCAGGCGGCTTGGACACTTCTCCGAGGTGGTAACTGCACCTCTTTCTCCTTTCAAAGGGCAGAGGTGGCGCAGTGAGGGGTGCTGGCCAGTCAAGGCAGTCCTCTGGGTTCTCTCTTTCCTGGAAGAGGCTTCCAGGGCCCCCATGTTTCCACGGCCTCTTGATGGGGACATCTCAGCACCCAATGAGACCCTAATCTCTGCTCTGCCCAATCCCCTCTCCCCTCTCCCCATGTGAGGATAGCCTCTGGGAAGGTTACCCACTTAATCCTCAATGGCCACATCCAAGGCTACAGGGTGGAGGGCTCAAGCCCTTCAGGCAGATGAGCTGCTGCTGGGGGCTGTCACGCGTCCTGAGCTGGCTTCTCTGCTTCCCTCACATGATTTTTGTGGGCTGTGGACCTGTCTGTGGTGGGACCCTGGCAACCTGCTCATCTCAGTATGGTTTTTGCCTGTCCGGGACCCTAGAGGCAGGGATTGGGTCTGGGAGGGGGCCTACTTCAAGCCAGATGCTGACCTGAGCCAGGTCCAGCTCACACAGAAAAAGGAAAAGGCTTAGAGGGCAGCATTTACACTGGGTGTGTGCAAGGGATACTGAGGAGATCTTGCTTGAACTCTGCACTGCCTGTGCCCTGTCAGACTGGCTCACCCCCTTCCCAGGCTTCTCTCCTTGGCCTGCTGGAGCCTGGGTGGCTAACCCCACAGTTGAACTATGAAAACAACTTACGTAGCAGTGTTATAGAGGACATGTTTGGATACTGTCCTGGATCCTGAAAGTCCTGTCTGGAGGGAGGGCTTCCTGGGGCGTGGTTTCCTGTGGCTGTCAGATGCCTACATGGAGCCAACCTCCTTGGGAAGATGGGGAAAGATGACAGTATCCAGGGCCAGGGACAGACAGCCAAAGGCAAAAGGCAGCAGGTTTCATTGTTGTTAACTTTTGAGAGGTTGAACTTGGTAGGGCAGAAAAGAGGGTAGGGCTTGGTGATTTCACTTCCTGGGTGTCCAGTTCAGTTGGGGACTAATGAACATGCCCTGACCTTGGTTTTAAGAGGGAGGATGACAGCTGCCATTGCTTGAAGATCTGTGGGGTGGCCCCTGGATCCACGGTGGTAGCACCAAGTGTCACAGGATTATGTAGGGAAGCTGAAGTAAGCCCAGAATGGCCAGATTGGAGGTGAGGTCTAGCCCAGGTCTGGGATCTGGTAGTAGGTAGATGGGGCGGAGTGTGAGTGTGTGTGTGCGTGCGTGCGTGCGTGCGTGCGTGTCACAGCTAATTTGGGTAAACCTTGCATTTATCTAAAAGATCCTTTCAGGCTGGTGTGGTGGCACTACACCCAGGAGGTTGAGTCAGGGGGCTGTTGTGAGTTCAAGGCAGACTGGGCTACATAAGCAAGTACCAGGCCCTAACAAGAACCCAGTCTCAAAAGGAAAAAAAAAAAAAAAAAGGGAGGAGGAGCTGGAAAATCGCCCAGAGGTTAAGGGCCTTGCTGTACTCTTCTGGGGACCCAATCAAATTCAGTCCCAGCACAACTGCTCTGTAGCTCCAGTTTTAGGTATCTGACGTCATCCTCCCCTGGCCTCTGGGGCACCCACACTCAGGATACACCGGGCTTCTGGAGCTGCTGAGGCACAATAGCCGTGCAGTCCAAGCTGGCTAAGGAATGGGGTTGGGGGAGGGCTGTTCTTAGGTCCTGTAGCTGGCTCAGGCCCAGGCCTCCTGGCTCTGTCCTCTAAATACACTGACCATTTGGTCCCTTCAGAGGTGGGCAGGTTGCATGGGGCTGTCATGGGTTCCTGGAGCTGGGGTCTGGAATGTACCCCTTTTGGAAGCAGCAGGGCTAGGACACGGAGTGCTATAGAAAACAGGCTGGGGCAGAGGGCCACGCCACTGCCTCCTGCTGAACCTTCCGCATCCCTGTTGGGTTGCAGTTGCTTCCTTGGGTGTCTGGGTAAGTATTAATGACCCGAGGCTATGAGGTTTTTCGATCGCTTCCAGCTTCCGGGGCTGCAGGCTGGTACAGGTTTCATGGAGATAAACCGTAAACATCCTAGCTCATAAGATCAGGGTAGGGAGAGGACCAGAAGGTTGTTAGAGTTACCACATCCCTCATAGAAGGCATTGCCTTGCTTCTGTTAGTTGAGAAAAGGAAGGAAGCCATGTTCTAAGGAGGAACAGCATGTGCAAGAATTCTCCAGTACCCTGAGGCGTGCCATCCTCACCCTCCCCGTGGCTGACCAGGGTGCAGGGTCATGGAGCTCAGGACTTCTGGGGTGTCTGTTCTCTCTGCACCTCTAATTTAGCGCCCAGCATCCTGAAATTCTTCTCCAATCTCTTTCCTCTGGCACTTCTGTGAGTTGGCTGTGGGTCTACACCAAGCGCCATCTGGGATCTGTTTCTAAGACAGGATGGATAGATTTAGAAGGGTGGAAACCATGGCAGGCTGTTTATCAGGCTTCTCCCTTCTATTCTCTTACTGTATTTATTCAGGGGCATAGCTGTCAGGCGTAGCTTTCAGTTTTCCCCTTCTACCATGTGGATCCTGGGACCAGACTCAGGCCACCCAGGCCCGGTGACAAACACCTTTATCTGCTGAGCCATCATCAGCCCTCCCATTTTTCTCAAGCTGGTGTGGAGAAGGAGAGGCCCCTGCTATCCAGGTTTTTGGGTCTTCCCTGCTGTCTGGGTGCTCTGCTGTTTTCTGAGCCTGGTTGTACCTGTGAGACCGTTTGTTTTCCCCACAGCAGCCAACAACCGCATATTTTTTCCCCAGTGTCCTGGCCACCACTGGATCCATATAGAGTTTCCTTCTGGTTTAGTTTCGGTTGTCTGGTGTCTGCTTACTGCGACTCCGTATGTTCCCTGCAGTCTCTGCAGATCTGGCCTTAATGTTCTGCCCAGGAGGCTGCCTGGCACAGGGCACCAGCTTTGGATTCAGAGAGCCTGCCATGCCAGTGATGGCTCCTCCTCAGCCTCCCAGTCAGGTCCCAAGACAGGGTGAGTGCGTTCTGGTGGGTCAGCCGGACTGTGGCCCTCCTCTCCCCCATCTGTGAGGAAGAGCAGCAGGCTCCTGAGGCCCTGTCCCTGCTCTGGGGACTGCGGTGGGGAGGATCCTACTTGGATGAGAAACTAGATCATCAGTGAGGAGTCCTGTGGGGGCTTTGGAACCTCCAGAGGAGTGGTTATAGGTCCTTGGGAGGCAGTTGGTCCCATCCGTGGCTCTTGTCCCCTGTAGGGTATGGTGTTTTCAGGTTGCACACCTCTCTCCCTGATTATCATCAAGTCCACTCTCCGGTTCACTATTCTCCCTTGCATGGGAGCCGGGCAGATTCTGCAGGTCACACCTCCACTGCCGCCCAAGCTCCCTGGTCTTTCCAGCCTCGACAGGGCAGGGCTCCCTGCAGTCTCTCTTCCAGCTGTCCGGCTGACTCTTTTGCAGACTCAGGTTACTGAACCGCTTCTGAGTCCGCATGATTCCTGGAAACCACCCCTGACCTTAGGGCCAGGGGCAGCCTTTGCCCTCCAGTGACCTTAATTCCCAGATGTCCTCCAGCTCTGCGTCAGCTCCTCATCTCCCTCTAACACACTGAACTCATTTTACCCGGGGCCTCTCTGTACTTGGGCTCCTCCCTGAGCCACCATGTTCGAGATATCCGATGGCTTTGGGGACTTGGCTGCAGCCTGGCTAAGGGGTCTCTTCATCGGAGGTCCACCTGGCCACCCAGTCTGTCTTCTCTCACACTACTTAGTGTTTCTTCATGGTGTGTTTCAGAACTTAGGTACATATCTGTCTCCCTCGGCGTGAACACGGCCCTTGCCTGCCTTGTAGTTTGGGGGTAGGTGTACATAGGAAGTGCTCAGGCGTTGCTGTTAAATGAGCAAAACACTGACCTCCAGGAGGCCTCCCAGGCCCGCTCCATGCAGGTGCAGATCTGTGGGGGCGTGGTCATCTCCCCCTAGTGCACCCCCTGAGTTTGGGCTCTCCTGCACCTGTCACAGAGACCAATGTTAGGTTTGAGCCCAGGACCTGTGCAGGAACAGTCTCCAAGGAAGAAGGCCTGGGGTCCAGGACAGGGAAGGAAGAAGGGAGGAAGCTCTTAGCTGAAGGAAAGCAGAGCCCCACCCCCAAGGTGAAGAGGGGCGGGGACCCAGGTGGCCTTTATGCCTAGAAACTCAGGATGTATCCAGACAGTAGAGAGGAACCCCAAAAGTGACCTTCAACTGTAGGGTGGTGACACGTTGGACTGGGACCAGTGAGAAGGTTCTGTGACTCAGGGGCCAGACTTTGTCGCAGCTCTTTTTGAATCCTGTGCTTTTCAGGAAGATAATGGCCACCCCCACAGTCCATTAGCCTTTGTCTCGCTGACCTCTAATGGCTTCAGTCATCCTCCCATGCCTCCACTGTATCCTTGGGCCTCCGACCAGCCCCTTTCTTCCATTCTTCTGCCTGGATATGTGTGCCTCAGATCCCTGCTGGGCTGGCTTCTTAGCCCACCTCAATCGGCCTGATCAATGGGACCCTTCCCTGACCATTGGTGCATCCCCTTGACCTTCCCCCACAACCTGCCCGTCAGCCTAAGCATCCATTCCCCCTTGTTATACATCCCAGCATGCTTCTCTCTGATGCTCACCTGGGTCATCCCACACGGACCTGGCACCCCTTCATCCCTCGAGAGGTCAGTCGGGAGCCCTGGACTATGGATTCCCCTTGGTTTGGGTCAGGCAGGTAAAACTGCATAGCTAAAGACCCAAGGCCAGGCAGGGGAGTCTCAGACCAGACTTGTACCCTGGGGTCCTCCCCACAACCGACAAGGTCTTTACCTTGCTAAATGCCCGTTTCTGTAAGGTTCAGGCACCAAAAGCCTGTGGTGAGTGCCTGACCAGAGCAGACCTGCTGCTTCCACCATGGGCCACTGGCCTCCCCATTTTCTGTCCACTCTGAGTGTTTGATCTTTTCTTCACCCTCCTGGGGAACACATGTCTCAGCACATTTTTCTCAGCTCTCAAGGACTCCCTTGCCCCTAGAGACCCATCTTAATGGTTCCTCTTCAGCTTTCCCTACGGCCCAGATTTCCGCCTGCCTGCTTCCCTCCCAGCTCCTTCTCCAAGCCCTTGAGAGTCCATTTCCTTGCTTGCCTTTGAGAGGTGGGGCCCACTCTTGTTCTTAAGCGCCTGCAGCAGTGGTGTATTTTCTGGACACAGGAAGCATGCACCTCTTAGGAAGTGTCCTCCAGAGTACTCTGCCATTGTTCCTTCTTGCCCATTGTTTCCTCCAGGAAGGAAAGCAACTTGGAAAGAACCTCTTTTACTCCTGTGAGGCATGCCCCTGCTCTGGTGTGCAAACCTCCCCATGCCGAGAAGCTGGTATTGTTTTGTTTAAGTGCCAGGATAGTTAGCACCCTGACCTACCAGTGAACTTCATCCCCCCGTGCGTGTGTGTGTGTGTGTGTGTGTGTGTGTGTGTGTGTGTGTGTGTGTACACAAGTGTGCCCACAGTGCACAGGTGGAAATCAAAGACAATTTTTGCCAGTTGTTTCTCTCCTTCCCACCTTTATGTGGGTCCTGAGACTTGAACTCAGGTTACCAAGCTTGTGCTGCAAAGCGCTTTTTATCCCTGAGCCATCTCACAGAAGATAATTTTTCTACAAGACTATTTATTCATTGTCCAGCATACAGCAAGCTTCAGATTTGGCTGCAGCAGGCTTTTCTGAAATCTCTCTAATCAAAAACTTCCATTCTGCTGGTTTGGGTGATATCTGGTGATGTGCAGGACCTGCCCATTTGCTGCTTAGAAGCCTTGGGTTGTTTCAGCTGCCAGACCCAGATGGCAGTGTGTGGAACAGGTGGCCCTTGGTCCCAGGCAGCTGTCCCTCAGAGCCTGCCTTGCCTGCCTGGGAATTGATGGCTCAGGGCCCCCTGACCTATAGTCTTTGAAACCCTTCTGAGGCCCTTCCTCGTTCCCTGAGCAGCCTGGACTCAGTCTTGCTGAGCCCATCGTGTGTGATGTTACAAGGTAGGCGGTAGCCTCTCTATTCCTCCCACCTGGTCCTCCCTCCGGGCTGGGTGCCCCTTCATCTCAGTTTTTCCTTTTCTGTCTGTGGACCATTTCTAAATCACCTTCTGGGTTTCATGGGCCAGATGCAGGCCAGTGGCCAGAATATCCTGTATGGATATCTGTGGTGTCTTGTGGCTCACCAAAGCCTAACCCTTCCTTCCACCCTCCCTCCTCCCTCCCTCCACCCTCCCTCCTTCCTCCCTCCCTTTTAAATCAAGATGGGATCTTACTATGTGGCCAGGGTGTCTTTGGAACTTGCTGTCTAGACTAGGCTGGCCTCACATTTAAAAAAAGAGATTTCCCTGTTTCTGCCTCCCAAATCCTGGTGTTAAAGGTGGGTGAGACCACACTGCCCCTCCCCCTTTAAATTAACCCTTCAAATCAGTGGCCTTTAGTGTTTTCAGGTTGGCAGCTGCCAGTTCCCCACCAGGCCATCATACCCCCTGCCTTCTGCCCTGCTCTGTTGCTGTTTTTGCCTGCCTGGTGAAAACTTATATGCTTATGCTCGAGGTAGGGGCTTGGGGTCTCTTTAAGTTCAAGGCCACTCTGGTCTACACAGTGAGTTCTAGGCCAGCCTGGGCTACATAGTGAGTGAGACCTGTCAGAAGGAAGGGGAAGGAAAGGAAAGACACAACATGTGGCCTGGCCTCGTCCAGGTTGAGATCTGTTTGCAACCTGGCTGGGACCTCCATGCCCCAGTCAGCACACCTCACACACCTCTCACACCTCTCCCACCTCTCACACCTCTCTCCCCTCTCCACACCTCTCACACCTCTCCACCTCTCCACCTCTCCCCCTGCCCCCCCGGCCCTTGTGTCTGCTCTCTTTGCTCTCTTTCTCCCTCTAATGGCTGAATCACAGTCCACCTTGTAAAAGGGCTGTGGGTTTACTTTCACTCCTCTGTTGATGCACATTTAGGCCACAATCTTCCTTCAGTGTCCCAGGCCAGTGGTCTCAAGCTCTCGTTCTTTTCCTCCAGGGGAAGCTTTGGTGAATCCTCCCGAACCCGTGTGCCCGTCTGCTGCCCTATTGCCTTGCTCCATGCAGCCCTTCAGCATCATGTAAAGCGCAGGCACTTGATAGAAATTCAAACACGCAGTGCACTCTCGGGGTTGTCATGAGGCAGTCAAGGGCTACAGCTAAATGGGACCACTGTCAGAGGTGATGCAGTAGGCACACAGGAAGACAAAGAAAACTGTGAATGGTTCTCAGTTTCCCTCGTTGTCTGTATCCCCCTTTCTTTAATACTCCTGGGTGTCAGCTGAGGGCCGAGCATGCCTGGCTGATACTGAAGTGATGGTTCTTTATAGGAAAATGAAAGGGGGGGGCTGAGGAGATGGCTCATCCAGTAAAGAACCCAGATGCTCTTCCAGAGGCAAAAGGTTCTGCCCTCAGCTCCTACATGGTGGCTCCCAACCAAATGGTTGTGACTCCCTTCCCAGGGAGATCTGGCGCCCTCTTCTGGCCTCAGTGGGCACTGCACTGTGGTGCCAACAAATTATCCCTGCAGGTAAAAATACATTTATTTATTTATTTATTTATTTATATTTTAAGTACACTGTAGCTGTCTTCAGATACACCAGAAGGGCATGGGATCTCTTTTACAGATGGCTGTGAGCCACCATGTGGTTGCTGAAATTGAACTCATGACCTCTGGAAAACCAAGTCAGGTGCTCTGTCCGCTGAGCCATCTCTCAGCCTAAAATACATTTTTAAATAAGTAGGGGAAGCAGCTGCTGTTGGCGATGTCCCAGTTGGTAAACTTTGCTATGCAGGCATGGGACCTGAGTTCAATCCCAGCATTCATCTGAGGTTGGGCTGGCGGCTTGAGCCTGTGGTAATAGTGTTGGGATGGCGAGACAGGAGGATCTCTGGGGCTCACCAGCCAGCCAGTCTAATAACCCGAATCCGTGAGCTCCAAGTTCAGTGAGATCTTCTTCTCGCTAAGAGTAAGGTAGAGAGCACACAGAGGAAGACCGGCGTTGACTTCTGGACTACACATACATGTGTGCACACTTGCATGTACACACACAGATGCAAAGCAGCGGCAAGTGGGAAATGGACAACAGCAATTCCTCAGCTCTGCTTCCAACTCACCTCAGGCCACAAGCCTTTTCAGCATCTTTCTGAGATCTGACCTTTTCCCCCCATCTAAGGAGGAACCATGAAGGTGACAGGCAGGTCCCCTGGGTTTGGATCCCATTTCTGCCACTTACCAGTTGGCAACTTCAGGCACATTCATGGCCTAGTCATGCTTTGGTAGCGCTCATGAATGCTGATGAACTGATGTGATAGTCAGCCATTCACGATGTAATAAATTGCCCAAACTTGCGGCCTTAAAATGGCGGTCACAGGCTGGGGATTTAGCTCAGTGGTAGGCGTTTGCTAGCAAGTGCAAGACCCCTGGGTTGGGTCCCCAGCTCCAAAAAAAAGAAAGAAAAAAAAAAAAGGGAGGTTTGGGATTTGGCTCAGTGGTAGAGCTCTTGCCCCTGGCAACCGCAAGACAGGTTGATCCCCAGCTCTGAAAAAAAAAAAAAAAAAAACAAAAAACAAAAACAAAAAAATGGTGGTCACGCATTACCTCAGTTCCTGTGGGTCAGGAACCACCTGGGTGGGTGCCATTGCCTTCAGGTCTCTCACAGGCTAAAGTCACAGTATCCACCCAGCTGTGGTCTCATGATGGCTCTCCTCCGGATGCATGGGTATCAAGTTCACCAAAACCCAGTTGGTTTCAGCCCACTCCATTGACATGGCTGCTGATGGGCCTTCCAACTTCCTTGGGCTGCCAGTTAGAGACTTCTCTCTGCTCCCTGCTGTGTAGGTGTCCTGTGGTGCCGCTGGAAACACAGCGGTTAGCTTCCAGTAGAAACAGGCCAGGGCAGGAGACTAGAGAAGTGAGCAAGTGGGAACCAGAAGCAATCCCTTGTCACTTTCATAATGTCACGCTTGTGGGGAATGTGCTTTGATCATATTCCTCCCATATTCCCTCATCTCCCTTTCCCTCGAACCCCTGTTTCCCAACAAGCTTTACCTTCCGTCTTTGATTGCTATATTTTATTTGTATATTATTGCATTGTATTATACTGTGAGTGCAGTGCCCACAACACCAGAAAGGGAACATGAATCCCTGGGCTGGAATTACAGATGGAAATGTACCTGGGTCCTCTGGGAGGTGCATAGCTCTTAACCCCTGAGCCGTCTCTCTAGCCCTGGGTCTTTTCCATTTTAAAGTTGTTCATGTAGGCACAGTAAAGACAAGCACAGTTCACTGGCCCTGCTTGGTTTTGTTTTTATTTTTTTGTTCTTCCAAGTCAGGGTTTCTGGTGTAGCTCTGGCTGTCCCTGGGAACTCCTCCGTGGGCCAGGCTGACCTCGAACTAGAGCTCTTCCTGTCCTGCCTTCCAGGTGCTTAGATTAAAGGTGCGCACCACACTACTGCCTGCTGCCCAGACACGGTTTTAACCACACTGTCTGCTAGAAGCAGATCACTAATTCCAGCCACTGTGGGTGTGACCAGCAGGAGGCTGGGTCACTACAACCTGCCCATGCAGCCGTGAAGTGAAGGATCCGACTGCGACTTACAAAATGGACCGTGGGATCGCTTGGCAGGACTGTTTAGGGTTTCTGATTTGTCCACTTTGTTCCCTTGGGGTACTGGGACTTGGGACTTGAGGCTGGGGAACAACAGAACAGCCTAGGCCGTTCAGAGAGGAACACACTATGGGCTGGGCAGGTGTCAGGAACTGTGGAAGTTGACCTGGAGGGACAGAGGATTGGACCTGAGTTCCACCCCAGCCCCAGGACCCTTGGTGTCAGGTGGTAGGAGGCTGTGTGTGCAGTCAGATGCCCATAAGCCCTTACAGCAGGGTTGGAAATGGTTGATGTTGCCTGTGCTGTGTGGCCTCAGGCAAGTTTCCGTCCCTCTCTGGGCCCTCTGTGTCATACCTACTGGCCCCTCAGTGTTCACGTGGAGCAGGGCGCTTGCTCCGCCTGTTCTCTCCTTGCAGGTCTCCATTGTGGTCTTGGCTCCATTGAATAGGGGCTACCTGAACAACCCGGAGGAGGAGGAGGAGTTCTGCATCTACAACCCGCCCAACCCCAATGCCTGCAGCAGCTTCTGGCGTGACCCGTGGGGCGTGTTGGCCTTCCTCACCTGCCTGCTCTACCTGGCTTTCAGCGTGTACTTCCATAATCCAGCAGTGTCAGAAGGACGCAGAAGCCGTCCTGTCTGACGCCGGTGTCTCGGGTGAGCCTGCTTTAGGGTGTCCCTTAACAGCATGTCAGAGCTCTCTCCCACCTTCCTATGAAGTGTGGGTGGGGAGCCATGGTTGGTAGGGGAGGGGGCTGGTCAGCTCTGGTCTCAGGGCTCTCTGTGCCTCCTGGGGGAGACTGGAGCCGCCCCCCTTCCATTGGTCTGGAGAATTGCCAGCCTGTGCCCAGTCTCCCGTGTAGGACTCAACTTGGGCATGGTGGGACCGAAAGGCTTCTGGCCTGGGGTCCTTGACCTTCTAGAAGAGCTAGGACTAATGTCCCCAGATAGCTCCTCTTAAGGCAGGCCAGTACTACCACTATCCTGGACAGCTCCTGGTAGACCATGAGCACCCACAGAAAGTCTTGCCCCTCTACCCAGCTCCACACCTCAAGCTGAGGGCTCCTCTAGGGGGGAGCTGCACATGTGGGAAAGCGGAGGTCCAGGCTTCCGGGTCGTGCAGCCGCTGTTGTCCTGTCCCAATTGTCCCCTCCCCCCAGTTCTCTAGAACTCTGGCAGGGTCACTGCATCCCCCCCGTGCGTGTAACCGCTGGTGCTTGCAGGCTAAGCCAGGAAGGTGTCAGCCGTTAAGAGATGCCCCAGATATGGCTGCCTCTGTACCTTCCTTCCTGTACTGCTGGCCCCTGTGAGTCATGACCTGCCCTCTCTGTGGTCTCCCCGACCCCAGCTGTGTCATTCCAGTCTGCCTTCTCCTGGCTCCCCTCTCTGCTCCAACCCCTAGCTTTCGTTATTTGGGGTCAGGGAGCATGGAGACATCTTGAACTACCCCTCTGTTCCTTGGTGCCCTGTTTTCCCCCTTCTCTTTGTATGTCACTGACATACATCCGGCTAGCCCTGGGCACTCAGCCTTCTGGGCCTTCTTCTGGTTCGTGGGTTTCTGCCTGGCCAGCAGTGGCAAGTCTCAAGCCAAAAAAAGGACAACCCTCTGAATGAAGGGACAGGCGCAGCCCGGGCTGCCGCCGCCTTCTCGTTCTTCTCCATTTTCCGTGGGTGATATGGGTTCCATAGAGTCCCCCACTGAGGCTGAGTAGATGGGCTGACCCTGCTTCCTGAAGGAGACCTTGCTCCAGGCCACCTGCAGCCTCCCCTGAGCAGGAGCTAGTCATAGCTTTCCCTATGGATGTGACCTAAACATCTGAAATGTGGCCAGGTGGGTCTTGAACTCAGAGCCTCCTGCCTTAGTCTCTGACCACACACCCACGCCTTTGCTGCTCTCACGCACAGAATGGCTCTTCACTCCTGGGTCTCCCCACTCCAGAGGACATTTCCCTAAGAATGTGCTTTCCAAACAAGGAAAACAGATTGAGTCTTCACAGTGTGCTGTTTATTTTCTGTCTTTTTAAGGAATTTTATTTTAGGTCCAACATTTTTTGGGTTGGTGTTTGCTTTTAATCTCAATACTGGAGCAGGCTGGTGGATCTTTGGTTTGGGAAGCCAGCCCTGGTCTACAGAATGAGTTCAGGGCCACAGGAAGCCCTATCTCAAAAAACAAAAATCAAAAACCAAAACAAATATGAGGAAAGCATGTTTGGAACCCTTTCAGGGGCTAGCCCAGGTCTCAGGGCTCCATGTGCCACACAGCATCAGCTGGCCCCTCTGAGGTGGGTCTAGGTCATATCCATTTTTCCCTTCTAATCTCCCTCCTGTTGAGAAAAGGTTAGGGTGTCATTAGACCCCCCCTTCCTTCTTTCCCTTCTCCTGCTCCGTTGTAAGTTCCATGTTCTAGAAACAACCCTTGACTGCACAGTCCCTCCCAACTCTCCCTGGGTGACTTTAAGATTTCTTCTATTTATTTTACATTATGAGTACACTGTCATTTCTTCAGACACACCAGAAGGGCATGGATCCCATTATAAGTGGTTGTGAGCCACCATGTGGTTGCTGGAATTGATTGAACTAGGACCTCCTGGGAGAGAGACTTACCACTGAGCCATCTCTCTAGCCCAGACTTCTTTTTGAGAACCCTAAGAGCCATCTTCTGGGGCACTCTGCCCCCTTGTATTGGGAGCCAGAGTTTGTGGTTCCAGTCCCAGTGAGGCCAAAGCCATAGTCACCACAGAGCTCTTGAATGTCTTCAGGACTCAGCAGGAAGATCAAAGTGGCCTCAGGAGATCTCATTTGGGAAATAGGTACCCTAAAAGTAGGATTTCCCCATTCCTGCCTCCTGGCTGGTGGTGTGGCTGATAAGAACGTAGCAATTGGCTTGAAGGCAGACCCCCACTGGCCTGGTACTTCTGCGCACAGCTGGTCCTTTCTGAGGCAGCTCTGCCCTTCCGCTTCCTCAATGGCCTCACCCTGCTCTCTCTGGCAGAGCCTGACTGCAGCCCTGGCCGTACGCAGATTCAAGGACCTTACCTTCCAGGAAGAATACAACACACTGTTCCCTGCCTCAGCACAGCCATAGTCCCTGAAGGACAGGGAGTCCACACCTCAGCAGGGCCCAGTTGCAGGAAGTCCCAGTGTTGGAGATGCTTGCCCACTAGGACAGGATGAGGCTGTCTGGAGGAGCTCGCATGGCTCACCACTGGCTCACTCATGCTGTACTGCTTCCTTTGTTTACTCTGTGTGTTCGCTCCTTCAGTAAACATTTATTGGCAACTGTTTTGACGCCTGTGGATTAGACAGCTCCTGGCCCCTGGGCCTATTGGCTGGAGAGGGGAACAGTAGCCCAACTCCACAAGTGGTAGAGTGGGCTGTTAAAGATCTGAAGTGCCTCCATGAAAGGGAGCTGAGCCTACAGGACAGTCAGGATAAACCTGTTCATGATCGCGGCGTGAAAGACCAGCCCTAGATGCCTCCCTGGGCTGGCTACCTACAGAGGACCTTTAGCCAACCGTTCTCCTGTGCCCGTGTGACTGAAAGCAAAATTCTGCACCCTCGAATCTCAGTCAGTTTTCCTAGGCTGACTGATAATGAATGGATCAACGCCTCTAGGCAACTGGTAGCAAGGTTAGCACAGGGGTTTGCTGCACAGAGATGCCTGCTCGTAATTCTGTTGTCCATCTCATTCGTTCATTCATTCATTCATTCCTCCGTGAGGTACATCTCCTAAGCCCTCCTTAGCCTTTCTTGTTCCAACCCAGAAGACCTTGGCCCAGATGCTGGGGAAGGCACAGCCCCACGCCTGGCGTTTGTGCTCCCTGCAGGGGTGGAGGGATGCAGTGGGCAAGGAGGACCCCCAGAGCTGCCTCTGCCTTGTTGTACTGAATGCAGAGGACCTGCGACACTGGGGCATGCAAGGACAGAGGCCTGCTGCCTGCACAAGATGTCACATCCAGTGCAGGTCCCAGCACACCGAGCAAGTCCTTCAGCATCCTCTCACGGCTCTGCTGGGCCAGGTCCTTCTCCTTTCTGTATGTGGCCTCTCGTGCTGGCACGGCTGCAGTAGAACATTGGCCTGGCAGGATGGAGAAAAACCTGACACAGTTCCTAAGTGCCCTCTAGATCTGGTTCTCAACCTTCTTAATGCTGGGACCCTTTCCTTTGGGTTCCTCTGCCGTGTCCGCCCCACCATAAAGTTATTTCGTTTGCTACTTCATTTTTTTTTTTTTTTTTCTTTTTTTTTGAGCTGGGGACCCGAACAGGGCCTTAAACATAGGCAAAGCGCTCTACCACAAGCTAATCCCCCAACCCCTCGTTGCTGCTTCATAATTGTAATTTTGTTGCTGTTATAGGTCAGATCATAGATATCTGATCTGTGACCCTGCAAAGGGGTCATGATCCACAGGTTGGAACCACTGCTCTAACTAGCGCACTCTCCCCTGGAAGGGGTCTGTGGAAGTCATTCTCCAGCTCTCTGTGTGGGCATCATGAAGTCAGGGAGTAAGCCTGGTCTCCATACGCTCTCAGCATGCATCCTGTTTGTTTCTGCCTCTAACCGCAGCCCCAGAGGGCTCCGATCACTCCTCAGGCCCCCAGGTTTGGGACTGAATTTCAGGACTCTTTGCCCTGGGTCCCCCCTGTCTGCCTTCATCTTCCCATTCATGACCTAGGGTGTGGGCTGGCAAGAGGTAGGGAAGGCTTTCTCTGAATTACAGAGCTCATCTAATGTGCTCTTAAGTCCCCCGAAGCAGCACCCTTGTCTTCTCTCTGTACGTGGCTGCAGTCAGACCTTTCCCAGATTGTGCTGAGAGATGAGAGAAACAGGACCCAGGATGTAACGGTCCAAGAGAGGATTTGATGGCATGTATGATCCTGAAATGTGGGTTTTACTGTTTTTTGTCTTTCAAACTTGTCCCAAGTGTTTCAGCTAGGAGTAGTTTCAGTGGCCAGTGATTTCCATTCAAATAATAACAAACTCAGGTCTGGAGAGATTGAGTAGGGTTTGCATAGTGGCTGTAGTGTCCTCGGTGATCCGGGTTCATCCTCTCCCCCCCATCTTTTACCCATCCTCCACCCTGGTGTGTTTTAGCAGCTAGAGCTCAGCTAGCCCATCACTCTCTAGGCATTAGATCAGGGAGTGGGACAAAGAACACAGCTGTATCTCATTGGCTGGGAGTTAGCCCATGTGACCGTGCCTAGCTATAAGACAAACAGAAAGATGGCTTTTAGAAGCTGTGAAGAGATCTCTGTTCTAGGTACCCTTTTCTCCCATTCCACGTAACATCCCTGAGGACACAGTTCGGGAGCAGGCTATGTGTCTCTGACCCTTCTTAACCCTCCACAGTGGAGTGGTCTTGTCTTGGGATGCATGGGCAGGCAACCTCTGAGGCTCTTTATAGATGGCTGATAAGGTCCTGGACCTCTGGAGGGGTGGCTGCGTGAACAGTCCTTTCCCTCAGTCAAGCTTGGTGCATTGAATGTCTGTAACCCTCTGCATCCTGTCAACTAACCTCTACTAACCCAATACTTTTTGTTTGTCTCTCCCTTAACCATCCTCCACCTGTCCCCGTCCCCACCTGTCCCGTCCCCCTGCTCCATCCCAGGCAGGTCAGGCCGTGCTAGCCTTCCAGCGGTATCAGATTGGCCGACTCGGCCTCTTCTCCCAGGACACATGGATCCCAGCCAGGACTCCAGCATGCCTTATGCCCCCTACGTGGGAGCCCAGTGCTGGGTGGGACCCTGCTGGCATGGGTGGCACCTACCAGCATCCAGCCAACGCCTTCGATGCTGAGCCCCAGGGCTACCAGTCGCAGGGCTACTGAGCCCCCGCTGATGGTGGTGACAGTGACCGCCTACCCTGCCCCTGCCCTTCCATCCTAGCTCCCCTCCCAAGCACCCTGCTCCCTCCCAGGTGACCCTGCCTCGCACACGCTCAGCCTCCAAGTGACTCCACTGAGGCCCAGTGCAGCTGGGGTGGGGAATGATGGGGTGTGTCCACATATGTGTGCAAGTGTGTGCCCAGGAGGGGTCTAGAGGTGGGGCCCAGGGGTTACAGTCATTCATTGTGTCCTTGAGCATCCACTGAGCACCTACTGTATGCCAGGCCTTGCTCAGCTGGGGAGAGAGAGAGAGAGATAGAGAGGGGTAAGGAAAGCTGAGGAGGCCCTGTTCCAGACACAGGAGAGGTGGGACATTTACTGGGAAGTTTGGCTGCAGGGGGCTCAGCCACGTGAGTGTGGTTGTTTTTGGTATTGTTTTTTTTTTTTTTTTTTTTATGTGTTTTTTTTTTTTTTTTTTTTTTTTTTTTTTTTTTTTTATTTTTTTTTTGTTTTTTTTTTTATTTTGTTTTTTTTATGTTGGTTTGATTTGGTTTTTTTGAGTTGTTATTATGATGGGTCAGATATAGAGCTCCTGCCAGCCTTCTCTGCTTCCTGTTCCCTACACCCTAGGCTCTGTCACTCAGTGTTTGCTGAGGTGGGATGGGGAAGTGGGGGCAGGCATCGCTTCAAGACATGAGTCCAGAGAGACCCCATGATCTGCCTCAAACTGAGGACCTCCTCAGCCTCAGCTGCTTTCCTCGTGCAGGTCCCTCCTCCAGTCCTCGGTCTTCTCCTAGAGTGCTCCCTCAAACTACCCTTGTCCCTTTGTGTTTTGCTCCGTGCTCCAACATGTCCCGTGGGGAACTCCTTTGGGGTGTGCCAGCAACTCCCTTAGCAGTTTCCCGGAGGAGTGGTAGCCATCTCTGCCTCTTGGAGGGCTCACTGAGCCCTTTGCTCATGGCTGGGTAGACAGGAGGCCAGGAGGAGGTGGAGATGGACCCAAGGTCCCAGTAAGTAGTAGAGATGACCTTGCATCCTAAGTTTATTGGCTCCATCCACCCAGCAGGGAGCTGCACCCCCAGCATCACCTGGGACACTGTCCTCTGCTTGTTTGGGTCAGCAAAGGTTCAGGGGTGGAGCAGTGGGAAGAGCTTTCAATTACAGGGTCAGTTTGAAAGCAGCCACACTACCCCAAATGAGGCAGGAGTGAGACGCTGCAGAGAGACTTCCAGCCCCAGGAAAGAGAATAGCGCGGGGTTGCCTCAAAGACAGAAGGGAAAGTAGGTGGGGCCTAAGGGGACAGCAAGGAGGCATTTTCATACAAGGTGCTTCCCTCCCTGGGATAGAGGGAACACAGAGGGAGGTGGTCTGTGTCATGCTCCTGTGCGTGCCCAGCATACACAAGCTGGTTCCTGGGAAGTAGGTCAGTGGGCTGTGGGTCACTTTTAACAATTGGGTGACCCACCACCTCATCCATGCCCTACAGGACTCTGCCAGGCAGATTGCTCTCCTGGTACCTATGTTGGTGTGATGTCACCAAAAGTGTTTGGTCCCTGTCCGTGGGAGCCTGTGAAGCACATACAGACACAGGGTCCATTACAGTGGGAAGCATGTAAAGAGCTGGCCTGAGGAAGAGTCAGGGAGGGGACAAGAGTTTCAGAGGCCTAGAAGGAGCACCACTGCTCCTCCTGCTGAAGAGGAAACCAGGAAGGAAATAAGCCCTTCCTAGTCCTCAGGACAGTTTCAGAACCAGGAACACAGAGTTAGCATTAGAAATTGGATCCAAACTGGGATCTCCAAGTTTGCTAAGGATTCACAGTGTTGAGAGAGCTGTTGCTAACTTCCATGTTCCCCCACCTGGGAAGGGGCTGTGTACAGCTCCATGACCCCTGAGTGGCTCAAGTAGGGACAGCTTAGGGATGGGGGAGAGTAACAAGTGACACCAGACCAGAGGAGAGACGGCTACAGTAGTGTTGCTGTGCCACCATAGGTCATGAACAGTCCTGGTCTTTGCTACTCACAACCCAGAGCCTTCTCTGCCTGTGGGCACTAGAGACTCAAGGCCTGACTGCCCATCTGTTTCATCCTGGACAGCAACAGACAGCAGGTGATGTCAGGCAGAGGGCAGGGTGCTGGTTAAACTCTGCCCAGCCTTGGGCATCTGTCATAGACTCTTACTGGTCCTCAGGCTGGAGACATTTACAGGACCAGGGGGGGGACTTCAGCATCTCCTTGTCCCATGCATGCCATCATGGTACAGATAGCGGGTGAGTGGCGGAGGAGGATTTAGGTAAGACCCAGGCTTCTGACTCAGTAGTGTGGGAAGGGTCACACCCCCACAGACATAGCATTAACCCCTGGAAGACCCAAGGCCAGCAGCACCCCGGATTTCCTTTCCCTCTCCATAGCCTCGCTTTCTTCCCACATTCTCCTTGGAGAGGGTCCCCCACAGCCATGCCCTATGGAACTGGGGTTCCCTTTTCCCTGTCAAGCACAAAAGAAAGTCTGAGAAACGTGGGTTCCACAGGCGTTTATCACTGCAGGGACCCTTTGAGAGAATCATATTTCATTTACAGTCATACATAGAGTGAGAGATTGGGAGCCCCATCGTCTGCCTTCTGAGATGACATATCCTGCGTGGTCACAGGCCATCTTGCCTGGGCGGCACCCAGTCCGCCTAGGATGTAGCAGTCGGGGTTAATTTCCAGGGGACTGGCACCAGTCTCCTGCTCCATCTGTCCCTGATGACTCTTGATTTTCAAAGACTTGGGGTTCCAGGCTTTTCCCACTTGTTATCCCTGGGGCACCTCTAACCTTGACCCATAAATCCTTTGATCCCTGAAGAGTATGAGCAGGAGTCCCCAGAGTTTATGGAGGATGAACTGGGCTAGCTGTCTCCCAGTGCTACCCCCTGACCTGATAACTTCCGCCCCCCGGTGCCCATGGCTCTTGTCTGGGTGCCCTGGTCCCTCCCGCAGCGTTACTGCCTGTGTATAGTATAAATATATATATTTTCTATATATAAGATGTATAATATAAGGCTCCACAATATATCTGTGAGTGTGTGTGTGTGCGTGTGCGTGTGTGTGGTGAAGGGCAGCCCCCCAACTTGGGCCCTGCTCTAGACCCTCCCCCACCTGGTTAAGCCTCTCCAGTGGACCCAGTGGCCCTGAGGCATCCTCCTCTATGACATCCATCCATCTGTGGTGACCAAGTGAAGGTGGTGACTTCTGGTGACATAGTAATAAAGTGAAGATTCAACTCACCAGTGGGCCGTGTCGCTGTGTTTCTTTGATGTCCTGGTGGAGTTTATCCCTCTCTCTTGTTTGCTTAACTTGCTTTTTCCAAGACGAAATGGCATGGATCCAAGGCTGACCTCAGATTCAGTAGAGCTGTAGTGACCTTGGACTGTGTGTGTGTGTGTGTGTGTGTGTGTGTGTGTGTGTGTGTGTGTGTGTGTGTGTGTGTGTGTGTGTGTGTGTGTGTTGCAGCAAGCTCCTCTACTCACGGCCAGCCCTCCACCTTATTTTGTTAAGACAGGGTCTCCCGGGGTTGGGGATTTAGCTCAGTGGTAGAGCGCTTGCCTAGTAAGCACAAGGCCCTGGGTTGGTCCCAACTCGAAAAAAAAAAAAGAAAAAAAAAAAAAAAAGGCGGTCTCCGCTGCCCCACACTTGTTGAATCTGGAGTTCACCAGTTCAGCGAAGACTAGCTGATCAATACTGGAAGAACTCAGGGATCCTCCTGTCTGCACCTCTCTCTATTTTTTACGTTGATGCTGGGAATCCAAACTTCGGGTCCTCATACTTAAATAATAAGTACTTTGCCAACTGAGCCTTTCTGATACTGCCTCTGTCCTAAGTGCTGGGATTGTAAGCATGTGCCAGCGCACCTGACTCATACTTTACAGGAGAGAGAACCCAGGGCTCTGTGCATGCTAGCATACTGACTAAGCTATATTCCCAGCCCAAATAGACTTTCTTCTAAGCGTTTACATACTTACTAGGGAGGGGGGCACCATAGAGCTCATGTGGAGGTCGGAGGACAACTTTTGGGAGCTGGTTCTTTCCTTCCACTGTGTGGATCCTCAAGATCTAACTCAGTCGTCAGTAGCTGGCCTGACATTCGCTACATAGACTAGGCTGGCTTTAAACTCCAGGAGGACTGTCTGGCTCTACTTCCTGACGGCTGGGATTGAAGGAGTGGGTTGCCATGTCTGGCTCATGTAAGTATTTTAATAATCCGTTTATGCAAGTATAACTACCTATTCATTTTTATGTGTGTGGGAGTTTGGTCTGTCAAGGCATCACATATGTGAAGTCTCTACAAAGGTTAGAAGAGGGCATTGTTCCCTCGGAGCTGGGGTTATCTGTGGCCGTTAACCACTGTGGGTATTGGGACCTGAACCTGGGCCCTCTGCAAGAGTGGTAAATAAATGTTTTGTCATTTATTATATATAAGTACACCGTAGCTGTCTTCAGGCACATCAAAAGAGGGCATCAGAGCTCATTACAGATGGTTGTGAGCCACCATGTGGTTGCTGGGATTTGAACTCAAGACCTCTGGAAGAGCAGTCAGTGCTCTTAACCACCGAGCCATCTCTCCAGCCCGTTAATAAATTCTTTTAAGAAGTCTTTCCTGGGGCTGGAGAAATGGCTCGGTGGTTAAGAGTACTAGCTGCTCTTCCAGAGGAACCAAGTTCAATTCCCAGCACCCACATGGCAGTTTGTAATTGTCTATAACTCCAGTCCCAGGAACTCTCACACCCTCTTCTGGCCTCTCTGGGCACCGAGCACATAAGCGTTTAATAGATAGATATGGGGGCTGGAGAGATGGCTCAGTGGTTAAGAGCACTGACTGCTTTTCCAGAGGCCCTGAGTTCAATTCCCAGCAACCACATGGTGGCTCACAAACCATTGCAATGGGATCTGATGCCCTCTTTTGGTGTGTCTGAAGACAGCTAGAGCATACTCATATACATAAAGTGAATAATTAAAAAATAGGAAACATGGAAGCAAAACACCCATATATATATATATATATATATTTTTTTTTAAAAAGGTCTTTCTCTTTGGTTCTGTGCATCAGACTTGGTGCTTTAACATGACCTTCAGGTATATCTATCTCATATTTTACAATTTGCTATCAAAAGTCCCTGCCTGAGTGCTGGCTGTGCTGTCCATTCCTAGACACCAGAGCTGCCTTTGTGCACACTCCACAGGGTCAGGCTCTTCCTCGTGAAGTCCCTTCTCTTGCCATGGCCTTGATGGGCTTTAGCAACCACTGTTTCCTTTGCTCCTGTCCATCTGGGCACAGATCCTGGCTCCCCATTCTTGCAGTGGCATAGTGGCACAGACTGCCCAACCATATGCTTGCATGCCAGGTACACACCTGTGCTGCCCACCACCCGCCATGCTGGCTGCCCTGAGTCTGCTGAGAGCCATCTGCCGTATCTCCTCTGCTCCTGGTCTTACTGCTTTATGTACTGGGCTTACTTACAAAATACAAGTGAAAGGGTAAAAGCAGAAGCTGGCAAGAGGGCTCAATTGGTAAAGTGCTTGTGTGAGCTTGCAGACTTGAGTTTGTCCCACGTATCCACAAAAGAAAGCTGGGCGTGACGGCGAGCATTCTCAGGGCTTGTATTCTCGGGGCTGTGGACAGATGGTGACAGGAGGAACCTGGGGCTCGCTGGCCAGCCTGTCTAGTTGAAGGCTCCAGGCTCAGTGAAAGAACCTGTCTTTAAAAAGAAGACAAGCGGTTGGGGATTTAGCTCAGTGGTAGGCGCTTGCCTAGGAAGCATAAGGCCCTGGGTTCAGTCCCCAGCTCGAAAAAAAAAAAAAAAAAAAAAAAAAAAAAAAGAAGAAGACAAGCAGCTCCTGAGGAAGTACACATAACGCCAAAGACCTCAGGGCCTCCAGATACAAAATCAGATGAGTACACACCCGCGTGCACACACACATGTAGACACACACATGCATGCACACATGCAGACTCACACACGCACACACATGCATGCACACGGTTTAGAATTTCAGAATGGCTAAGGCAGAGCACTGAATCAAGTACCAGACTTATTCTGAGAGGACGCTGTGTGGCCTTCCCGGCTGAGAACGTTAACTCCAGCCCCTCCCTTTTTCCTTTATTCGATTTTGGGCTTTCATTTTCTTCCTTTAGTCTCCTTGTCAGGTAGCCACACTTGCCTGGAGGCTAGAGCTATGCTGAACACTTTGGAAAGCAAAGATCAAAGTCACATCTTTCGGCATCCATGACAGGGCTCACTTTACAGAGGAGGAGCTGGGCTATGGCACAGGGTCATGTGAGCATAACCTGACTTCCCCACACCGTGCCCCACTTTCTTTTTTCTTTTTCTTTTTTTTTTTTTGGAGCTGGGGACCGAACTCAGGGCCTTGCGCGTGCCCCAGTTTCAAACCTACTGGGGACTTGGCTTCTTTTGCTGGATATCCTTGGCCCGGTTAGTTAAGGTGTTTTTGTTCCTGTGCTTATTGGTGCTGGGGACAGAGCCCTGGGCCTCACATACACTGCTGAGCTACTCTTAGGGTGAAGATTCCCAGTCCTCTATGTGTCTGGATTGGTGGAAATTTCTCACTTCATTGTTATCATTCTGTCCCCTTTCCTTCCCCACCTCTTGTGTCTCCACAAGCTGTGTCCCAGTTGGAACCCTAGAAACACCACTTAAAACATTTGAGAGATTTCAGACCAGATGAGAAGCTATTTCCCCCTAGATGATTCAAAGTCCTCAGGCTTTTCAGTAGTTCCCTTCTTCTCTTGGGCCACCTATGGGCGGGCGGTGCCCTCTAGGACAACAAGGTGAGTTCTTAGGTCTCTTTCCCACCCTTATACACTTCCTGACCAGCCTATCTGGTTCCGTGGTTCCCTGTCCCAATATAGACTTTTTTTTTTCCTTTTCTTTTTTTTGGAGCTGGGGACCGACCCCAGGGCCTTGGCTTGCTAGGCAAGCGCTCTACTACTGAGCTAAATCCCCAACCCCCAATATAGACTTTTTAAAACTCTATTTATTTATTGTTTGTTTGTTTGTTTTTTGTCTATGAGCACACTGTTGCTGTCTTCAGACACACCAGAAGAGGGCATCAGATCCTATTACAGATGGTTGTGAGCCACCATGTGGTTGCTGGGATTTGAGCTCAGGACCTCTGGGAGAGCAGTCAGTGCTCTTAACCACTGAGACATCTCTCGATGGTCCCAAGGATGACCTTAAGTTTCGGATGCTCCTGGCACCACATACCAAGCGCTGGGATTATAGGAGCATGGCTCATGCAGGGCTAGAAATGGAACTCAGGGCTTAGTACCTGCCAGGTGACATTGCTATCTGGGTCACATGGCCAGCTTTGCAGTCACATCTTTAAGTTTTTCTGTGTCTGGGCGTGGTGATATCACCTTTAATCTCAGAACTTGTGAGAGAGAGGCAGGCGAATCTCTGAGTTCTAGGACCGCATGGTCTACAGAGCAAGCTCGTGAACATTGACCATTTATTATGTGGAAAGAATGACCAGAGTCACGAGAACCAAAGACTTGTACCACCATCCCAAAAGCTTCAAACCCAGTACTTCTTCACAGAGAGGGGCCAAGTCACTAGAAAGGTGTGGGCCCTCTCGTTAAAACTTGAATTCTCGGGTTGGGGATTTAGCTCAGTGGTAGAGCACTTGCTAGCAAGCACAAGGCCCTGGGTTCGGTCCTCAGCTCCGGAAAAAAGAAAAAAAAAAAAACAACTTGAATTCTCATCTCCCATAATGTGGGTCCAAGGATTGAACTTGGGCCGTTTGCCTTGGCAGCAAGTGCCTTTGCCTGGTAAACCATCTCACTGGTCCAGGGCCAGAGCTAATCTACAACTATATATATAGTCAACCAGGAGCTGGGTGCTGGTATCATATAACCTTAAATCCCAGTACTTCAGAAACATGCAGATGAGTTCGAGGCCAGCCTGCTCTACAGAGTGGCTTCCAAGGACAGCCAGGATCACACAGAGAAACCTTGTCTTGAAAAAAACAAAAAAGGGAAAAAGGAATCGAACCAGGAAAACACGCAAGCCTGGCTGCACATTTTAGGAAGCCAATTGCCCACTGGTGGTAGAAATGTCAAACCGCAGCCGGCTATTTTTGTTCTAGGATGTAGCTGTCTGTGCTTGATCCTTAGCTGCCTACTTCAGCAAGCCCCAGGCCGGATGTGAGTGATCGCAGTATGTCTCTGTCGAGTTGGAGCTCAAAGAAAACAGGGTTAGGGCCAGGGGAAGCCATTTTGGTTCTCGGGGCACTTGGTACTGGCCCATTCCCCTTTCTCCACGTTTACCTCCAACCAGAGGCACATGGACTTGCAGCTGCTCTTACTACGAGGCAGTAGACCACATCTGCAAGTTATTGTGCTAAGACCAAATTCTGGATGTTTTCCTTGGCAAAGCTCCCCAGCCTCCCCTTCGAAGCAGACGGCAGCTTCATCTTCATGCTTGGGACAGAATCCTTGAAGCGGTACTCGGCCTCCCTTTCATGGTTCACAATTTGTCTCTAAGCATATCCTGCCAGACATTTGTGTCCTGGCCTCTAAACTTCCACTGAGGCCATCCAGATCCAAGGCATACCTGTCACTCTGTTGGGTTACACTGAAGCCGTGGAAATGACAGCAGATGGCTGGGGAGGGAAGAGGACAAAGATGCTGGGAGTAGACCTGGTGTTTCTGAGCTCACTGAGGACCACTGCCTCATAGTAAGAGCAGCTGCAAGTCCATGTGCCTCTGGTTAGAGGTAAACGTGGAGAAAGGGGAATGGACCAGTACCAAGTGCCCCCAGAATCAAAATGGCTTCCTCTGGTCCTAGTCCTAACCCTATTTTCTTTGAGCTCCAATTCAATGGAGACATACTGAGATCACCCACATCTGAGCCTTCTGTGTTTAATATCAGAACTTAACCTGCAGAGGTGGGAACCTTTAAAACAAAGAGACTAGTGTGCAAACATTGCAAAGCCAATAAAGATAGCCTTTTGAAGTAGTGGAGGAATGAAGACCGCTGGATAAACGAAATCTCCTAGGAGCTTGGCTTTCTATTTCTTTCCATTAAAAATTCAAAATGGGGGCTGGGGTTTAGCTCAGCGGTAGGCAAAGGAAGCGCCAGGCCCTGGTTCGGTCCCAGCTCCAAAAAAAAGAACCAAAAAAAAAAAAAAAAATTCCAAAATGGGGCTGGAGAGATGGCTCAGCGGTTAAGAGCACCCGACTGCTCTTCCAGAGGTCATGAGTTCAATTCCCAGCAACCACATGGTGGCTCACAACCATCTGTAAAGAGATCTGGTGCCCTCTTCTGGTGTATCTGAAGACAGCTACAGTGTACTTATATAAATAAATGAATAAATCTTTTTTTTTTTTTTTGGTTCTTTTTTTTGGAGCTGGGGACCGAACCCAGGGCCTTGCGCTTCCTAGGTAAGCGCTCTACCACTGAGCTAAATCCCCAGCCCCTGAATAAATCTTTAAAAAAAAATTCAAAAGGGCTGGCTGGGGAGATGGCTCAGCAGTTGAGAGCATTTGTTGTTGTTTTTTTTTTTTTAATTAATTTATTTATTTTATGTGAGTGCACTGTCACTGTCTTCAGACACACCGGAAGATTATTACAGATGGTTGTGAGCCACCATGTGGTTGCTGGTGTTTGAACTCATTACCTCTGGAAGAGCAGTCAGTGCTCTTAACCACTGAGCCATCTCTCCCCCCTTGTTCTTTCAGAGGCTGCAGGTTCCATTTCTAGCACCCATATGTGGTTCATAGCTGTAACAACTCCAACTCAAGGGATCTGATACCCTCTTCTGACCTCCATGGCCAGGTGGCACACATGGTGCACAGACATAACAAGCGCATAAAAGAAAAAATAAATCTAAGGGGAAAAAAAAGAGAATTTCAAACAGAGGGTTCAAGTGTGTAAAGGCATTTATTGCTGAGACCGATGACCTGAGTTCAATCCCCAGATGCTACATGGTAGGAGAGAACGGATTCCCAGAAGTTATCCCCTGACCTCCGCAAAGATGCACCCCCATGAATGTCTGTGTACACACACACACACACACACACACACACACACACACACACACATTGTTGTAAGTTTTAAATTCTAAACAGAGCAGAGATTATCACTTACATGAACATTTATTTAAGTTTAAAGTATGGAGTTTTGGTTTTTTTTTCTCCTTAACCCAGAAAGAAGAGACCATAAGGGAAAACACTGGTGGTGTGGCCATGTAAAGTATAAATGTAACTGTGTCAGAAAGGGAACAAAGCGCTGGAGAAATGGCTCTGCAGTTATGAGCATTCACTGCTTTTTTTGTTTGGTTGGTTTTTTGAAACATGGTTTTACATAGCTCTGACTGTCCTGAAACTTAGTATGGTGACCAGGCTGGCCTTGAACTCACAAAGATCTGCTTGCCTATGCCTCCTGAGTACTGGGATTAAAAGTATATGCCACAATCACCTGACAATTTGCTGCTTTTTTTTTTTTTTTTGGTTCTTTTTTTCGGAGCTGGGGACCAAACCCAGGGCCTTGCGCTTCCTAGGCAAGCGCTCTACCACTGAGCTAAATCCCCAACCCCAATTTGCTGCTTTATAAGATACTAATTTTAGATCTAACGAGTGTGGTAGGGCACACCTTTAATCCCAGGGCTCCCTCTTTGACCCTACCAGTACTCATACAAGTACACTGTCTACCAGTTCAGTGTTCTTGATGGTCCTTCTATGGGAACTCTTTCTGTCTCTGATGCTCACTCTTAATTGTCAACCTGATGAGATTAAGAATCATCATTGGTAGCAGGGGCAATGATAGCTTTTAGTCCCAGCACTGGGAAGGCAGAGGCAGGTGGATCTCTGAGGACCTCTGAGTTTGAGGCTAGCCTGGTCTACAGAGCAAGTTCCAGAATAGCCAGGAATACATAGAAGAAGAAAAGAAAAGATTTAACTGAAGGACAACTCAACGTCAATGTAGGTGGTGCCATCCCCTGGGCTAGGGTCCCTGAAAGGAAAAAGTGATCTGGGTGCTTCCTGAGTCTGGATGCCACATGGGCAGCAGTTCCTGCTTCCTGTTGTGATGGACCATGCCCCAAACAGCCAGCCAAATAAACTCCTTTTTCCTCATGTTGCTCTTGTTAAGTGTTTTTATCACAGCATTGAGAAATGTCACTAATGCGCCCTTTGTGCCCTCTTGTGTACCCTTCAGGCCTCAGGTAAGACGCCACCTATGGAGGCTTTCCTGAGCCCAGTCTCTTGCCACGGGACCTTCACAGGGTCTGCAGTCTTCTCTGTTTCCTTGCCAGACTGTAGGCCCCATGAAAGCAAAGGCCTTTTTTTTTTGGTAATTGGAGAAAAATAGTTTAGATATAACCTCCTTGAGCCTAGGCTGGCCTCAAACTCACCATGATCCTCCTGCCTCAGCCTCTCAAGTACTGGGATTATAGGCATGTACCGCCATGTCTGGCTCTGGAAAAAAAAATTCAAGGACAGACAACAAAAGAGTCCTGACATGTGAAACTCCATCTCCAGCCCAGCCCAGATCCCTTAGGGATCAAGCCGTGACCCCATTAGCTCCATCCATTCCTGGTCCTTTCCTTTGTTAGGTATTACAGCACAGGCCCTCTCCACATAGATCATCGTGTTACTGTGGGGCTGCAACTTTAATTTTTTTCAAAGCCTACTTTTAATGATGGTTCTTAAATGCTTTAACCTCCCTTGTAGCCCACCACCCACCGGAGGTAGTGGAAAAGAAAGGATACGAGGGAAGTGGACCCGTTTAGAAATGGTTCTTTGGAGCACCTCCCGTCTATGTTGTCTGGAAGTCAGCAGTTCAGTTCACAGGTCAGCAGAGGCAGTTCATTCCACTCCCAGACACTTCACAGATAGACCAGCAATCTAGTTGGGTAGAGTTGAGATAGTAAACTTGAGTCAGCAGGGGTGGCACTACCTAGCAGAGACAGCCAGGCCTTAGCCTCAGCGCAAGTCATCAGGAGGGACCAGGACCAACAGGAAGGCCCAAAGAAGTTCTCGCCTGTTCCTTTCAGGGAAGCGAAGATCAGTGAAGACGCAGGACCAACAAGGACTGCACAGCTAGCTCTATAAGCAAGCCAAGCTCAGCCACAGCCACTTATCTTTTGAATCCTATTTATACCCTCCAAACATCACATGCCATCCACGAGTCTTGCCTCACCACCTGTCTTGCCTTAGCACATGAATCTGTCTCAGCTGACATCACTCTGCCAATCAGCCCAAGTCCAAGGAAGTGGCAAAGAACTGCAGCACAAAAAACACCAGAAGTTTTTTGGTGCGGTTCTCTCTATGGAGGCCCATCAAATGGAACTCAATTATGCAATGTAAGGTGGACTGATACATGTGTTGCTAACTAAGAATTCTTCATCACGTGTCCTTTCACGTGCTTGCTTTAGCAGAACATCCTTTCTCCTACTTCAGTGAAGCAGTCCTTCACGAGTCTGCCTTAGCCTTTCACCTATGTCCACTTCAGTTAAACGTTCCTTCACATGTTTGCTCTAGCAAAACACCAGCCAAATGATTTCCAAAGAACCCTTAAATTTCCACTTCCTTGGGCTGCTTAGAGTACTGGAAGCATGTTTGCTAGACCTCCAATAATAAAGGAAATAGATGTTTCTATTAAAGTGGTCAGCACTAGCTGGACAATGGTGGTGCATACCTTTAATCCCAGGAAGAGTTGGGTGGATTTCTATGAATTTGAGGCCAGCCTAGTCTACAAAGAGAATTCCAAGATAGCCAAGGCCGCACAGAGAAACCTGTCTCAAAAAAAACAAAATAGAGGCTGGAGAGATGGCTCAACTGTTAAGAACACTGACTGCTCTTCCAGAGGTCCTGAGTTCAATTCCCAGCAACCACGTGGTGGCTCACAGCCATCTGAAATGGTATCTGATGCCCTCTTCTGGTGTGTCTAAAGACAGTGACAGTGTACTCAGATACATTAAAGAAAAGAAAAGCCAAAATAAATAAACATAAAATGGCCAGTACTGAGGCTATGCAACCACAGGGCAAAATTCTGCAACAGAGAAATTACAGAAAGGGAAAATGTTGTGTCCAGTGTCACTTGCCCTCTTATTGGGCAGCAAAGCTACCACCACACCTGTGTGCAGTCCTAGACAAAATGAAGAACTCCAAGGGGAAGATGAGGATGGGGTAGAGGCAGCAAGTTTTTATTTTTTCTCGTTCTTTAGGGTCCGTATATCATCAGCTCAAGGCAACATGTGCTTGGAGTGTTGGCTGCAATAGCAGCAAATACCAGGTCAGGGATTGACTAGAATCTGAGGGTGGGCTGGGAGCACAGAGGGCCTAGGTGTAGACTTCTGACCTGAGGGGTTGCCAAGCCTTCCTGCAAAGCCCACCTGAGATTTGAGGAGGCCAGACTTGCTGCAAGGTTTCTTGCTTTGTATGCTGCTGGGGCTGGGGAGGTCATGATGCAGTCGTTGGATGTTCCAGGAAAAATGTGTACAACCAAAGGCAGTTTGCTGGTCTGGACACCCGTGATAGGCCCTGAGCCAGCGCTGGCAGTTTAGATGGTTATCAGGACCAGCAATTGCAGCAGAAGCGTTTCCTGAACTGATCAAAAACAACCCCAGGGTGACACATCCGTTTGTCCTGGGGAAAACAGGATCCATTTTAGAGGTGTGAAGAGAAAATTGAAGGAAGCTAGTGAACCCCAAGCTATAGTCCCCCTCCCCACTTAGTCACTTGGGGACCATGAGACCGGTATACCTCAGTTTTCTCAATTACCAACATACTGGTTTCCTTCTGCTGGGGCCTTTCACCAATTTGTTGTTGCAGACATTTGCTAAGCCCTAAGAAAACGTAGGATCCGGCTGGAGAGATGGCTCAGTGGTTAGGAGCACTGACTGCTCTTCCGGAGGTCCAAATTTCAGCAACCACATGGTGGCCTACAACCATCTGTTATGAGATCTGATGCCCTCTTCTGGTGTCCAAAGACAGCTACAGCGTACTTATACATAATAAATAAATCTTTTAAAAAAAGAAAACCTAGGATCAAAACAAACAAGCAAACAAAAAAGCTGGGTGTAGTGGTGCACATTTAATCCGAGCACCAGATAGGCAGAGGGAGGTGGATCTCTGAATTGGAGGCCAGCCTGGTCTACAGAATGAGTTCTAGGCCAGCCAGGGAGGCTAGCCTGGTCTACACAGAGAAGCCCCGCCTCAAAACACAAAACAACAACAACAGAACAGAACAAAAAGAAAGGAAAAAAACCCTCCAATCCTGTGATCTCTTTCTGTTTCCTATTTGCCATCCTTAAGCGCTGAAGAACGGCCACTCTCCAGGTCTCTGGATCTCTACTCCCAACCTGTCCTCTACTCACTCACAGCATGAGGGGCGTGTCCTCCACCTGAATGGTCTCAGCTCAGGGCCTCTAAATAGAATCCAGGTATGTGCCAATCTGATCTTCCCAAAAGGCCTCCCACTGTTGCTCGAGTCCTTGCACAGTTCACCTTGGACCCTGTCCACTCTCAACATCCTGCCTCTTCGGCTGCTCCATCTGTGTGGTCTTTGCATGCTCAGCTTGTGTTCTGAGCTCTAGCCCCCTCCTGACTTGATGTCTCATCTCAGAACCACACCAAACTCAGCATGCTAGCCTTGAACTCATGCTCATGCCTTTCTCGCTCCATAAACCTACCCGAGCCTGCAAAAAATCTGCAGGGACCTTTGACAAACCTCTTCCCATCACCACTGTCTAAGGCCATTTCATGTCACTCTAATAAAATACTTGATAGTGGGGGACTGGAGAGATGGGTTAAGAACACTGTGGGCTTGAGAGATGGGTCAGCGGTTAAGAACACTGACTGCTCCACCAGAGGTCCTGAGTTCAAATCCCAGCAACCACATGGTGGTGACTCACAACCATCTGTAATGGGATCTGATGCTCTCTTCTGGTGTGTCTGAAGACAGCTACAGACTCATATATAATAAATAAATCTTAAAGAAAAAAAAACAAAACTGACTGCTCTTCCAGAGGTCCTGAGTTCAATTCCCAGCAGCCACATGGTGGCTCACAACCATCTGTAATGGGATCTGATGTGTCTGAAGACAGCTACAATGTACTCACATTCATAAATACATAAATATTTAAAAAAAACAACCCAATCACTTGACACTGGATTATTTATTTTATTATTTGTTTGTTTGTTTGTTTATTGAAAAAGGGTGCCATGTAGTTGTCCAAGCTTCTGGTCCTCCTGTCTCTTTTCTTTTCTTTTTTTTGGAGCTGGGGACTGAACTCAGGGCCTCTCGCTTGCTAGGCAAGCGCTCTACTGCTGAGCTAAATCCCCAACCCCTCTCCTGTCTCTTTTTAAGGGATAGGGTTACAGGCAAGTCTTCACTGCGCTTGGTGAGACTGGATGATATATAAAGAATAGAACTTCTGTTTTGCTCAAAACTCTGGAGGCTGGGAAGTCCAATAGTACAGCATCTGTACCTGATGTCTTCCTGCTTCTGAAAAAGAAGCAAGCCTGTCATCTGGTCTCTTCTTTTCTTTAGAAAGTCACTAATGTTTTCATGGAGCTCTGACTCCATTCTATTCTAAGTTGTCTGTCTCCCAAAGGCCCTACCTCAGTTACCATGACCAACTACCACCAACGTGAGTTTTAGGTTCATGTTTCCAAAAGCTGAACTTTTGCAGGACACAATTCAAACTACCCTAAACCCTACTCATTTTATACCTTAAGCAAAATCCACCCTCTACCAGCAGCCAAGTCAAACATTGTCATTGTTGCGTGCAACAGTCCTTTACTTTATACTGGATCTTTCTGTCCCCATTTTAATGGCCATAAAACTTTAAACAGGGCTCAGTAGTCAGAGAACCAGTGAACTCATGTCAAGTTTGCTCAATAACCTATAACTTCCTTTTCTTTTTCTTTTCTTTTTTTTTTCTTTTTTTTTTTTTTTTCAGATCTGGTCCCAGCTCACTTTGAAAAAAAAGAAAAAAAAAAAAAAAAAAAAAAACAACCCTTTTTTTCAGTTTTTTTTTTTTTTCTCATTTTTGGAGTCAGAGAACCAGTGAGCTCATTGCTCAAGTTTTGCCAATGACCTAAATTCCTTTTCTTTTTTCTTTTTAAAGATTTATTTATTTATTTTATATATGTGAGTACACTGTAGCTGTCTTCAGACACCAGCAGAGGGCATTAGATCGAATTACAGATGGTTGTGAGCCACCATGTGGTTGCTGAGAATTGAACTCAGGACCTCTGGAAGAGCAGTCAGTGCTCTTAATTGCCGAGCTCCTACTGTCTCGGAACTCACTATTTAGATTGGGCTAGTTTTGGATTCACAGTGATCTGCATGCCTCTGCCTCCAGAGTCGGGATTAAAGGCATGCACCACCATACCCTGTGCAGCCCAGTAACTTTCCATTCGACCTCCAAGGGAAGCCACATTCTCTTCATTCCTCCTCCATCTTGGTTTCAGCCTTAGGGCCTTCTGTGATCTGCATGCTTCTTTTGTAGCTGGTGTGTGTGTGTGTGTGTGTGTGTGTGTGTGTGTGTGTGTGTGTGTGTGTGTTCAGACAGGGTTTCTCTGTGTAGCCCTTGCTGTCCTAGCGACGTAGACCAGGCTGGCCTTGAATTCAGATATCTGCTTGCCTCTGCCTCCCAAGTGCTAGAATTAAAGGTATGGGCAGCCACCTCCTGACTTTTGTAGCTGTTTTTGAGACAGGATCTTGCAGTGCTACTGGGCTTCCCAGCTGGAAGTCTTGGTTTTTGTGCTGTTTAGAAACGACGATGAACTCAGGCAGGATATGGTAATCAATAATCAATTAATTAGATCAAGCAAGGAAGCTGAGCACCATATTCTTTATGTTTTACTTTTGGGAGCCCTTCTAGAGTTAACCTCCTGCGTAACATAGTCCAGGCTAGCCCCAGCCTCAGCCTCCTAAACCCTGGGATTACAGGTGTGAATTTCCATGTCGAGCTTCTGCAACGTGCTTCTTGAACACACACTCTTGCTTTGGGGCACTGGCCTGTCACGCTTAGGGGCCTGCAATTCCACATTGCCAACTAACACCACACTTCCATGCTAACATCCATAAATTTCATTTCCGAGAATTTACAACTACGTGGAATTGTAGTCTTCTCCAATTCTAATGTCAGCTAGCTTGGCTCTGTGTGGCCCCATTATAAGACCGTCCATCACTCACTGCTTTTGTAAACTGAATCATTCGTTCTCCCCTGTATCCTCCTCACAAAGGTGCTTTAAATAGGATCTCAGGATCCCCATCGAAAAGAATCCGGGAGAAAGCACACCCATAAAGACCCCAGGAAACAAGAAATTCGAAGAAAGTAGACCGAAGGAGTTCAGCATTCTTTCCGCTGAGGATGGGTGGGGGCAAAAACCGCGCTTGCGCAAGGCTCCTGTGTTGCGCCTCCTCCTCTCCGCCGGGGGCGCTGTGGATAAGCTCTGGGTCAGTCGAAGCCGCTCTAGCCATCCATTTCGCTACTCCGAGAGACTGGCGCGCCGCGGGGTCCTCCAAGATGGCGGCGCAGAGGAGGAGCCTGCTCCAGAGTGTGAGGAAACCGACCCGCTCTCTGGGCTGGGAGGTTTGGGAGCTCGGGTGTGTCCTCGGGTGCAGGAGCTGTTGTCTTTAGATGGCAGAGTGCGGACCCCTCGCCCCAGAGGCCCTTGGGTGCTTGCAGCGCGCGCAAGACCCTTGGCAGTCTAGAGCCTCGCCTAGTTCTGCGCGTGCGCGCCACAGAGCCGGGCCTCTGAGGGTCAAGGGCGCCGGGGTCCTGCGGAGTGGGAGCGTCCTGAAGCCGGAAAGGGACGTGGCGCCGCCGAGCAGGCCATCCGGAGGGCGGACACGACTAATAATAAATCCCCCCCCTCCCCCGCTGTGTAAGGCGCGCTGTATCTCTGGCATTGTGTGGACCGCCTCACATTCATAAGCTTCGCAGCAGCACTAGAGAATGGCTAAGTACTATAGGTTTACCGTAGGTTTTACAGATGAGGAAACCGAGATCAGGGAGCTGCTGAGCGGCAGAGGCAGGATTAAAATTACTTAGTCTGGATCCAGAAATACCCCTAAGGTATAGACTCCTCAAAGAAGTGATGGCTTGGAGTTTTAATTCTGCTTCCCAGTTCACCGGGTCCCATGTGGCCTCACTCGGGTCTTTCTCTAAGGTGAAAGTGAGGTTTGGCTCCAGACACCCCTACACCCTACACGGTAGTCTGGACCCTCATGGTTTGATGTAGTCTTCCTGCCCCTGCATCTTTCTCACACGTGTGTAAAGTTACACATGTATGTTAGCACAGTACTGTTTGGATCAGTACTGACAGGGTGTTGATCCTCTGGCTTTCTCTACCGTGGCACTCTGTGGGAGTTGCCTTTGGATGTCTGTGTCTCCATAATAGAATGTCGATTTCTTGAAGACAGGGGCCTCTTAGCGTGTTGACACCCTTGCGTGCTAGATGCTTGGTCGAGTGTCTATCACAGAATGAGACAATTGGTCAGGAACTAGGCCTTGCCTTTTCAAGGATGAGGGGAAGTAGCTTGCCGGCCCTGGAGGGTCTGAGGCATTGAGAAGTGGAGGAAGAGAGGCATGACCTTCCCTTCACTATTGTGTGCCTGCTCAGGCCTTTTGTAAAACTCTGCAAGGAGAGAGGTTTGGCTCTCGGCTTTGTAAGGTCCCAGAGGGCAAGGCCCTTGTATAAATGTCTCCATTATAGAAAGCATCTGGGGAACATTGATATGATTGTGACCTTGAGTGAAAGAAGGGCTGGGGAAAAATAGTGACTGATGCGTACTGAGTTGGCTTGCTAACAAGAGAAAGGTCAACTGGGTCAACTATCTTCTGTCTCCTGGATGTGATGGAACCCAAAGAACACCAGTTAGGGTAGGATGTAGACTTTTCCCAGCCCACAGAGAATGTATTCTCTGTGTGCTGGTGGACTTAATAAAAGGGGAGGGGACACTTTTAACTCATAGTATCTTGATGCTAGGAAAGGAGCAGGCAAAGATAACTATATAAGGCCCCTTTCATTCTCAGGACATCCCTACTTAGAAAAATCCTGGTGTCCTGGCCAGGCAGTGTGCAGGGCTCGGTGACCTGTCCTTTGTCCTGAGTCTGGTGAGAGCAGTTTCAATATCGGTGTTCTGCAAATGACCTTGCAAGCTGCTAGTCTGGGCCTCTTGGGAAGATGAATCAGCAGAGTATTCATTCTCACAGTGTTCTCAGTCCGGCTTGGGAAAAGGAGCATCCACCATAGTACAGTCAGTGTGGACTTCCATAGGGAACCCTGGTCAGGCAGCAGAGAACTGCAGAGGCTTCAAAGGATGTTGTTAAGTCTCAAGAACCCTGGAACAAATAGTTGAGGTACCAATTTAACATATCAAAGTGAACCTGGCTGCCAGGTTCTCCCAGCATCCCTCAGCCCCTATCCAGAACTCTTTAGCCCAGGTGGGCAGGCTGTTCTTCCTGTATAAGTCAACCATTTTGGTTACCAACCTCCTTTGTACCTTTGCCCTTTTGGCTGCTGTTCCTCTGCTTTCTCCCTTCCCTTTATACCCCCTGCCCCCAAGACTTAGGGTCGTGTCTACAATGGACTCTTAGGCGTTTCTGACTCTGCTCTCCCGTGTTTCAACAGTAATAAACTTTCTCTTCTACCACACTCATACCTAGGAGCAGTCATTTCCTTTCCTTTTTAATTTTTTCATTCAGTTTTTGCAAGATATTAGGGATACCCAAGGGAAATACAAATTTTAAACATGTAGGTGAGGGATCTGTGCAGTCCACGTGTCTCATATAACTAGTGAGATGGGTCTGGGTGTTGAAGGTAGTGATAGGCTGGTAATGGGCAGATGTGGGTCTTGAAAGGGCATCTCTGGGCAGGTTGGTAAAGTACCTGGAAGAAAAGGCATTCTAAGGGATTTTACCTCACCTCTCTAGTCAGTGTGGTACTTTAAAAGAATTTGTCTTTTGGGATTCTGAATTTGAGGGCTTCCTGTGTGGTTGATTTTGTTTTTATTTTTTAAGTTTCATGTGCATGAGTATTTTGCCTGCATATAAGTGTTCTAGGTGCGTGCCTGGTGCCTGTGGAGGGCAAAAGAAGGTTTCAGATTCTCTGGAACTGAAGTTAGACAGTTGAAAGTTGTAAGATTCTGGCAACTGAACTTGGGTCTTCTGAAACAGAAGTAAGTGCTCCCAACTACTAAGTCATCTCTCTCGTGCTGAATTTGCTTGGTTGATTGTTTTGATACAAAGTCTCACTGTGTAGCTCTAGCTGACCTCCAGCTTACTGTATGGCTTTGAGCTCCCAGATCTGCTCTTGCTGCGATTCAAAGATCACCACTGCATTCAGCTAAGAAAAGTGGTTTTTTTTTTTTTTTTTTTTGGTTCTTTTTTTCGGAGCTGGGGATCGAACCCAGGGCCTTGCGCTTCCTAGGCAAGCGCTCTACCACTGAGCTAAATCCCCAACCCCCAGAAAAGTGGTTTTAAAGAAAGTCTTAGAACAGTGATTCTCAGCCTTCCTAATGTTGTAATATAGTTCTTCATGTTGTGGTGACGCCCAACCACAAAACTATCTCATTGCTACTTTATAGCTAATTTTGCTGCTTTTATGAATCATAATGTAAATATATAACATGCAGGATATCTGATATAAGACCCCTGTGACCTCCAATAGGGTCTAGACCCACAGGTTGAGAACCACTGCTTTAGAAGAACCCAGCCCTTACAGCCTAAAAAAAGCAAGTAAGTCCCATATGGATCTACAGCAGTTTCCCCAGTCCAGAAGGACTCCCAGGAGGACTGATACTATTAAATGAACTGCCACAATGTCTCCAATTCTAGATTGGTAACAGTCAGCTGTGGGGGCTCTGCAAACCCCAGGGCAACCAGAGAAACAATCTGAGTGTCTACAAGAGGCAAGAAGGAAATCTGGTTCAACAGGAATCAGTAGCTGGGTTGGGTCAGACTTCTAGAGCAGAGCAGTTTTATTTTAGACAAATGTTAAGTACAGTAGAGCTTTGGAAAGAAGCTTCCCGGCTACAGTTATCACAGCAATGCTTAAGGAGTGGCTGCTCCGAAACTCTTGCACAATCCCGGAGGATGGGTTCTGTTGACTGAGAAACAGTGCTCAGGATGAAGGTCTAGGGAGGAGGAATCTGGGATAAACACAGTAGTCTGGGGGAATTCAGCTGTGGTCTAGCCCAACAGACAGTACAGGCCACCAGGCCAGTAACTACATCCATTCCCAGTTTCTGGGCAACAACAGGTATGCAGCCCTTCTGTTGAAGAGACAGCCCTGTGTGTTCAGCATTCCTGGTTTCCCTCATGCTTATCTCTGAGCACAAGGACCTGGTGCCCTCTACACTCTCACACCTCTGTCTTCAGTGCTGCGGTGAGTGAGCTGATCCTTTGAAGTGTCCCTCGAGTATTCCTCCTGTGGCAGGCACTGTGCTGGACTGGAGGGACACGCCCTTGTGAAGCTTACATTCAGTGTTACAAGTGCTAAACAGCAAATACAGATTATGTATAATTTAATAATATCTAATGAACCCTAAGGTCTAGAAACAGGATGGCATGGGCTGTTTTCAACAGGGTAGGCGGGGATAATATCTCAACATTTGTTAAGACTGAGGTAGGAATGTGGGAGAGAGAGTATGTGAGAGCCTGCCCTATTCCAGAGTCCCTAGGAGGCCAATGTGGTTGGAACACCACGGGGAAGTGATAGCCTTGTTCTGAAGACTCTGTTGGCTTAGTGACTGCTGGGACAAGGAGAAGCTTCTGAGGGTTCCGACCAGGGACCTGACAACATCTGGGTTTTGGCTAGAGAAAAAAAATCCACTTGAGTTTGAGTAGTAAGAGTGGAAGCCTGGGGCCTGCTGGACATCGGTCCTGTGTGAGAGGACACTGGCTGGGATAATAGTGTGGGTGGGAGGTAACAGTATGGCTACATTTTGGACACAGAGGTAGTATGGTTTGCTGGTGAATGGAGTTGCCTGTCAGCTGTGTGGCTGAGGCAGACGTGCCAAGGACTCCAAGGTTTTCACTGAGCATTGTGCCATGCTTGGGATAAGAAGCCCTGGAAAAGGAATGCCTTCTGAGGCTGGTTTGTAACCAGGTGGTGGTGGCACACTCTCTTTTTTTATTTTTTTATTTTTTCTTCTTTTTCTTTTTTTCAGAGCTGGGGACTGAACCCAGGGCCTTGTGCTTGCTAGGCAAGTGCTCTACCACTGAGTTAAATCCCCAACCCCGGCACACTCTCTTAATCCCAGCACTCAGGAGACAGAATCAGGCAGATCTTTGAGAGTTCAAGGCCAGCCTAGTCTACAGAGTAAGTTCTAGGACAGATGGAGCTACACAGAGAAATTTGTCTCAAAACAAACAAACAAAAGCAAAATGAGTTTGGTTTGTCACTGTGACTGTAATACCTGCTACACAGGAGGCTGGATTGGAAAGGTTACTTGAGTCCAGGCATCTGAGGCCAACCTTGGCAACATAGTAAGATGGTGTCTCCCAAAATATAAAAAAAGCAAGTTTTAAAAAAGAAAAGAATGTCAATCTGAAATCACTTTTAGACTTAGATTTGTCCTGAGAAATTTTATTTATGAAATTACAAGAGCTACCTATGTATTTTTTTCCTAGTGTATTTTAAAATAGATAAGTACAGGACTGCACTTGGTAGTTTGTATATTGTACATGAAGTCCTGTGTTTGTTTCTCAGCACCTCATAAAACAGCGTGATGACACAATCTTGTAATCCTGGTACTTGGAAACCTGGAGCAAGAGGGCAAGGTGCTTGAATTTGACTATATGAGACCTTGTCTCTAAACAAATTTGCCCACTGGGGAGGGAGGAGATATATTCAGGATACACATACGCACGCGCGCGCGCGCACACACACACACACACACACACACACACACACACACCATATATATCCGGAGCTGATGATAGGACTCAGTGGAAGAGTGTTTGCCTAGTGTGCACAAACCCTTGAGTTTCATCCTCAACAGTAGAGGCAAAAAAGGAAAGAAAGGAAAGGAGGAAGTTCATCTGGCCATACCTGAGCTGTTTACTAGCCATTCACCAGCTACTGGGAATGAGGTCCAGCTGCCAGGCTGATCTGCAGAGACCACTCCACAGTTATTAGGAACCTTTGAGCATGCGTCATGGAGTCTGACAGCAGCATAGAGAGTATTTGATGGAGGCTCTGGAGGGCAGTGGGAGCCTGGAGGGAGTTGGCCTCAGAGAAGTGGGTCATACAAAAGGTTTATTGGAGAGAGAAACTGCTGTCCCTCACCCTAAGCCATCTTCCCAGGGACATTGTTCGCCCTTCCACGCTTCCTTTTGGTCTCTGTGGCAATGGATTGCTTTCACCACAGAAACACTCAGCCTTTTCATACCATAATTTGATATTCAAGCTGTGGCCTGAACAGGGAACAGGGCTTTGTCCACTTGTCTTCCCAGGGTTTTGAGATGAGTCGGGTGGGGACTGTTACTGCAGACCTTGATTTCGATAAGAGTCCGAGAGAATGTGAGGAACTCATGCTTAAATAAACACGCACAGGTGTGTGAAGCCTCTGAGGCCACACACACACACACATACCACGGGTCACTAGCTTTTCAAAGCACAGCAGGACTGTAGGGGGCTTGCTCCCTCAAGACCAGCAGGAATTAGGGCCTTTGATGTGGCCTGGAGCACACTTTCTGTAGAATTTTAGGAACTGTTCTTTTGAATGAGGAAAGAATCAGGGTTTTGTGCTTACTGTGCTCTCTCTCTCTCTCTCTGTCTCTCTCTCTGTCTCTCTGTGTGTGTGTGTGTGTGTGTGTGTGTTTTGCTCCGTGCTGAGGGCTTGGAGTGTGAAACACCCCCTTTTCAGCTTCCCTAGGGCTAGCACCCCCTGAGCTCTTGGCTTGGCATTTGGGGACGTGGGAGAAAGACTGCATCAGTTAGTGCCTGGGTGGAGGAGTGGGTGGTTTGTGTGAGTAGCAAATATGTGACCTTTCCAGAAATTGTTCAGCAGTGTGGAGGAAGGATGGGACTTGGCAGACATGTTAATAGAATCCTCTGTAGACGCTTCTTGTGGATAGTCCCTGGCAAAATAGGAGAGGAATAGAACACGCTCAAAGCTCGCTCAGCCACGACATAGCAAGAATGCTTTTGAGTGGGTCAGTAAAGTCAGGGAGGACCAAATATTTCCTGACTCACAGTGATACAACCTCCTGGCGTCGGCTGGCTACTTGCTGAGGCTTTGCGTCTGAGTCACTGGGCCTCCTATTGAAGCAGCACCCAGAGTATAGGAGAACTACCCATTTGTCACAGGACTAGGGCACTGTTATGAGGTCAGTGTATTACATGTGTGTCTGAGATTTCAATTGCTGTGAAACACCATGACCAAAAAACAAGTTGGGAGGAAAGAGTTTATTTGGTTTGCACTCCCATATTGCTGTTCATCATTGGAGGAAGCCAGGAGAGGAAACCAAACAGGGTAGAAACCTGGAGGCAGAAGCTCATGCAGATGCTCCTTACTGGCTTGCTTTCTTTCCCTGGCTTACTCAGCCGGCTTGCTTGAACTCAGAGATGGCACTGCCCACAATGTGCTGGGCCCTCCCCCATTGATCACTAATTGAGAAAATGCCTTAACTAGGGCCCCTTCCTTTCTGATAACTCTAAATCTGTGTCAAGTTGACACAGAACCCAGCTGATGAATACAGCTTTCAAGTAGTGAACCATTTAGCAGTACTAAAGTATGACAGTGGCCAGAGGTCACATGCCTAGTGACCTGAGTGCAGAATGCCTAGTCCTCATGCAGAAGCCACAGGAAGTAGGCTCTGAGATCTTATGCAGTGTTCTCCAGAGCCGGTGTCTCCATTGTGTGGGTTGGGATGTGTTGGAGGAGCAACATAGATAGAAATGGCCACCGTTGGGAAGGCATTTGATTTTCAGTTCCCTTCAGATCTCAGGTGCTATCAAGAGAAAGGCTCAATTTGCTCTCTGTGCTCCCAGTACTCTTATGAAATTTGCTTCTCTCTCTCTCTCTCTCTCTCTCTCTCTCTCTCTCTCTCTCTCTCTCTCTCTCTCTCTCTCTCTCTCTCTCCCCTCCAGCCATCCTGTGTTCTAGGCACTGAACATTTGATCCTTTGGAAGAGCACCACTGAACACCCTCCCCTCCAGCAGGAGACAGTTTCAAGACTAGCTGGCTAGCCTGAGCTAGGTTGGCCTTGGACTCGTGGTAGTGATCTTTCTACTTTTTCCTGAATACTGAATACTGCTAATCTCCTTTAAAACACACAGGGACTGGAGAGGTGGCTCAGCAGTTAAGAGCACTTGCTCTCCTAGAGTCTATGCCTGGCTTAGACAGATTGAGTACATCTCCACCTTCTGTCTTCTGTATACCATAAGCCATATGGCTGTCCACTTACTACAATACTGGACAAGTCTGCATTCAAAATGAAGTCCTTCGAAAAAGAAATTGACAGTTTAAAGATAAAATTGGAAGTGGATTGATGGCTTGTAGATTGATCTCAGCCTTTTGGCTAAGGCCATATGTAAACTTGGAAGTGTATAATTTACTAAGGACGGTGTGACTCCTTGAGACTAGGGAAACACCACTCTCCCCAGGTGGATTGGAGCAGGGACTGGGTGTAGATAAGACTGAGAAATACAAACGGGAATTTCGCTTCCCTGTGCTTGCTTTCTGTTGTGCTTGTTGGGTAAAATTTGTCTTTGTCTTACTAATAAGCCAAGGCAAACAGACCAGGACTTGATGTTTAAAGACAGCCCATGTAAAATAAGTGGGACTTATTTTTAGCAAGGTGCATTAGCATATGTTGGCTTAAGGGTTCTCTCATCCCTGTGACTGTAGAGTTGAGACATTCATTTGATGTCTTTTTGCTTCCTTCTTTCTTTCTTTTTTACTTATTTTGTGTGTGTGAGGGGCGGGAAGGGGTGCATGAATAAATATCATTCGTGTGAAGGTTAGAGGACAACTTACAGTCATTTCTGTCCTTCTACCATGTGGATTTGGGGGAATCAAACATGGGTCTTCAGGTTTGGAAGCAAAGGACTGAGCCATCTTGCCCACCTGTATTGGGCTTTTCTTTTTGGTTGTTTTGTTTTGTTTTTTATTTTTTGGGTTGTTTGTTTGTTTTTTGAGACAAGTTCTCTACATAGCCCTGGCTATCCTGGAACTCACTGTGTAGACCAGGCTGGCCTCAAACTCAGAAAGACCCTGGCTCCACCTCCCAAGTGCTGGGTTCAAAGGTGTGTCACCACACCCAGCTCTGTGTTCAGCTTTTCAAGGAAGGTAAGCCTTTGATGTGGATACCCCCCCCCCCCCGCCAGAAGTGAGTTTGCTCCCCATAGCTTTTGTCTGGGCAGGTTTTTAGAAGTTATTTGAAGTGCTGTGTGGAAGGCTTTATCTGAACAAGCTAGACAGCTGTTGTGAGATTGTTGTCCCGTCAAAGGGTGAGATTCAAAGCTGTCAACACCCTGGAAGGCTAGAAGGAAGCATTGAGGTCTCATTTGACCTATGTGAATGTAAGTTTAAAAGGCTTTCTGCAGGACTATGGTTGGGGGACACTGACCTGCTGGACTTCTCAGAAAGAAGGCCATGTAAAAGCCAGATAGCTCTTTGGCCGACCTGTAATCCCAACATTTGAACAGAGACAATAGATCTCTAGTTAACAAGAGTAGCTGGAATTGTCCATCTCCAGGTTCAGTGAGGGACACTCAGTGTCAGTCTTAGCCCCATGTCACATCCACACCTGGACATGGGAACACATATAAACTTACCCCATCACACACAAAAAGAAAAAGTGTTAAATTAATTTGTTTCTTGAGTGTTGTTTTTTTTTTTTTTTTTTCAAGATAAACAAAGACTATTCCTAAGTGCAGTGCACAGTGGCACTGGAGCCTTGAAAATTACTGTTTGCCAGCTAGTATAGGGGTAATTCTCTATAGTTTACAGAATCAACATTATAAAAACTTAAAAAAGATTTAGAGTTGGGCATAGTGGCACCATTAATCCCAGCACTTGAGAGGAGAGGCAGAGACAGGCAGATCTCTTTTGAGTTCAAGGCTAGTTTTCGGTCTACATAGAAGGAGTTCCAGTGCTGTACAGTGAGGCCCTGTTTCAACATCCTCCACCCGAGTTAATTTTTTAATTATTTTCTGTGCATAGGTGCTTTACCTATAATTATGTCTGCACTGTGTGTATAGTGCCTACAGAGGCCAGAAGAGGGCACCAGTTGTTGCCTCTGGAACTGGAGTTGCACAGGGTTGTGAGCCGCCATGTGAGTGCTGGAAATCAGACCCTGGCTCTCTTCAAGAGCAGCCAATACATTGTTTTATTTTGTTTTTCAAAACAGGATTTCTCTATAGCCGTGAGTGTCCTGGAACTCTGCAGATCAGGTTGGCCTCTGCCTCCTGAGTGCTGGGGTTAAAGGCATTGGCCACCGCCACCCAGCCAGCCAGACCCTGCCCTCCCCCTTCTTGAAAGAGAATTCCTTTTTCTTTTTTCTTTCTTTTTTTAATTTTTTAAAGATTTATTTATTCTATGTATATGAGTACACTGTCGCTGTCTTCAGACACACCAGAAGAGGACATCAGATCCCATTATAGATGGTTGCCATGTGGTTGCTGGGAATTGAACTTAGGACCTCTGGAAGAGCAGTCAGTGCTCTTAACCACTGAGCCATCGCTCCAGTTCAAAGTAGTTTGGTGTAGGAGTCTCCAGACAGTACTTGTAATTACTTAAGGTCAGGGTACCAGTTACGTACATTAACGTCGTCATGCTCACAGGTTTCTGATTTCTGGAGAGTTTGTTATTCCCACATGGCCTTGGTCGTCAATATAACATCTTCCCACCCCATCACATCTTTCTGGGTCCCCACTAAGCATTGCTTCCTAAGCAAGACCAAGGCAGGTCCTTCAATCAAGTGCCTGTCCATCATTTGCACATGGTAAGAGCAAGCCTTTTTCTTTAGTTATTTGTGTGTGTGTGTGTGTGTGTGTGTGTATGCGCGCGCGTGCATGTGAAGGTTGGAGGAGTTGGTTGTCTACTTCTACTACGTGAGCTTGGGATCAAGTTCAAATTGTCAGGCTTGGCAGTGGGCACCTCTACCCACTGAGCCATCTCACTGGTCCACACTGAGTATTCCAGGCTGAACTTGAGCGCCAGGCTGCTGGGATTGCAGGTGTGTGCTATTAGGCCTCGCCACTAGCCTTCTTAATACTGTATCTCTAACCGAATGGGTTGCCTGGACTATACTTACTCTTGCCAGTCACTATGGATGTTAGAAAGGTCCCAGTCCTGGGAGACCTATGTCTGTCTTGGCGCGAGACAGGAAGCACGGGTTGAAATGAGGGTGTACATCAGATTGCACTTCTCATGTTAGCGAATTAGTTCATCGTTCATGCAGACAGGATCCATCTACAGCCTGTAGGGTGCTGAATAGTACCTTCTCACCCATCTTTCCTCACACAACAGGATACTCCTGGCTGAAAGTTGCCCATGTGCTTATGTGTGTCTCTGGTTTAGTTTCTTCCCACCACAGGCATTAGACAGAGCCTAGAAAAGGAACTTCCTTTATCAGGTTGTTTGAGCCCTGAGCGAGGGTCCTGGAGTAGAGACATAATCACCAGATCTAAGGGCAGAGATGGTTGGTAAAACATGAGTTCCCGAAAAATGAATCCCCTAGATGTTACCTCCTTATCATGGCCCACAAAGTCTGGCACTGTTCCAAGCTGGTGTGCACATCTGTCCGATCCTCAGGTTTCCATCTGCTTTCCCTCACGCTCACCATAGACACTGTACCGGCCCCTCAGCTCCTTTTGTCAAGCACGTTCTTCTTACACCTCAGAATCTTGCCTCTGCTTGAAGAGCTCATACCTGTTCTCTAGAGAGACCAGTATTTCAACCACTGAGGTCTGGCTTACAGGTCACCTGCTCTTCCTCCTGCCTAGTCACCGAGCTCACCCCATCACTTTTTCTGTCTGATTTCCATAGTGTTTCTCTGCAGCCCATATCCCTGGCCGAAGCTGTTATGCCAATTCACTCTTATGTGGTTGGTATCTTCTTCCCCTAGAAGGGAGGCTTTAAACAGCGAGTTTTCTTGTTTTACTTTGTGGTGTAGTTCCTGGGACTTAGTGTGATGCCCAATGGTTTAAGCACCAGCAGGTAAATTTGTTGAATGAGTGTGTATGTTATGTTAACTGAACATTTGGAGAAAACGGAAGATGTATGGCTAAGCAAGGTACCTTCCCATGTGTGTCAGAGCCAAGAACAGAGCTGGAAAGTGTTTCTGTTACCAGGAAGCACTTTGTCCTTCGTCCTCCCTTGACCCAATGTCACTAGAGCTGAGTAGGATTTCAGTCATTTTATTCGTTGACACTGTAGCTTTTAGACATGGTGTCTGTTCTGAAAGACTACTAGGAGGCTCTAGTGGTTCCTCAGATCCTGTGGCAAACTGACTGAAGCAAATGTCCCATGAAGGGAGCAGGAATGGGTGGAGACACATCTTATTCATGGACAGAAGATTGGCGTGCTCGAGATGTCAGAGTGTAATATGTATCAGATTATCCAATATTTATGCCAGTAAAGGCGTAAAGTAAGGTGTCAGGTGAGCGAGTTAGCTTATTTTCCTCACTGTATCAGACATCTATTTACGAGCCTGATCCTACAACTGAACTGTTAGTTCTTTAGGAATCTTTCTGTGTCATTCTGCTGAGCTAATCTACCATTCTCTTGAGCTCTTCCAAACCCAAGAGGGCTCTTTAGCTATCTTTCCTAAAATACTGTTTTTTGTTTTGTTTTGTTTTGTTTTTAACCTGTGTCCTGCCAGCTGCTTCTCTGTGGTTCCTGCAAGCCCAAAGAGAAAATCCCTATCTCTTACCCAAGCTCTTTCCATGAAGGTTCTTCCAAGCCTAAAAGGAGAGAGAGGGATCTGCAAGCCAAATCAGTAAGGGGCTGAGTCATTTCACCTTTTGGTGGGGCAGCTCAAGGCCATCCAGCTGACTCTGCCTCTCCCTAGAAACTCGTCTTAAACTGGGCAGGGTCTTCCCATTCTTTAGGATTCCTGTGTGTGGAGACTTTCAGAGGCACCCAAACTGCACCTCCACAGGACACACCTCACTGCATCTGACAAAGGCAGTGTCTTCCAAACTTGTGTGTTTTCTAACAATTAGGTTTTCTACGTATAATACTCAAGTTCCTGTAACATCAGAGCTCAGAGGCTAGCCCAGAGATTCAAGTACTTGCAACCAACATCCCATTAGCCTTTTTTAAAAAAACGTATTTATTCATTCTTTTTGAAACAAGGTCTCACCGTGTAGCCCAGCCTCGTCTCAAACTGTAATCCTACTGCTTCAGCTTCCCAAATGCTGGAATTATAGACATGTATCCCTATGCCTGGATTCCCAACAAGACTTTTTGTGTGTGTGCGCAGCATGTGAACAAAGTAAGTGTAAAATTTAGATGGAAAGGTAGAGAAACTAAACTAACCAAAACACTCTTGGAAAGAAAATATATTCGAGAAATTCACCTAGGTCAGTGGTTCTCAACCGGTGTGTCACAACCTCCACAGGGGTCACATTAGACAGCTTCTGTATCAGATATTTGCACTGTGATTCATGAGAGTAGCAAATTACAGTTATGAAGTAGCAGCAAAATATTTTTATGGTTGGGGTTACCATAACATTATTATTACAGGGTTGCAGCATTAAGAAGGTTGAGAACCGCTGCTCTGTGTGAATTTAAGGCTCACTGTCGCAAAGCTGGAGAGAAAATGTTCATCACAGAGACAAACAGAACAGAGTCCAGAAACAGCAGGACCATTTTGCAGAGGTGTGATGGTAACTCACTGGGGGAAGCTGTTCTCCAGTAGGTGGTGTTAGAACGGCTAGGCAGCCATTTGCAGGGGAGCATCAACCTACAGCTGCCTTCTGCAGAAATTAATTCAACAGAGGTCTCAGGTGTAGAACTGGAACTGTAAACCTTCAGGTGAATGTGAGGCTTTCATGACCTGCTCTGCATAAGAGCTTTGGGCGTGACTCTCAAAGCACAAACCAAGAAGGTGTGAATGTTGGAATATGCCTTTAATCCCTGCACTTGGGAGGCAGAGACAGGTGGATCTCTGAGGCCAGCCTGTTCTACAGAGCTAGTTCTAGGATAGCCAGGGCTACACAGAGAAATGCTGACTTGGGAGTTGGGGGGTGGGAAGGGTAGCCACAAACCACGAAAGGAATAAATCATTAAAATAGAAATCACAAAAATTTAGGTTTATTTTACCAAAACTAATATGAGGCAAGTACGACTTGGGAAGACATTTTAAAATCATGTAGCCAACAAGGGACTCTACTGCAAATATATAAAGAACTCTCCAAACTCATTGATTAATCAGCCCAATTTAAAAGGAGGCAGAAAATAAAAACTTGCCAGAGAGAACCTTGGGTGGCGAGTGAACACTTGAAAAGACGTTCAGTTCATTAACTATCAGGAACATGCAAATTACCCCTGAGATCAGGCATGCCTTAGAGTGAAGTAAAGGGCAGACAGATGATACCTATTGATGAACACAATGCTGTCCACTTGGAGTGCTCGCTGCTGGCAGGAGGGACTACACATGGCACAGCTGCCCTAGGAGATGGTTTAGCAGTTTCTTCTAAAGCTAAACACCCAGAGGCCAGAGAGTGGCTTACTAGTTAAAAACCGCTGTTGCTCTTCAGAGGACTTAAGTTTCTTTCCTGGCAGGGGTGTCCAGTGGCTCACCACACCTCAAGTTCTAACTCCCAGGGGATCAGACACCCTCTTCCAGGAGCACCCACACACATGGGGTGTTTGCTTACGTACACAAATATGTAAATTTAAAATATTAAAAACCTATCTCTCCTATTTGAGATAGGGTCACTGTATAGCTCTGGCTGGTTTGCCTTTCAAATATTGGGACTAATGTTGTATACCATCACTCCCGGCCCAATAAAGAAATATTAAAGAAAAAGCTAAACAACCATTAGTTGGACCTGGTGCTTTTGTTTTTTGCATGTATGGTTGTGTGCCCTATGCTTGTCAGCCTTTCAGTAGATCTTCGTGACCTAGCAGCCCGAGCCCTAGATAGAGAATTCAGACAAACGCTTGGACATGAACATTTATAGCAGTTCTAAATACTGAAGACTGTGGATAGCACAGACATGCTTTGGAGGATGCCGGGATAAGCAGACTACTTACTGTTTTCAACAGTGGGAAAGGAGAATGACAAATGCTTCAGGAAAGATGAGCGAGCTGTTAATGCACACAAGCAACAGTACGGCTGAGTCTCGGGCAGAATGCACGAAAGAAGCCAGCCTCTCTCTCGGGGATGCACACCATACGCTTTGACACATGCCATTCTTAAAAAGGCAAAAAACCACAGGATGGAGAGCAGGCCAATGCAGCAGGCCTGGGTGGGTGGAGCAACTCCCAAGGACTTCAGCAGGGCGCTCTGTGTCCTGTGAAGGTACCAGCATGATTGCATACCCAAAGACATCGATTTTACTACATGAACATTCAAAATAAAACTCCTACACCCTGCAGTAGTAGCTCCAAAAGCTTTGAAATCGATGTGTGTGGCATAAAAGCAATTATAATTGGGAGGCATGTCTATCTAGCGACTTTCATTGCCATGTAAATAAGCAGATGAAATTTGCAACAGAAGGTAGCCGGAGACTTTCTATAGCTGATTGGAGCAGCCAGCTGCAGTGGTTTTATGCTCCCCCACCTATTTTTTTTCAGGACGGTGTCTCTGTGTAGCCCTGGCTGTCTGGAACTCAGCTCCACCTGCCTCTCCCTCCCAAGGGCTGGGATTAAAGGCGAGTGCCGCCACCGCCACCGCCCACCCGGCTGTTTTACATCTGTTTTTTTTTTTTTTTTTTTTCAAGATCATTACTGTTAACTTGTAAGAAGTTGCAGCTGGTGGTCATAATTGTTTAATATTTCAATAAAACTTTCCAACTTCTTCTTTTCAGAGTACTTTTACTTTATCCATGTGTTTTTGCCTGCACGTATGTATGTGTACCACATACAGCTCTGATGCCCGCCTTGCACAGGCGCTTGCAGGACCTTCGAGATGGCCTCCCAGTGGGTGTTTTGTCTTTGATACTATGTTCTCACAGACTAGGTTTGCATATGCAAGGTGCTTTGGGGAACCTCCAGGACACTGGCTGGGTCCTCAGGTTCATCCTTCCCAAGATACAGGATAGAAAACATGTAATTGAAGCCCCACACAAGACCAGCTTCCCTGTCTGCCAGAAGATCTACATCTCAAAGAAGTGGGTCTTACCACGTTTAATGCCTATGAGCATGACGTGCTGAGAAGGAGCCTGCCCCAGCGGCTATGGGATCAGATAGTCCTGCGTCATGCAGCCAGGAGGACATCCATTGCACTGTATCTTATCACTGCATCATGCTTACTAATAAGGCTTACGTTCCAAGAGAAAATATTGATGCTTAGGGGTCACCTCCAGGAACCTTACAAAATTAAGAAGAATTGGGGTATTTAAGCCAAGACTTGGACGTGTGTGAGTGTGCATGTTCGCACACACAGGTGTGTGTAAATCTCAGCAGTGATTAAGCAAAACATACTGGTTTGAGATCCAAATCTGATGGGAAAGGGTGAGTGCGGTAAGAGAGATGGAATCAGGGTGCGGTATGAATACACAAGGCAGTGACCCCGAGTTGACAGTCCCAGAAAGCTTGCCCAACAAAAAAAGGGGGGTGCGCAGGGCTTCAAGCTGCAGCTTGAAGGAGACAGGACACAGTGAAGGCCTCCAAACTGGGGAGTATGACAGATTGACTTGCAGGCTGGAGTTTCTGAAGGCCAGGGCGAAGCTACCTTCCTGAGAACGTGTGTGGGAAGCTGTCTATAGCACAGACAGTGCAAGCTGCACACGGGTCAGGCATTGTGTGGTGGGGCATGCATTCCGCAGTTGGAAGCAGCACCCAAAGATTCCTTTATGCTGTCCAATGAGGACCTCTGTGGAGAAGTTTCCTGTAAGTTAGGCTTATTCCTGTGTGTTACAGTAGCATAGCTTGCTCTCTTTTCTAAGTAGCCAAGTCCCCACTTGGGAATGCCGTAGTTTTCAGGTTCCCAAGGGAGCCAGTTTGTGGATGCATCATAAAAACAGGAAACACTTTTGTCAGTGTCCCTTCAGACACACATTATTTCCCAGACGTAACCATCTTGTGGCCTGCAGGCCTGCCTTTGCCCCTGTTGGAGAAGCAGGCGCAGTGGGATCTGGGGAAGAAGGTGGTTTTCAGTTTCCTGATGCTTCCCAGGAGCAGCAGCCAAGCTGGACAGATGACCTGCCACTCTGTCACTTCTCCGGCGTTGGTTCAGCTTCCAACCGTAGCTACTCTGCTGATGGCAAGGCCACTGAGAGTCACCCTCCGGAGGACAACTGGCTCAAGTTCAGGTAGGTGGGTGGGCTGAGCAGAAGAAGTCAGTTCATGAGCAAGAAGACACTGTCCTGCCACCTGCATGTATGAGGCTTGCCTGTGCAGTAGGGCCCATGGGAAGTGTCACCTGCTGTGGGACAGGGGTGGACGAGGCTGGCAGGGAAGATTCGTGGTGAAATGATGGACCCAGTGCAGGGTCCCAGATGTGTGCCTGAAGCCTTTTCTGCCTTTAGTCCCTCCCCAATTCCTTTCCTTCTTCCTCTACCACCTGCATGCCCCTGGTTTCAGCCCTCCCCCTCCACCCTCCCTCTGCTAGAAGTGAAAACAACTGCTTCCTGTATGGGGTCTTCAATGGCTATGATGGCAACCGAGTGACCAACTTTGTGGCGCAGAGGCTCTCGGCAGAGCTCCTGCTGGGCCAGCTCAACACCGAACACACAGATGCTGATGTGCGACGGGTCCTGCTGCAGGTAAGAGGACTGGGCTAGGTGACAACAGCCTGACTGACTTGTGTGTCCTCTACTCCCTGGAACTTGGGCCCTGCATCTGTAAGTGTAGACAGGGTGATCTGAAGACTGCCTGCTTCTTCATCCCCTACCAAGATCAGTTCTGGGTACACTTTTTTTTTTTTTTTTTTTTTTGGTTCTTTTTTTTGGAGCTAGGGACCGAACCCAGGGCCTTGCGCTTCCTAGGCAAGTGCTCTACCACTGAGCTAAATCCCCAACCCCAGTTCTGGGTACACTTCATGGTGGCAGGGGCTCCTGGCTACCAGGAGTCCAGGACAGGCAGGGAGCAGCAGCTTTTCCATTGGTAGCAGGACTGACTTGGGAGAAGACAGCACTGGGAACAGAGATAGATCCCTTTGTTTGAGATGTGGTCGGGAGCTCGTTCTCCAGTGCTGCATGTTCTGGAGCCATTCCCAGTCCTGTTCTGTCCTAAACCTCACTGGTCAGGGCTGTTTGTGTTGTTGCTGTTGTTTCTTTGTTTTATTTCTGTGCTGGGGTTTCCTTCTACCTAGGAAGGTTTCTTGGTCTTTGAGAAATTGGCCCTAGATTTTTCCTGTTCTCTGTGGTCTCAGTGCTTCTAGACTGGAGCTCTGCAGAGGCTAGACCAGGAGGAAGCTTTCTGCTTCACCAGTGTCCAGCAGGTCCTGATCAAGGCCCGAGGTTGTCATGCCCCTACAGACTCAGTGACCAAGCACTCCTGGACTGACTCACTTCACGTGAACCCAAATGTGAAGTTCACTGCTGTTCACACCCCAACACTCTTGAGCGCAGGGCCTGCCCTTTCTCTCTCATTCCTTGCAGGCTGCATAAGTAGCACCCTTCTCCCATCCCACAGCTAAAGGTCTTTGTCAAACAGTGGACAGAAAAGCACACATATGAGGCAGAAATGATGTGTCACCTGTCACACGAGGCCATCCATGAATGCCATGGATCTATTCTCTCCATAGGGACATCTTAGCAGGAGGTGATGGTGTTATTTGAGCCAACCCTTGCCTTGCCCTGTGTCTCTTCAGGCCTTCGATGTGGTGGAGAGGAGCTTCCTGGAGTCTATCGATGATGCCTTGGCTGAGAAAGCAAGCCTCCAGTCCCAGCTGCCGGAGGTAACCGACTGTCTGTACTAGTACTGCTGGGTGCCAGCACTCACCTCTGTATCACTTGCCACCCACAGCCACAGTAAGGCTGCAGCAGGAATCATGAGGCAGCATCCTGATGGGCAGGCTGGGGTGGCACTGGGTGTGTCCCTGTAGAGACTCCAGCCCAGCAGTGGGCAGCTTTTCTCGGAGGCTCATCCTTAGATGGCAGGATAGGTGGAAGGAAAGGCCTGTCCAGGTTCTGTGATCTGGTTCAGTCCAGAGCCAGGGTCACCTTCAGGCTGCCCCTAGTTAAAGCAACAGTGACCTTCCCAGGGCAGCCTACAGGGATCCAGCCTGGCCACACCTATGGTCATCCGTCTGTCTTGGCTGCTCAGGGGCCTTGTATACTTTATCTAAAGGGAAGGAGAGGATGGTAAGGTGGTCCTCAAGCCCCCATGCTGCTCTGATCTCTTGATGATGGTTTGCAGGGTGTGCCCCAACACCAGCTGCTACCTCAGTATCAGAAGATCCTTGAGAGACTCAAGGCACTGGAGAAGGAGATCTCTGGAGGGGCCATGGCTGTCGTGGCGGTCCTTCTCAACAACAAGCTCTACGTTGCCAATGTCGGTGAGCCACCAACCTGCCCCATACCAGTCTGCTTTCTGTCTGTGCGTACCCCAAGCTTCCCAGGGTGACTGGGCCGGTTCCTCATTCTGTTGTCTATGTCAATCCCAGATAGAAGGACAGCAGTAGGCAGGTGGGTGTCATGGCTCGTGATGAGTTGTGTCTGTCCTTTTGTCTTTTTTTTTTTTTAATTATCTATTTATTTGTTTGTTTATATATATATTTTTAATGGATTTATTTATTATATATGAGTACACTGTAGCTGACTTCAGACACACCAGAAGAGGGTGTCGGATCCCATTACAGATGGTTGTGAGCCACCATGTGGTTGCTGGGAATTGAACTCAGGACCTCTAGAAGAGCAGTCAGTGCTCTTAACCACCGAGCCATCTCTCCAGCCCCCTGTCCTTTTGTCTTTAAATTATTTTAGGTGTATAGGTGTTTTACCTACACGTATTGTCTCTACCACATGTGTGCCTGGTGCTTGCAGAGGCATCTGATTCCCTGGTACTGGAGTTCAGACTGTTGTGGGCCACCACATGGGTCCTGGGAATAGAACTGTGTCCTCTGGAGGAGCAGCCAGTGCTCTTAACTGCTGGGCCATCTGGAGGAGGGGGTGTGTGTCTCTGCATACAGTAGGGCTGGCATGGGAGGCAAGAAGAAAATCCAGCTCAACATGATTTAGTAGCTGGTGTTGATTCAGACATCTAGAGCAGCAGTTCTCAACCCCTTTGGGGGTCAACCTTTTCACAGGGGTCACCTAAGACCATCAGAAAACATGGATATTTATATTATGACTCATAACAGTAGCAAAAATCACAGTTATGAGGTAGCAACAAAAATACTTTTATGGTTGGTGGTCACCACAGAGGAACTGTGTTAAAGAGTAGGAGCATTAGGACGGTTGAGACCCAGTGAGCTAGAGTCTGACAGACAGTAGGCAGTTTATTTTAGGCAGCGTACAATTTGGAGTAAGTTCCAGGTATCACATAGTTTTATGGGTGCAGTAAGACATAGTTACATCAAGACTCTTACTTCCTTTCCTTTCCTTTTTTTTTTTCCCTTTTTTTCTTATGTTTTTCTTCTTAGAATGTTACTTGCTCAAGTCAGAATGTAGTACCAATGAAATGGTGACAGCTTTGCCAATAACAAGAACATGCTCTTCCATGGCTAGGAAGGGAGACTGCCACAGGCGGCAGGTCCAAAAGATACATGGATTCCTTTCCTTTTTTGAAACAGGGTCTCTCTCCATAGCTCTGCCTGTCTAGGAACTCACTCTTTAGATCAGGCTGGCCATGAAGTTGCAGAGATCCCCCCCCCACTGCTTCCTGAGTGCTGGGTTTAAAGGCCTGCACCATACACAGTGAAACTCTTCAAAGTACACGTCACTTCTATAAATAGATAAGTACATGTGTTAAGATCTTCAGGCCTTACGGGAGGATCTGGTGTGATCTTGGTCATACAGATAGCACAGAGGTCACCTAGGCTGTTAACACCTCCGTTCCCAGGCCTGTGGGTGAAAAGCAGCTTATGTAGCTCTCCCTTTGAAGAGACAGCCCTGCGTGTTCAACATCCCAGGTTTGCCTAGTTTATCTGTGGGCCCAGTATCTGCAGCCCCATGGCTGCTTCTTTAGAAGGCCAATTTGCTTGCAGTGAAGACCTGCTCTGAATTCTTAAAAACAGCAGGAAGCTGGATGATGGGGACATTTGTATTTAAGACCAAAGGAGGGGCCAACAGGGGACCCAAGAACGTGTGTGATACATGTCACTGTAAGGACTCAGTAGCTGTCCACTCATGGTGTCCCTGACTCCCTTCCTCCTCTTAAAATTTTCTTAGGGATCAACTTGCAAACCATAAAACAGCTGATAAGTAGTTAGTGCATCTCCACGCCCCACTCTAGCCCCAACACTTCCTGTCCTGTGCAGTCTGGCTTCATCCAGAGCCCCGTATTCATAAGTTGTTTTGAAGCCACCACAGACATTGTGCCAAGATAATCTGAAGGTTTGGTATGGACCCCTGAGGAAAAGTCTTTTATTGAACTCAGTCCTGTGATCACACTGTAGCTCGAAACCTGCTTCCCTGCTGAGGTGGCTGTCCTTGCCTGGTGATTTACCCCTGTCCTCTGAGCCCCTTGGTGTGTGCAACATCTGCTTGTCTTTTCTGTTGTGGCTCCTGTTCTCCCCTCTGCTTAATCTTGGTCAAATCGCGCTGCAGGTACAAACAGGGCCCTCCTGTGCAGATCCACAGTGGACGGGCTACAGGTCACACAGCTGAACGTGGACCACACCGCCGAGAACGAGGACGAGCTCTTCCGTCTCTCACAACTGGGTGGGTAGAGAGGCGGGGCCGAGGGGCCTGTGGGAACAGCGAGGCTGGCTCCTGGGCTCCCTCTGTTCCCTCCTTTGGTAAGGAAGTCCAGGCTAAAGGACTGGGCGGGTAGCCAAGGCTGGATCTGTTGCTGGGCAGTTGAGACTTGGGAAACTCTTCATCTGTGTGGTATGGGTAGTGAACCCCCTTCAGAGAGTTAATGTTTGTGGGCTCCCTTCAATGCCTGGCACATACTAGGCACATGTCCCTCTTCCTGATAGAGATCAAGAGAGCAGAGAAGTCCTGCAATCCCAGTGTCTCTGGTGCCTCCCTTCCCTCCCAGTTCTGCAGACACTGCTGCCTCCTGGGCTCTGGGCACAAGCAGACAGGACTGTGCAGGCTGGTGCTGCTGTGCCTGTAGGGAGAGGCCTGTTATAGTTATTTTCCTTACTGCTGTAACCAGATACCCAACAGAAGTACCTGAAGGAGAAAGGGGTTTTTTGTTTGTTTGTTTTGTTTTTTGGCTCATGCTTTAAAGCGCTAAATATCCACGTGACAAGGAAGCATGGCGGCCGAGCCACCACTGGTGGTGGCAGCATTTTGTGACAGCTAATTATTAAATCTTAGCAAATTTGGAAGAGAAGAGGGGTACAAGTAGCTGGTTGACCCACACCTTCCAAAGCCCACTCTACCTTCTTCCAGCCAGACCCCATATTCAAAAGGTCCCAGAGCAGCACCACCAACTAGGAAGTAAATGTTCAGACACATGAGCCCAGGGGGACGTGACACCTCCAGACCATAGTAGGGCCTGCGTGAAGGTTGTTCTGTTAAGGATGGGGGACTGAGAACATGGGACACGTGGGTTGTCCTCTGTGGTGCTCTGGAACTGTTTCCATTCTGTTATTTTGTCCTCACTCACCATGTGCATGGACGTCACAGCCACATCTCCCTTAAACTCTTCACTGAGGGAAAATGGGCCTACCATGTTGTCCTCTCTCTGGTAGGTTTAGACGCAGGAAAGATCAAGCAGGTGGGCGTCATCTGTGGACAGGAGAGCACCAGGCGAATTGGGGATTACAAGGTCAAATATGGCTACACTGACATTGACCTGCTCAGGTAGGTGGCCATCTCTGCAGCCCTAGCCCCTTGTGAGACCAGAGGGCCTGGGCTAGAAGCAGACACCCGACTGCAGTGGCAGGGCTACCGTTCAAAGTCCAGGCCCAGAGAGATACTGCCTGCCTCCCGAGAGCTGGGCATGGAATAGGGTCTAGGTCAACAGGCTGGTCCTATAAGCTAGGCCCACAAGGGTCAAGGAGGAAGTTCACCAAGTCCAGGAAGCAAAAGCGCCACAGGTCCTGACTGGAGGGTCCAGCAATAGCATGAGGTGCCAGAATGAAAGGAACTGATGGATCCAAAGTGCTTATTCAGGCCCTCTAAACTGCCTGCTGTCATTGCCCCACAAGCCTGTCCATGAGAGGAAAGTGAGGCATGGAGACATTCAGGAGTCTGGCCAGTCATAGTGCAGGTGCTGAACCCAGGCATCCTCAGTTTAGAACATGTGTCCTTTACTGCTGTGTGCCTATGTGATGCCAGGTCAGCATTGTGTCACAGCAGGTCTGGCTAAGTTAACACTCCTTCCCCTCCCAGAGTCTGAACACCCAGTACTTAAAAGCTTTGCCCCTAATTTGCAGGGTTCAGTTTACTTTATTGGGTAGGAGGTCTGTGACAGGTGCATACGGCCTTCTATCTCAAACCAGACCTCTGAACCCAGAAGCTAACAGCCCATATGTGTCCAGTCCTAGGACAGAGTTGAGGTGCACACACAAACTCCTTGGGCTCTGCCCTCTCGCTTCTCTGACCACTTTGTTAACATCAGACTGTCATGGCAGCTCCTTTAGTAGGACAGGTCATGGCGGAGTCTGTCCCTCCAACCTCGCACACCTGCCCTGAGCTGCTGTCCTGCCTTGTAACAGACACCCTGATTCCAGCAGATGGCTGTGTCAGCATCTACCTGAGCAGCCCCGAGAGAATGGCTCAGGATGTTTCCAGACTTCCTCCTCAGTATTTTGTCAAGAGTATCTTCACAGGGAGTGTGCACTAGAGCTTTCTGACATTTAATGACTGATACTCATCAGCCCTGACCCCATGCAGACAGTGTACTGTATGGGATCTTAATTGGAATAGACACCTATCTTGTCCAAGTTATAGCAAGTGGGTGGGCTTTTTTTTTTTTAATTTATTTTTATTCCAAAAGAGGCTTTCTACTAGTAACCCAGACTGAGACCTGTGCTGTCCTGACTTTGAACTTCTCATCCTCCTGTCACAGCTGCTCAAGCACTGGGAAGATAGGCATCATTACATCACCCATCTGACATACAGGCTTTTGTGAGATAGCCTCCCAGCCAGGGGCAATCATAGCACAAGTTTGCCATCCGGCATTTGAAAGGTAGAGAGAGGCAGGAGTGTTAGGAGCCCAAAGTTACTCCTGGTTACATAGTTGTAGCTCTGCGGAGCTATATGGGACCTTATCCAAGACCAAGCAACTAGAGACAGCTTCCTGATGCCCATTCTGATCGGCTGTGCCAGAAGAGCAGAGTGGAGGGGTTGGGGATTTAGCTCAGTGGTAGAGCGCTTGCCTAGAAAGTGCAAGGCCCTGTTGGGTCCCCAGCTCCGGAAAAAAGAAAAAAAAAAAAAAAAAAAAAAGAAGAAGAGCAGAGTGGAGCCCGATCTGGCGTCTGACTGTTCTCTGCATGGCCCCTGGGCTTTACTTTAGTGGACAGCCTCAGAAGACAGAGCTAGTCTGCTTCTCTCTTTCCTTCTGCCCCTTTCCCTCTTAGCAAGTCAGTGCTTTGTTTTTTATGTTGTGAGGTAGATTCTTACCCTCAGCAGAAGCAGTGCCCACTGGGGGATTTCCACACAAAGCTGTCCCTCCTGTCTCCCCTAGCACTGCCAAATCCAAACCCATCATCGCAGAGCCCGAAATCCACGGCGCACAGCCTCTGGATGGTGTGACGGGCTTCCTGGTACTGATGTCGGAGGGGCTGTACAAGGCCCTGGAGGCAGCCCATGGGCCTGGGCAGGCCAACCAGGTGAGCTTAGCAGGCTAGGCAGGTGTCTGGAGCCCTGCTTCTCAGATCCTGTCACCAGACATTCCTTTTAGGGCCCAAAGCCAGGGCCCGAAGCAAAGGGGAGCTGGGAACTAACCTACCCTGGGGCTGCAGGGAAGAGCAGTGACCTGCTGCCCACAGCCGTGCCCGGGTTCAGGCTCGGTTCCCCTTCCTACTGGGACCTCAGGGCTGTCTTTGCCTCCTCTGTGGCAGAGTCTCCCTCTGTGGTTAAGGGTGAGAGGATTCAATTCTTCAACCAGTGGGAGCCCCATGATTTCCTACACCTTAGAGCTACAGACAGACAGTAGCCATTAAAGATTGCCAGGGTCACAGGATTGTGTGTTCTGCCCATCGAGGCTGCCGGGCAGGTCACACCCACAGGCTCTGTTCTGTCTTCATGTTTGGAGAAAAGCAGTTGCCTGGGATAGACTTGAACTTGCTGTGTAGCCCAGGCAGGCCTCAAGCACAGCGTCCTCTTGCCCAGCTTCTCAGGTTTACAGGCCTTGCCACAGTGCTTGTCTAGCATTCGGAGGTTGGCCGCCTGTACCTCGGGTTGCTGTGTGTCCGAGTTCAGGTATGTCCGTCTTCTCTGGATGTGGTTCTTGTACGTGTAAGAAGATAATCTTTTTCTGGTTTTCTTTCTCTTTTTTTTTTTTCCTTTTTTGGAGCTGGGGACTGAACCCAGGGCATTGCGCTTGCTAGGCAAGCGCTCTACCACTGAGCTAAATCCCCAACCCCTCTCTTTTCTTTTGAGGTAGAGTCTTACTCTGTAGCCTAGACTAGCCTGAAACTGGTGATACAGTCCAGGCTGGCCTTAGATGTGGAATTCTTCTCCCTCTGCCTTCTGCGTGCTGGGATTACAGGTGTGTGCCTGGCTCTCAGCTCTGCCTCCTCCACTCACTAAAGCCTGGCTGTCACCTGACCCCTGTTCAAGGTTTCCCACCCACTTTATTTTATCCTTCATCCCAGCAGCCTGGAGCATAGAGGGCCCAGTGGTTATCTTCACCGAGGTCCAGGGTCCTGTCTCAGGCAATATGGCTGCCAGCCACAGAGCCAGGCTTCAGCACCGGGTTCAGGTTCTTCCCCCTTCCCCTCCCCTGGGCTCTTGGTTCCAGGAGCTACAGCCAGTGCTCAGGTAGAGACTTGAGTTTGTATTTTTGATCTTTTTGTTTTGTTTGTTCTTTTCCTTTTTTCTTTTCTTTGAGACTGGTTCTTATTATGTATGGCCTGGCACTTGCAGTGATCCCCCTGCCTCTGCCTCTTGAGTGTCGGGGTGCAAGTATGCACCACCACACTTGGCTGGGCTTTTGGTCCTTCAGTGTGGGTTTGTTTTTCTTTTTTGTTGTTTTTTTCTTTCTTTCACTTTTTGTCTTCACAGTAGAAGAATCTTATAGGTTCTAGAATACACCAGACATAGGACATCTTGGAGGGCAGTTCTGGCAAAATGCCTTGCATGTAGTGTGGGTGTTTATCCAGGGAAGAAGGCAAAACCTTTTCCCTGTGTTTCTTAGCAGTCCTCAGAGTGCCCTTGTACCCATGTGTTATGTAATCCCTGGTGACAACCCACAGAGGTGGATGTAACCCTGTGAGGTATGGAGGCCAGTAGAGAATACAAGGTCCCACACCTTTTCTAATCAATGCGTTCCAGAAGGATTATCCCAAGCTCAGGTTACAGTTCAACTGGCAGAGACTTCCTTCACCTGCTGGGCTAGCGATCTCTAAGTCTCCTACACAGGCCTCTGGGATCGCTCCTCTCCCTGCCCCCCATTCTCATCAGGTTCTCCCTCCACACCCCAGGAGGTTGCTGCAATGATTGACACCGAATTTGCCAAGCAGACCTCCCTCGATGCAGTTGCCCAGGCTGTGGTAGACCGTGTAAAGCGTATCCACAGTGACACCTTTGCCAGCGGGGGGCGGGCCAAGTTCTGCCCACGGCATGAAGACATGACCCTGCTGGTGAGGAACTTTGGCTATCCATTAGGTGAAATGAGCCAGCCTACACCCACCCCGGCCCCAGGTATGTATGCAATGTACTGTACAGGTAGAAGCACCTGAGATGAGTCCTGGGCTAGGGCAGCACAGACCGCTGACAACATGAGCTCTCTGCTTTAGAATGCAAAGGAGCCAGTGGCCTGGCCTTGCTCAACACAGGCTGACTCTGAGCTACAAATCTTTATTCCGTTTGTGAAAGAAGGATCAATTGCCCTGGCCACCCTGGAAGTCTTGCTGCATGAGCACATCAGTCACAAAGGCATGGTAGAGGTGACAGCTGCCACCATCCGATGGTGGAGTCCCTGTTAGCCTATGGTCAGTGTGGTCACTTCTCACCTTTACTAGCAACCCTAACAGGAAGGAGAAAGGCTCTAGCATGAAGGGACCTGGATGAGGTCAGGTATTGGACAGATGGTCCACCCCAGAACCTGGCACTGCTCTGACCATTTGGGGCTGTGGAGACAGTTCGCTCCTTCCCTTTCTCCTTTTTAGTCCTTGAGTCAAGTTGCCTGGGCAGAGGCAAGACCTTCTGTACTGGTCCAAGGGCTGCATTTCCTTTCTGCTTTAAACAAACAAATCGTGGAGCTCCCTCTTCCCCATGGCTTTGTTCTCCCATGGACACTGGGGATGTGAGTCCCCCTGGCCTGCTGTTACAACCATATTTTCATTGGGCCTGCCTCAACAAGAAACAGTGGTCCTTTGTACTAAGGTGTCTGTCTGTCCACACATGCAATGCTGTGCAGTAACCCTTCTGAGCCCACCCAGCATTTTATTCTACCCCCACCTTGATCCCCAGTGGGCTTCCTTGCTGCAGGGAGGGCGACTGCTGTTCTGGAAGAGACTCTACCAAGGGACATCTACCCTGGGCTGCCCCAAGGGTGGAGGGCCACAGTGGAGCTTGAGAGAGATAGCCCTTATCACTCAGGAGTAGCCTTGAGCCTACTACCTTGCTTTCCTCCAGACCAATTTCCCTTTCCCCTGCCCTCTTTCCCTGTTGCAGGGGCCATGTGTCCCCTGTTTCTGTGCCCTACTCAAGTGCCCAGAGCACCAGCAAGACCAGTGTGACTCTGTCCCTCGTCATGCCTTCTCAGGGCCAGATGGTCAACGGCTCTCACAGTGCCTCCACCTTGGATGAAGCCACTCCTACTCTCACTAAGTAAGCTGTCCTACTCTAGGTACCTGGAGAGGGACAAACCGCTGTACAGCCAAGGCCTAGGGCTCAGAGGCCTGGGGTGTGGGGACCCTGGGGTCTTTGACCTCCAATTCCCCCCTTCCCTTTGGGTAGGGAGTCTTATTAGACACAGGTAGGAAGGAGCAATACTGTTAATTCTAGTAGGTGTTGAACAGGACCTGGGGCAAGTGGAGGTTCAGGGCAAGGTGGACAAGGGGCCCCGAGCAAGGAGCAAGGTGGCCGACTGATGTCTCGGGCCAGCTTTCATCCATGGCAGCTTCTCTGGTTTGCTCCTTCTGTTTTGGAGCTTGTAACAGGGTCACTGGCTTCACGAATCTGTAGTTGGCTAGATTCATTGCCTGGCCTGTACTGGGTCCTCAGAGCTGCTCTCCCTCACTGTGACGGACCATTGCTGTCAGTCGTCTAATTTAAGGAGCACGGAGGGTGGAGGGCATGGTCTGAGAGGAGGGCACGGTGCAGACCTGCCTGACAGGTCTATTATCTACCGCCCCTTCATTTCTGTGACTGTGTACTCTGCCCCCCCCCCCACCTCTCCAGGGGGGATCTGGTTTCCACATTCCAGCCCTGCACTGGTGGAATAATACAGCTGCCCCACCCAGCCCCTCTTCAGGATAAAAGCTTAGCCGGATGTGGCCAATTAGAAGGGCTGGCAGGGAGGAGTGTCCCTGTTTTCCTCTGCCTCTTCAGAGGGCCTCCCATCTGTCCCCAAGTCTTTGCTGCTGCTGTTCCCACCACCACCTCTCTGGATAGGAGGGCCTGGTGTAGACATCTGGGCATCATGGGTAGCCGTGTGGTGTCCCCAGCACAGTCAATATAGCCTCACCCCAACCCCCCACCATGCTTCCCCAGGGAACCGCCAGCTGTGTCCACACAGCCAACCAGGCAAACTTCATGCTTCTCTGTCTGACGGCCTGAACCTCACAGGTCTCTTCGTCTGGCTCTAGCCTTATTCTGTCACCTAGGTCAGCCTGTCTTTTAAAACCATCTCACCCCACTGGCTTTTTTATGGATATTTGGCAGAGAGGCCTGAGCCTAAAGGGCCACTCTTTTCACCGGGTGGGTGGGAAGTTGACGGCCCCTGAGGCAGCTACCCCCAGACTGATTGCCTCCCTCTTCTTCTGTAGCCAGAGCCCCACTCTGACCCTGCAGTCTACCAACACCCACACCCAGAGCAGCAGCTCCAGCTCGGGACAGGGGCCTCTTCCGCCCAGACCGCTCACTCGCCTTCCACCTGGAGAGGATGGCAGGGTCGAGCCCTATGTGGACTTTGCTGAGTTTTACCGACTCTGGAGCGTGGACCATGGCGAGCAGAGCGTGATGACGGCACTTTAGTCTAGCCTCAGAGGGCAAGTGACAAGACAAGACAAGCTTCTTAACCTTTGCAGGTGCCGTGGAACCAGTGGGCAGTGTGTCACTGATGTACTGCAGCCTGAGTACTGACTGCACTGCTGCTCCACACAAGAAGCTGGGTGTCCAGACCACAGGCATCCTTAGGCAGGGCCAATGGGAAAGCTGCAGGTGGCTTACAAACCATCAAGAGTGCCTCTTGACAAGTTCAAAGAAGGAAGCCATCCTGTGGACCCCAACTACCACAGGCCAGACAGACACTGCTCCCTCGAGGCTGTCTACCTGCCTCAAGTTCCCCTGGAATAGCCTGTGGCCTCTGCTAGTGCCCTTTGCTTCTGGGTGGTTATCCTTTCCCATCTTTCAGCCTAAACTCCTAGATCCAGAGTACAGAGTAATGGGAGTAGGTGCCTGTCATTGGATGTCACTGGACAAGTCCAGGGAAGCAGAGGGCGTGCAACAGTCACAGGGGGAGCAGGACAAGGAAGGACTGGACCAGAGAGAGCTGGCCAAGGAATGTCAGTCCTGGGCTGCGGGTCAGCCAGCTGGCAGCTGAGCTAACCCAGAGAGCTGGCTTCCCAGTGGGGTACAGATGGCAGGACAGGCCCAAGCTGTAGTGTCTGCTTCTGCTAGATCCTGCCCTGGGGTGGGGCAGGCCAAATCAGAAGCCAGTGCCTTCCTCCCAGCTGGTACTGGGAAGCCCGGTGATGGGGGTGCTGAGTCAACAGCTTTCACGCTGATGAGGAAGCTGGTTGGCTCTGGGCTCTGCTGAAAGAGGAGTAGAAGATGACTGTGAGACGGAAGGGGTTGAGTCACCCACCCAGAAAGACCAAGGGCATCAGATGTGATGGTGTGGACATGCCGGGGAAAGATTGTGCCTGTCAGGCTCACTTGGACCTGTTGACATGTTTCCTACCATCAGACAGGAGGTCACCACAGCTGCCTGCAGTGTGGCTGCCCCTATGCTCAGAGGAGGAAGGTGGCTGGGTGCTTCCCCTTACCTGAGCCCTCCCATCAGGAGGAGTCCAAGCTCAAATCTGCAGCCTTGTACCTGGTATTCTGCGACCCTTTCCACGGTGCAGCTACTGGGCGGTGAGTCCAGTGTCTCCTGTTGGCAAAGGCCAGTTTAGAGCATGTCTCACTCAGACTCCATTTCCGTAAGGAGGCTGTTTGCTCAGTGCTGAGGAGAAACCGTGGGGTGGTGGGGAGAAGAGGAAGAAGCCTTCTTGCTCCTCACTAGGAAGTCACCTCTGCCCTTCAGGTGAGCAGCTTTCAGCCGATGCACAAAGACCTGGGACAATGGAGGGCCTCCCCCAGGGATGTGGTGCTGTTTGGTCTCTAGAAATAGAACCATGTTCTTAATGCAGTACAGTAAAGATGTCATGTGTCATCCTGTCTGTCTGTAACCCAGCCACCCAGGAGGTGGTTGCCTCCTATTCTGCTCAGGAAGTTTGAGAACCAGGCCTGCCATACTGGTTGAGTGGCAGTGCTGGGATTTGAACTTGGATCTCCTAGCTGCAGACACCACTGCCCTCACAGGCCTGCTGTCGGAGCTAAAGAGGGCAGTGCTCTTCTGCTCCCCAGTGAGTGAGTGCAGGGGTTGGGGTGGTGTCTAACTGCATGAGGCTTGGGTCACAAGTCAGGGGCCTTGTCTCTCCCTCACCTACCAACCCCCAACCCCCAGCTGGTTGGTTTTATTTGATTGAAAGATCTCTTTAGCATGCCTCCTCTTCCTCATCTGAGGACTTACTCATCCCTCTCTGTGGACCGACTGCTTACAGGCTGAAAGGCTCTCTGCCTAAGAACAAGCTGGGCTCTGTCCACTATGGTCACTGGGTTCCCACATCCTCCCCCTCTGCAGGGCTCCCTGTCAGCAAGCTCGGCCCTTAGGTGTCCTGAGGACTACTGTGACCCTCAACTCCTTCAAGGGAGACAGTAGACCTGCCATTCAGGGCCTGCTTTGTCCCACAGGGCTGAGGCACTGGACACTCTGCCTTGTGCCCTCTGACCCTGACTTTGTACCACTTATTCTATGTGTACCTGTCGTGCAGGTGAGGGTGGGATATGTTCTCAAGGCCCAGGCTCCTTTGATGAGAGATGGCTTGGGACAGGCTAGAAGAGTTTGGGAGTCTTTTTAAACTTCAGGAGGAGCTGGTATTAAGACCAGAAAAGACTTCCAAAAGCTAGGCAGAGCGGTGTCACAGCCAGGCAGATGGCCAGTGCTGAGCTAGGGCCCTCTCCCCTTTCCGACTTACCTTTCCTAAGGCTAGATCAGACAGGAAAGCTCACAGTGTCAGTCCTTTATACAGAACTCAGTCCCTGGCTTAACTGAGGCACCTGCTTGAATCACACTAGTTGGAGTGAGTGTGTCCCTGGGCCCAGTCAGATCCTTACAGCCCTTGGCTCTCACCAGGCTTCCTGGGCCAGGTCTAGTTTCCATTTCTCTCACTAGCCTGACATGGGTGGCAGTGGTCACAGACCTGCCTGGATTTCAATGAAAATCAGTTGTGTTCTTTTTTTTTTTTTTTTAAAGATTTATTCGTTTATTATATATAAGTACACTGTAGCTGTCTTCACATACACCAGAAGAGGGTATCGGATCTCTTTACAGATGGTTGTGAGCCACCATGTGGTTGCTGGGAATTGAACTCAGGACCTCTGGAAGAGTAGTCGGGTGCTCTTAACCACTGAGCCATCTCGCCAGCCCCATCAGTTGTGTTCTTAGTACTCTGGGTGCCCTTGTCACATGGGGTTCAGCATAAAAGCCAGCTCCTGTGGGAGGCCTGCCCCACCCATAAATTCACTGTATACCTAGCTGCTGTAAGGTCAGTGCCCAGCATACATCCATCCCTCACAGGGGTTAAGCAGCTAGAGCAAATGAAGGGACGTTGTCATTGTGTGACCTTGGACAGGCACTGGAGATGAGTCTTGGTTTCCTTTAGTTTTCCAAATGAGGTAAGGAGGGCTTCCTAATAAGACTGTCTAACCAGCATGGGGAGTCTTACAGCGAGAGGCAAGACCACACCCTGCCATGCAATGCCACCTGGGCCAGGGACAGGTCACAAGAGTGTCAGACAAGATCTACCATGTGCCAAGCCCAGACATCATGTCTAGTGGCAGCTCAGCCAGAACTGTCACCTGCACAGGTGCTAGGCAGTACCACCTGCAGCTTTATCTAGGGGCAGTGGCTTCTAAGCTGAAGTCCAGATGGACGCCTTTGGCCATGCTCCCAAATCTTTCTGGCGACACAGGAATCTCACGATTCTTCCTTCTGGATCCCTATTTGAAACCAAACAAGAATGCATCACTGCAAGACACCCGTGGGGGCCCCCCCCCCCTCCCCAACGAGCTCAGCATGCGCATGCGCATGCGCTTTGTTCCACGCAAACAAGCTCTTGACATTTCAACAACATGGGGGCCTCATAGAGGACAGGCTGTCTTGAAGTCAGCTTTTCCCACCATTGACCCACGGGCTGGGTGCAGTTCTGCTTTTGGAGACTGACTGAGCCAGTTTTCTCTCTTATTGTGTTGGTCTGGAGGCCTGGAGCAGGAATAGGACTTAGAACCTGTGTCTGTCTTCCCCTACCTGCTGCAATGAAGCTCCTGCTCTTGTCACTTCAGCAGAGTCACCCCATGGTCCAAAGAGTAACTTCCCAGCACCTGCTGTGTGAGTCATTTGTCAGCCTGCTGGTCCCTCCCAGCCCTTAGTAGTGCTCCATACAATCAGCCTAGAACCCAACCTGGAAGTATTTAAGAAATGTCAAATGATGGAACTAGAGGGAAGGCTCAGTGGTCAAGAACACTGGCTACACTTCCAGAAGACACAGGTTTGATTACCAGCACCCACATGTCAGATCACAACCATCTGTAAATCCAGTTCCAGGGTAGCCAATCCCATTTTCTGGCATCCTTAGGCACCAGGCATATATACTTGGTACACAGATCTGCATGCCACCAAGACACCCATACACATGACTGTCTTAAAAGCCAGGCATGGTGAAGCATGCCTTTAATACCAGAACTCAGGAAGCAGAGATGGATCTCTTGTTCAAGGCCAGCTTGGTGTAAATAGTGGCATATGCAGTTCCAAGACAACCAGGTCTGAGTAGAGAGACCCTGTCTCAAAACACTCCCCGCCCCCAGCCCTGAAAAAGTCAGGTAAGGCCTGGAGAGATGGCTTAGCATCTCTTCCAGCATCGAGTTTTTAGTTCCCATACCCACATCAAACAGCTCACAGCTATCTGTAACTCCACCTCTGAGAAATCCGGTGCCCTATTCCACCTTCTCAAGGGGCTACCTTCCCCACAGACATATACAAATAAACATTTAAAACATTTAAAGATGCCAGGAAGCTAGGTGTGGTGGTGATGCCTTTCATGCCAGCACTTGGGAGACTGAAGCAGGCAGATCTCTTGACTTAGGGACCAACCTGGTCTATATAGCGAGCTCTAGGCCAATCAAGCTTACATAATGAGACCCTGTTTTAAAAAGATAAAAGTGACAGCTGTAGACACTATAGTTTTGTAGCACAAACTAGAGCCAACCTCCCACAATGTGGCTACTGCAAATACCTACAGAAAATTGCCATGCCCTGCCGAGAGTTTTAGATGTTTCATGAACTTTCTAATGATTTTCACATTTGCCTATTTATTAGGCGTGTAAGTGTGGAGGCATATGTGCCATAACACACATGTGGAGGTCAGAGGAGAACTTGTGTGAGTCAGTTCTGTCCTTCCATCATGTGGGTCCTAAGGGTTAAACTCCCATGGTCAAGACTGGCAACAACCTGTAGAGCCTTCTCTCTGACCGACGACCTCAAGAAACAAAAAGTCTCAGGTAAATTGATGTACCAAGATGAACACTTTAAACCCATTCATAACACTTCCCTATCCTACCCTGGTTTATGATGCCCAAGACTTCAGGATCCCGGTGATGTCAATCAAATGCCTGTGTTCCTGGTGGCTGCTGGGAGCTTGCAGTGCATAACTCAGGTCAAAGCTGGGTGAGGGATGAGGAGACCATTCCGGCTGATGTCAGAAGAGTGCCTCACAGCCGCCTGTGGAGGTTGGAAGGGATTGTCTGTGGTAGGCGGGGCATGAGCAGGTGCATACCAGCTGGCATTAACGGGAGCGAGGCTTGTGATGTTGGCCCCAGCCTGGCTGTACACAGCCAAGTCCTTTGGCAACCAAGAGTGGGTGGTTGTTAAAAATACAGGTTTCCTGGCTCTACTTTGGATCTGCAAAGCCATCAGAGAGGATAGTGCTGTTTCAGCGAGACCCAGGAGCATCTGCAGGTATATAAGAAGGATGGGCAGACAAGTACCCGCCTTCCTGCCTGCCATCTTGGTTTGGTGCTCGGGATTTCTTCACCTAGATGCCTCTGGGTGATCTTGGATAATGCACATGACCTCGATGATGGCCATCTTATCTCTAAAAGAAAAAAAGGGACAGAACACAGGTAAGACAATACACCCCTGGAATCCCAGGAAGCTAGCCACATCACAAGGATCTCAGATTTGAGACCAGTTTAAGTTATATAGGGAAACCCTGAGTAAAATAAAAATAGGAGGTGCAGCTTAGGGGTGGCATGTTTGCCTAGTGTGTACAAAGCCATGGGTTCAAACTTCAACATCTCATAAAACAGCACCCAAGGGGTGGGGGCAGGAGGATCAGACTGAAAATTGTCCTTGGCTGTACATCAAGTTCAAGGCCAGCCCTTTGGAATTAACAAAATCGTGTGATAGTTCAGCAGGTGGATGTGTCTGCTGACAAGTGTGAAGATCTAAGTTTGATCAATGGGACCCACACATTGAAGGAAGAAACCAACTCTGGACAGGTTCCTCAGTACACGATCAAAAGAGATTTTAAAAGATAATAAAAGGACTGTGGATAATGAGTTCAGTGGTGATAAAGCTTGTCTGTGTGCAAGGCCCTGGGTTCAATCCCAGGTCCCACAAAAATAGATGTTTGCTGAGCCAGGTGCAGTGGTGCATGTCTTTCAACCCAGCACTCAGAGGAGGCAGAGGCAGGAGGCAGAGGCAGAGGCAGGCAGATCTCTGGGAGTTTGAAGCCAGCCTGGTCTACAGAGTAAGTTCCAGGATGGCTAGGGCTATTAGAGAGAAATCCTGTCTTTAAAAAATGACAAAAAACCCCCAAATGCTTCCTGAGAATTCACCTTCTTCTCTGAGCCCCTCTGTAGAAATTCACAGTCCTCAGCCCAGATGTTTCAGGGTTTTTCAAAGGAGATAGCCTAATGGGGTGGTGGGAAGAGAGGTAAGGAATGAGCATCACTCCTTCGCTGCATAGTGCTCTCTCGTGCCTCTCCCCCCCCTCTCTCCTGTGTGTGTGTGTGTGTGTGTGTGTGTGTGTGTGTGTGTTTTGTTTCTGTGGACTCCTGGCTCTCATGATGGCCTAGGAAGTTCTCATGGATGCTGGTGTCTAGGGAAGGAGTCATCCCTCCCTGCTCTAGCTGAGCTCTTAATAGTTGCCTTCTAGGTGGGGAGGCAGCATTGCAGATGAGGGTCAGCCTGGCTCACCTTCCTCTCCCTTGGAACAGGGAAGCACAAAGAGGTTTGTGCGTGCATGTGTGTGTGTGTGTGTGCGCGTGTGTGTGCGTGCACACGCATGCAAGAACAGTACTGAGTCACAGTGGGTCATGTCTGGGTTGGAAGCTCCTTCAGTCTCAACCTCCTCTCATGGGGCTGCACCCTATACTTCAGGAGAGGAGATCCTTGAAAGGCTGGGAAGCAGGGTCTTTGTTCCTTTGTTCCTGTTTAGTCTTGGCACACAGTAGCATCCTGTCCCCGCAACTGTAACCCTTGTTGCAGCTCTGGTTAAGGTCCATAGGAAGTCTATACCTGGGTAAGCCCTAAGGGAGATTTTTGTTTGTTTTCTTGAAACAGAATGGCTTTCTCTCTCTGCAACTGCACCATCCTTCGTCAGTGCAAGGGAAAGTAGCCAGTGTCTGCCATGTCTGGTAGAGAAACTACAGGATACGGCCATCATGGTGGGATAGGACTGTTGGCTCCCCTCTGTGAAACAGCAAGTGGCCACATGGCTGATAGCAGAAATTGCTCCTATTCCTAGAGCATCACCCTGGGCCAACCTGAGCTCAGCTCTGCACACTAGCATCTCAACACCCTCCTCGACCGGTCTTGTGGGTGTCAGACTGCTGAACTCACTCCCCGGTAGCAGGAGGATCACATGGCTTCATTTCTTCCTGGAGAAAACAGTCACCTGAGGCTTGGAGGTTGGGGCCTAGGAATGTTGTGGTCACTCTCATTTCATTATAATGATCAGATCAAGTCACAGACAGCCCAGGTTCTGGGAGAAACCATAGGAAGCATGGCCCACAGGAGGCAGGGGAGCTGGTAGGCAGCCATTTCAACAGACCCTCTTCTACTTGTGCTTCCCGATGACAGCATCCATGTGACAGATACAAGAGCTCACAACCATCTGTAACTAACTCCAGGGAGGTTTGATGCCTCTGGTCTTGAACATGCGTGAACACTGGCACCCATGTGCATATAAGTAGCCACATCAGTCTCAGCACCTGTGTGGAATCACATGGTAATCAGGGCACCTGTCAGCCTTCTGCTTTCACCATGTGGGTCTCAGGTCTCCAGGCTTGGTGACACACTCCTTTATCTGCTGAGCCATCTTGGCCACCCTCAATGCATTTTCTTACTCTACAGTCGGGCTGTCGGGCTGTGCTGTGCTGTGCTGTGCTGTGCTGTGCTGTGCTGTGCTGTGCTGTGCTATAGGTCATTCTGCGAACTGGCTGTAGACAGACAGTAGGCTTTGTGGCCTTTTTGTAGCTGCTCTTGGATCTATGGATGAATTCAGCTGAGCGTCCAGCTCTCCTCTCCATCTTGGCTACAGATACATGGCCTGGGCCCTTGACCAGGACTGAAGCAGCACTTGGCACATTATGTTTTTGCTCACCAAACGGACCAGAGAAGCTTCTGACCCACACAGGTCACCTCTGAGCCCATGGTTTTCAGGCTCAGATAAGCAAAATCTGGATATTCCTGAGGTTACCTTCAAGCCCAGCCTAGTCATCGTTCCTGGAGACAACAGACTACTGGGTTAGGGCCAGCACAGTTACCAAAAAAAAGGACATCGGACATCACTGGCCAGCCAACTGTTGAACCTGAGTTCAGGTGGCCTGCATCCTCACCTCTGACTTGTGGGGCCCCTTCTCTGAAGCAGGCATTGCTATGCATCCAAGAGGGACATAAAGGCAAAAGAGGGATTCTGGGTAACTCTGTATCACCTCTGTCAGGTTCTCATGCTTGGTTCAAGCCCTTCTCTCCCTGTGGTGACTCTGTGGAATGTTGTGGTATTGGTTTTTAAGGAGTGCCCAGCAGGGATTTGTGGGCTCAGGGGTATGACCTGGGTGTGTACATGTGGTATTTGTGTATACAAGGCTACGTGACTATGAGGCAGAATGAGTATGGAGATACCCATTTTTCACATCTGGAGCAGGTTGGGGATGGGTCTCTGGGTGCCTGCAGATGCATACATACAGCAGTGGGTGTGTCTGCTTCCCTCCAAGGGTGTTGAGGCAAGAAGCAGCTTAGATGGAGACAGTGGTATGACCCAGCCCTCTCCTCACAGTCATCTGTCCTCACCCCACTAAGGCCAGTAGGGGACATCTGCAATTGCCTGAAGACACTCTGGCATCTGGGGCTTCCTCAGAGCTCCTTGGATCCTCCACCTGAGTTTTTCCTTTCCTTACATCCCCACACCCACCCCACACCCCCACACCCCATCTCCAGGCTGTGGTTTGGGCTGCACTGTGAACTCCCTGCTTTTGCCTATGATCTTCCTCAGCCTGAATGCTGTTCCCTTCCAATGCTATTTCCAGGTCTGCGCCAACCTCCAAGGCCAGGCTGAGCTGCTACCCAGCATCCCTTGCTTTCCGGCTTTCCCTTTGTCTCTTATTCTCTTAGAGACCCAGATTTTTTTTTTTTTTTTTCTTTTTCTGGCGACAGGTAGGAGGCTCATTCATCCCCTCCCACGACAACCCAGAGTCCGAGCTGACATGTAGTCCCTGTGGAATTGTCCTGGTGGCTAAAGCCTGGTGGCTTAGGATCTAGAACTTGGCCTGTAGTCCTCGCTCTGCTATTCAGACACTCAATGGTCTCTTCCTGTCACCGAGTGGGATCTTTGGAGCTGCTCAGAAAAGCCCAGGGCCAGAGTGCCCTGTTGGAGTTGAAGATAGAGCATGGGCCTGAGTTTCTCAGGGGTGGGGGTTGGGGTGTAACTGATACTGTCATCCCAGGTCGTGTTTTGGCACACATACCAACCCTGGCCCACTGAGAGAACTTCCCAGTGAAGAGGCCTTCCTCACCGAGGGGCTGGCACTCTTCTCTGGGCCCTTTCCTGCTAGTAGTCCCCACAGACCCTTCTGGTGAGAGGTTTTCCTCAAAAAGAAGACAGAAGTCAGCCAGGGAGGGCGCCTGAGGCTCCTGGCCATTTGGCAGGGTTTGGCTCCTGTGGTATATATGTGCCAGGCTGTGCTGGGTACAAGCAAAGTCAGCAAAGGTCCCCGCCTCCCAGCGGGGAGATAGGCAGGCAGGCGAGGCCACAGGAACCCGGTGAATTATCTGCTATGCTTGCAGGTGAAAAGTCCATGGAGGGGGAGGAGAAGTGGGAGGGGAGAAGGCAGAGGAGGAGAAGGGTAGACAGGGGGCCCAGGGAGGCTGTGCTCACAGAATGATGGAAGACTGGGGTGTGAGCAGAGGCTGAGTAGGAGGCCTAGGCACCAGGGGTTGGATCAGCCTAAGATGGTCCCTGAAATGCTTGAAGAGCCCAGGATTCCTAAATGCGTGTCCTGACTCCTTTGAGGATTTGACGATGGTCTTGAGCCTTTCCTAGGAACACAAACACTGAGTATGCTTATGTCCACGTGTGTGTGTGTGTGTGTGTGTGTGTGTGTGTGTGCGCGCACGCGTGTGCGTGTGTGTTTGTATTTTTGTATTAGACATAGATCTAAGTCACACCCATGTGTTCATGCACATGCAGACATATGCTTATAAGCACACATACTTCCGAGAATTTTGGAATATTCCCGGATACCTTACAATAACGGATCCCTGTCTACCCATAGCCCCAGGCTTGACCAGGGTGGAAACTGAGGCTTGCAGAGAAGAGACTTGTTTAGGGTCACCCAGGTGGGGATTCTCCAACTAGAACTTGGGCTAGGTCTCTGGAAGTTAGAAAGCCCTTCAGAAAGATGGGCTATCTAGACTAGATCCTGAAGGATAGAGCCAGAGGCCAGGTAAGATGACCCAGGGAGGGGAATGCAGCTGCCTAGCAGGCAGAGCCAATGCCTGGCTAACAGACCTAGCAATTGTTCCCTGAGCCAAATCAGTTCTAGAAAGAAAAGAGCCGGCTTGGGCTGTAAGGTGACACCATGCAACACGCTGGGGGCAGGATAATCTTGTATCTGGCCTTTTCGGAACTCCAGCTCCCACAGCCTCCAAGTCTACCAGCCTGTCCCTAGAGGAGGGGGAGGGGAGGAGGACCACCTACCAAGCCCCTCCCTACCCACACACAGGAAGTGACTGAAGGGGTAGTCAGATGCTGCTGATGCCTGTAGGAAGATCCGTGCAAGCTTGCTACTCTACAATGAAGGGTTCACAGTGGGGCAGGACTAGAACCCAGGCTTTAATAAGTCCATATTTCCTGCCTCCAGCTGCTTTGCTGGAGAGAAGGAACTCAAAGGGGTCTGAGGAAGGGGAACTAGAGGCTCTCTCTTTCCTGCCAGCTCCAGGGGAGGTGAGCTCCTCCTCCCACTGGGCCTGGGCTGAGACGGGGAGGGGCTTTGCTATCCTGGGCCGTACCGGGACTGGCTGAATGTGGCCAAGGAAGTCACTTGCTATCTCTGAAGGGCTGGGGAAATCCGTACTCACCACACTGTCCCAAAAGACCTCCACAGAAACCCTGAGAAACGGAGGCGTACTTTGGTATGACCCTAACAGAGTCAGCTCCTCCTCCTTCCCAGAGGCCTCCCAAGAAGCCTGGGAATCTGGAAAAGGGAGGAAAACAAAGACCCAAGGGTGGGAGTGGGGGGTAGGGGAGAAAGAGCTAACAGCAGGTCTCCAGAACCTTCTGGATGGCTAGGCCATCTCTTGTCATCTACACAACTGCAGGGGTGGCACTGGGAGAGTGTACTTCTTGCTGCCTTCTAACTCTGAAGGCTCAGGACAGGGGATGGGAGCATTTTGCATTATGTTGAAATCAAAGGGCATGCAAGTTGTGTGTGGGATATAACCTATGGCAACTGGGAAGGCCTGGGTTCCATCCTGAGTGCCACAATAAATAAATACATTCAGACAAGTTGACCACCCTGAGAGCGAGTCAAGGTGTAGAGGTGGTGTATTAGTTTTTAGGTCACAAAATGCCTCATATCAAAAGTGTCAGGGCTGGAGAGACCGCTCAGTGGTTAAGAGCACCTGCTGCTCTTCCAGAGGATCTGAGATCAAGTCCCAGCACCCATGTCAGGTCAAGTGGCTTACCTGCAATCCAGCAGGGCTCTGGGGATGGAGATCCCACTCCCACATATATATTGCTTATATTCATAAGGCACATACACATGTCTGGGTAAATCATAAAAATAAGAGTTAAAAATTATTTAGAAAGAAAAGTGTCCTGGGGGATGGTTAAAGAGCAGTTGCTGGGGTTGGGGATTTAGCTCAGCGGTAGAGCGCTTGCCTAGCAAGCGCAAGGTCCTGGGTTCGGTCCCCAGCTCTGAAAAAAAAAAAAAAAAAAAAATGAATAAATAGAAAAAAAAAAGAGCAGTTGCTATTCTTCCAGACCAGGGTTCGAGTCCCAATACCTGTATCTGGCAGCTCATACGTGGCATTAACTCCATTCTGGGAGGTCTGATGTCCTTTTCTGGCTCTGAGGGCACCTGCAATCTCAATCTCTCTCTCTCTCTCTCTCTCTCTCTCTCTCTCTCTCTCTCTCACACACACACACACACACACACACACACACACAAATATAAATAAAAGTAAATTTTTTTTTTTGGTTCTTTTTTTCAGAGCTGGGGACCGAACCCAGGGCCTTGCGCTTCCTAGGCAAGCGCTCGACCACTGAGCTAAATCCCCAACCCCAATATTTAAAAAGAAAGAAAGTGAGGCTGGAGAGATGGCTTAGCAGTTAAGAGCACTTGTTAGTCTTGCAGAGGACCTGGGTTTGATTCCCAGCACATACATGGTTGCTTAAAACCATGTAGGCGACTTAGAACCATATTCCAGGGGATTCAAGGCCCTTTTCTGGCCTTGGAGAGGCCCCTACCCCTACAAGAAAACATTGTATCATAAAGCTGAGGCTTACAGGGAACTGAGAGGTGGGGGCCGTGGGTAGACTTCCTTTACAATGAAAATTACCATTTGGAAACCACCTTTTTGATAATTTTTCAGTTCCAGACTGCATGCTACAATAATCTATTCACTTAAAGTCATTTGGAAATTAAGGGACATGGGACTGGGGCTGCTGCTCAGGTAGTGGGGCACCTGTCTGGCACCTGTGACACTCTGACGTAGCTTCCTAGCACCACACAGAAAGCAGGCATGGGTGATCACTGCTGTCTAGGGGTGGAGGCCCAAGGGACAGGAACTCAGGGTCATCCTTCGGTGTCCACTGAGTCCTAGACCAGTCAGAGGCACATGAGGCCTTATCTCAGATAAACAAAATGGTAAAAACCTGGGGGATCTTTGAAGGTAGTCAGCCAGTGGGCACTTGCCAAGAAAACCTGACCAAAAAAATCTTAGTTTGATCCTGGATCCCACCCACTACGAAAGGAAAGAATCAAATCCCAAAAGGTGTTCTCTCACCTGTGCACTCTCCAAGGCAACAAACATGGTCTCTTGAGCCAGTACAGGCACATGCACACATATGCCAGGAACAACAAAAGTTTTTTGGTTTTTCTTTTTCGGAGCTGGGGACTGAACCCAGGGCCTTGTGCTTGCTAGGCAAGCGCTCTACCACTGAGCTAAATCCCCAACCCCTACAACAAAAGTTTTTAAAAACTTTTTTTCACTATAATATCAAAAGGGTTCTCCTTGCCAGGTGGAAATGAGTTTGCCCCAGTGACATGAATTTTTCTTGATGAATAGTTCTTAAGAAATAAAATTACTTTACATAATACTAAGAAGAAAACCGAAGGCTGGAGAGATGGCTCAGCAGTTAAGAGCACTGGTTCCTCTTCAGAGGACCTACTTGGGGTTCAGTTTCCAGCATCCGAATGGCAGCTTACAACCATCCATAATGTCAGTTCCAGGGCATCTAACACCCTCATCTGAACTCCATGAGCACCAGGCATAGATGCAGACAAAACATTCGTATAAAATAAATAAATCTTTTAAAAAGGTATGAATAAGAAAACTAATTAGGGGCTTTACTGAGATGGCTCAGAGGTTAGGAGCTGCTTGTCCAGAGTTCCTAGGTTCAGTTCCCAGCACCCACAGAGCAGCTTACAAGCAACCATCTGTGACTGCAGTTATGAAGAATCCAATGATCTCTTTTGGCCTCCATGGGCGCCATATGCACAAAATGTACATGCATGTTGTCAAAACACCCACACATAACATATTTGTTAAACATTCAGCCAGGCAGTGGTGGCGCACTCCTTTAATCTCAGTACTAGGGAGGCAGAGGCAGGTAGATCTCTGTGAGTCCAAGGCCAGCCTGGTCTATTGAGTGAATTCCAGCGCAGTCAGGGCTACACAGAGAATCCCTGTCTTGAAAAACCAAAATAAATAAATAAAAGTCTCCCACGGGTGACCCGAATGCTAGAGACTGCCCCTTGTGAGCCTCCTGGGGGGGGGTGGGGAGAAGAGTGGGGAAATAAATCTGCAAGTCTAGGGATGAATCCCAGATCCATCACATTCCCGTTCGTTCCCTTCACCATCTGAGCCTCATGGGTGGCTTTGTGTATTGATGAAGGGGGTTGGGGGCAGAACTATGTACAGAGGCCAACACATCTGAGCAAGACACAAACCAGCATGGACACTGTGACAATCCAGTGTTTTATACACTTCCTAGTACCAGGCCTCTGCATAGGGCTACGTTGGGGTGTACTCTTCGTCGCATAGGTCAGGACCTTGTCACACCACCGCACAGGAGGCCTGTGCCCCCAGCCACAGTATGCGCACAATCACGCCACAGCACAGATCTACCCACACACTCCATGCACACAAGGGCCAACCTGCCACAAGCTGCAGAGCACAGACACGCAGGTCCACTCACACGCAGAGCGGACAAGCACTTTGGCCAGCTCCGCCTCACAAGCACACACACCCGCACTGGACGCCCGGGCCGTGGGCCGGCGCACGCACGGTCACAGGCAGGGCACGCGCACACTCGCGCGTCCGATCGCTGCACACACGAGAGGCGCGGGGCGGCGGCGGGAGCCGCGGTCCAGGCGCCCCGGCCCGGAGCGCGCAGAGCTCGGCTGGCGGGGAGGGGACGCGGCCGCGCGGGGGCGGGGCGGGGGCCGGCGGGAGCGGGCACCTCCAGCGCAGCGCTCGGCCTCGCCGCCGCGCCCCGCTACCGCCCCCGGGTGCAGTCAAGCGGCCGCGCCGGGCCCGCGGACCGGTGGAGGTGGGGTGGGGCGGGGATCAGGCCAGGCCAGGCTGCGTTGCCTGCGATGCCCGGCGCCCGCCGCAGCCGCCGCCGCCGGAGCCCGGGATGGGGCGAGGAGAGGCTGCGGCGGACGCCAGCATCTCCCCGCCGGGGACCCCGGGGGCCCCGGAGCCGCCGCCGCCGCTGCTGCTGCCGCCGCTGCTGAGACCCAGCGGGCGATGGGTGAGTTGACCCTGGAGCTGGGGACCCGCGCCGCAGCTCTGCATCGTCCCCGCACCCCAGGCCTCGCCTCCGCCTCCCCACCACCGCCCCCCCTCCGTGCTGGTCCCGCAGCACCGGGGGCGGGGGCCTGGGGCCGAGGAGGGGCTAGATGTGGGGGGACTGCTTAGCGGGCGCCCCCTGCCCCCACCCGCCTGCTCTCCGCAGCTCTCCCTGGCCGCGGGGCAGAACCTGGCGCAGCGACCCCCTCCCTTGGCTGGACGGGGGTGGGGTGGGGGCGTCCCGAGGCGCGGAGCTCCAGCCATGCTTTGTGCGCTGCACTCTCCCTTCCACCTCCGGCGCGGCTCGGGGCTGGGGGCGCGAGGCCTCAGCTCTTGCCTTCCCCACCCCCGACCCCGAGTTGCTGCGGCGGCTGGCCGAGGCCCAGGCGCGGTTGGGGTGCTGGTCGAGTGTGGGGGCTGTGGCTGGAGCTGTAACTACAGCTGCCTTAGTGGGAAACAGGGAAAAGCTTAGGATGAGAGGCCCCCACCTTCTACTGGGGAGGGGTCTCCGTCTCTTTGCGCTGCACTGCCCAGGGCGGAGGAGGGCTCCTGGCTGGGGGAGGGCGCTATAAATATCTACAAATAGTTCTGGAACCGGGGTGGGGTGGGGAGGGGAGCTTGCTTGGTTGTGCTAGTGGCGAGGGCGCCTGAGCTGGGGTGCAGCAAGCGGCGATGTTGCGCCCCAGCCAGCTCTGATGGCCTGAGATCTGGTGATGCTCCTTAACCTTCGGAACCCAGAGTGGGGATGTAGGCAGGAAGATTCCCCCTACTGGGATTGATCTGTGGTCCTCCATCATCTCTGGGACATGGGTGCAGAGACGCCTTCGTGGGGGATTGACCTGGAGGGACACAGTTATTAAAGGTCCAGGCAATGAGCCAGCTGTGAGGATGGCAGGGAGAGCGAGACAAGGCTCTTTCCCCGGAGCTGGCAACTCTAGGATTCTTAGTGCTGCCCAACGCTAAGGAGATAGGCAGGGTTTCTGGGAAAGTTAGAAAGAGGGGCTCTTTGCCCTAGGGAGAAAGAACCTACTGGAAGGTGGAAAAGTTCCCAGGGCTGAAGGAATAGTAAGAGAAAAGACCTAGAGGTGTGAATCTCTGGTGTGTTGAGAGATGGTGTGTAGGATGGTGGGACACTGAGCCGCTATGAGAACTGAGCTGAAAGTGGGTAACCATGTGTGGCTGGCTGGCTGTGATTGTATAGTAGTTAGTACTGCGTGTTATGGCTGCAGCAACCATGGTTCGAATCCGAGTCCCAACACCAGTGATAGGATAAATGCAGCGAGAGGTACTTTTGGCAGGTTGGTGCCTCAGTGTGCCTCGGGGTGAGAACAGGGACACAGAGATGAGAGAGATCTGGGGTGATTGGAGCCCATTTTATGGGCAGCACCTAGCACACCCTGTACACATCTGGCGTAAACTGCTCTTAGGTCCCTTTGGGCAAGCCTGATTGCCAACAGCTGGAGAGGGAAGCCAAGGTTTCAGAACAGGAGTCCAGGTGAAGAAGCCGTGGGTGATCACACCGGGCTCTTGGGGATGCCGGGAGCTGTTTGCAGCAGGGATGGAACAAATGGCCCCGGCTGCCTCTTTTGAGACTCTGTGTGTCCTGTGGTCAGTACCCCTTCTGCCGTAGCCATCTCACTTCAGGAAGTTGGTTCTCCGAGCCTCAGCTTTCACCTCTGTGAAGTGGAGAGAGTCCTCCCCAGGATTTTGGCAAGGACTGGGAGGACGAGGCACGTAAGGATGCCTGACACCGGAACCACGTTGGGAAATTGCTGGCTGCTGCGTTGGTGCTATTACCTGTAAAATGAGGCCATCTGAGGCCAGTTGGCTGTGAGGCCAGTCTCATGAGGGGGGACAGGCTGTGCTGAGGATCAGGAGAGTTAAGGGACTTTCTTCTGGGGTTCTAGGAGGAGGTGAGAGGTGAGAGGTGAGGGGTGAGGAGTGGCTGGCAGGAGGCTGTTCTACAGGGAAGAGTCCTCTGGCCCCTCTGGGTACCACCACCGTACAGCTCATCTTGAGGCACACCTACTGCTCTGCTCCCTGCGTGCTATGCACACAAAGCGTCTTTGTCCCCAGTACCGTATGACACTTTCCCTTTTCCTTCAGCCAGATCTAGCTCTCCACTTGGAGACCCAGGCTCCCTTCAGAAGTTTCTTCAGACGTTCAGGCCAAGAAACACATTGTGTTCAGGTGAGGGGTAAGGGATAAAGAGAAAATAAGTCCTTTTCTCAGTTTAGGATCTAGCAGGGTAATAGGTTCCCCTGGGCACTTTGCACCTGCCCAGCCCTGTGCTGGCTGCCAGGGACCCAGGCATAATTACTTAAAGCCTTGACTCTCCAACCAGTGGCCAGGTTTGGATGGTGGCTCTGCCACTTCTCGATCTGTGACTATATCTGTGACCTCTGCTTCCCTGACTCTCAAGTGGGGACAGTGCATATGGTGTCATTTGGGCACTTTAGTATGGTTTCTGCTGGCCATTTCCTGTGCCTTCTTAGAGTGAAACTTGGCTTGCCTTTCCGTGTCCTCACTCGGGCAGGGGTGCCCGGTATGCCAACATCTGGACGTTTGGTGAAATAAAACCCCTGATAATTAGTGTTGGTCAGTTTCTGTGTTGTTCATCTTCTGAGCAGTGGCGGGTGGGAGGTGGTACACATCGGCTTCAGTGCCTGGACGGGCATTCAGGTGGTGCCTAATAATGGCGGCTGATGAAAGAGAAAAGGCCAGGGGCTATTGATGAGAAGAATCTGGGGAGCTTTGAGACAGTGCCATAGGTAAGAGCATTACTAGAAGGGATTGTCCAGGCCTCTGGGCTGGGGGCAGAATTTCACCCCCAGGGACCTGATCTGCCATGGAGGGGAGTGGATGAAGAGATAAGGGACTCTTTCCTGAGATTCCCCCACATCGCTGAACCTGACTCTCTTCTGCTCTAGCTGCTCTCACAAGGGTCCCCTCCATCTTGACCTGGCCGCTGCCTCTTCCTCCTCCACCCTTCTCTTCTTCCTTCTTCTGTTCCTCTTCCTCTTTCTCCCTGTCTTCCCCCTCCTCCCCCTCCTTTTTTTTTAATAGAAGGGTCCGTCTGACATGCTAGCCCAATAGTTTAGAGGTGAGCTTCAAACACCTCAGCTTTCATTCCTCACTACCTCTTCTTTTTTTTTTTCCTTCCGGAGCTGGGGACCGAACCCAGGGCCTTGCGCTTGCTAGGCAAGCGCTCTACCACTGAGCTAAATCCCCAACCCCTCACTACCTCTTTCTAACCATCAATGCCTGATCACTTATCAGCAACTTCCTCATATACCTCTTTCACAATGCCAGCCCTCAACCCCAGGTCAGACCAGCCCACTCCTGTTACTGATATCTGTGCCCTCAAACGTCCTCAGACGTGTATAACTTTCTCATGGAAGTTTGCGTGTGCATAAGTATAATGTATTCATGTTGTTGTGTCTATACACACGCACACATGTAAAGGCTAGAGGTTAACATTGTGTGGCTTCCTCAACAACCAACCCCACTTTACTTTATTTTTCTTTTTAAAATTTTTAAGTGGTGTATATGGGAGCACCCATACCTTCCTCTATGTCTGCACTGTGAGTTTGTGTGATACTCCCAGAGGCTAGAAGAAGGCATTGGATCCCCTGGAACTGAGCATCCTGTGAGTGCTGGGAACCAAACAGCGCTCAGTGCTCCTAACTGCTGAGCCATTTCTCCAACCTGTCCACATTATTTTTTGGAATAAAGTCTTTCACTGAACTTGGAGCTACTGACTTGGCTATGCCAATTGGCCAGCAAGTTGTAGGGACCCACTGGTTTCTGCCTCCCCAGCATCAGATTACAGGCAGTGTGCATGCCCTAGGACTGGCTTTATTTATTTATTTATTTTTTTAATAATATCAGTACTAGTCAAACTTAGGCAAGCCTCACACTTGAACGGCAAGTACTTTATCAACTAAGCCATCGCCTCAGCCCCTGACCATGAAAATGTTAATAGTTGTATACGGTGTCCTTATGGTAGCCCATACCAGGAGTGCCAGAGAAGCCCCCTATTCAGAGGGGCACATCGAGGTACAGTTTGTTTACACTGACTAATTCTTGTTCACATAGCTTGAATCTTTCGGTATCAGGGAAACCAGTGTGGGTCTTGATCCTTTCTGTCCATCCACAGAGCATGTGCATCTTGCTTTGGCGTGTTTGTGTGTTTTTGTCTGCATGTGGACCCTTTTTAGTTGTGCTTCTGTGTATGTGTCTGTATCTGTGTGAGGGTACACACCTGTGCGTGCTGGTGCCTGAGGAGGTTAGAAGAAGGTGTCAGATCCCCTGGAGCTGGAGTTACAAAGTTACAAGCAGCTGTAAGCTGCCTGACCTGGGTGTCAAGAACTAAACGTGGGTCTCTGGAAGAGCAGCTCCTAACCAATGAACCATTTCTCCAGCCCTGGTATGTTTGTTTTTAATGTGTTTTCAATAGTCAGTCAGTGTCATACTGAAGAGGCCTTTGGTAAATGTGGATGACCAAGTAAATACATAAATGAATGGTTCTCAGCGCAGCACCCAGTGCTCCTACATTTTCCCTCCCTTCTCCATCCCCGAGGGGGAACACTGACCTTCCAGAGGGCAGCTTCACAATACAGAAAGATGCTCACAGGGACCCCATTTGGTAGGAGTTACTATCTCTACTTCTCAGAAGGAGACAAGTGTAGGATTTAATTGTCCATGACCTCTCCCATGGTCTAGTGTGGAGCAGACCAAGGGCCACAGCTTTGCCTATAGCTACATAGTTAACGAGATCCTAAAATAGTTTTCCTCATGTGGCCTTAAGTAGAAATGCTTGTTGGTGCACATAATTTCATCTTTTCTACAAATATTAAATCGGGAGCAATAGAGACCATTCACAAACCTTAATTACTCAGTTACTTTATGAAGTTAGAGGTTATGTGCCACAAAACTTTGGTTCCTGTTAAAGTGGAGCCGTCTGTGGGGAAGGAGAAGGCCTGGACAACCCCGTGTAGCCTTCCTGCTGCCTTATTCCTCCCAGCTAGGACGCTTCTAGAAGTGGCAGCTTGGAACTGAGGGATCTAAACAGGCATTGTGGACTTGGGGTATCTGCGGGCAAAGCCCTCCAGATGTTCTAGGTATTCTCCAAGGTGCACCTCTGGCTAATGACCTGTTCCCGTTCATTGGATACTTGCCCATTGCCTGAGCATGGACATGCTAATGTTAGTCCCACCGGGCAGTGTGGGATGCCCATAGGATCGAGGTTACATTCCATTTGTAGGAATTATTTGTCGGGGGGCTGGGGATTTAGCTCAGTGGTAGAGCGCTTACCTAGGAAGCGCAAGGCCCTGGGTTCGTCCCCAGCTCTGAAAAAAAAAAAAAAAAGAACAAAAAAAAAAAAAAGGAATTATTTGTCCAACTCCCCATCTGAGCCCTCTTGTTCTTCCTGACCTGGCCCTTCTCTCTCTCTGGGTTCCCAAGAACCTACTTGCATGAACCTTTCCAAAAGCACTGAACTACAGAGACACCAGGCTACCACCTCCCCTTTGGTGTTTGCTTTTAGCTGTCTCCTGTCTTTGACCTCACTTACTGGTTGAAAGAAGGGCATATTTCCTAGCCCCTACCTGGCTGTGCATTAGAGCCCTTCTGTGGCAGAGCTAGGAACCCACGGAAGACTGTAATGGCAGTCTACCTTACCAATATTTAGAAGGCAGAAACAGATCCCAGTGAGCTCCTGGTCAGCCTAATCTACATAGGAAGTTTCAGGCTAGCCAAAGTTGTTACATAGTGTCTTAGTTGGTGTCGATTCACAGCAATGAAACCCTATGACCAAGGCAGTTCTTACAAAGGAAGACATTTAATTAGGGCTGGGTTACAGGTTCAGAGGTTCAGTCCATTATCAAGGCAGAAAGCATGGCAGTGCCCAGGCAGGCACGGTGTTGGAGGAGACAAGTTCTACACCCTGATCTGAAGGCAACCAGGAAAGACTGGCATCCTCAGGCAGCTAGGAGGAAGCTCTCATCTGCAGCGGGTGGAGCCGGAGCATAGGAGGAGACTTCTGAAGCCCACCTCCATAGTGCACATTCGCCCTAAAGGCCACGCCTCCTGACAGTACCACTCTATATGGGCCAAGCATATTCAAAGCACCACAACATAGTAAGACCCTTTCTCAAAAGCAAACGAAAGTTTAATTACACTTTGTACATGTATGTGAGTGTGTGTGTGTGTGTGTGTACACACGCCTTCATTCACTACGCTATTGCTGGACCTTCTTGCCACCTTTGGAGGCTGATTTTGGCCTGGGCTATTCCCTGGGCTATTCCCCGAGCTTGCCTGCATTCTGGGAAGATTTTGCTGGTTAGATTACTGTGGCAGCTGAAGGTGAGGGCCACAAGGAAAGGAGCCACAGGCATGGCGGGAGGGGCTGGCACTGGACCTCGCAGGCAGACGGCATTCAATAAATATTCTTTAAACATTTATTAAATGTGATTACAAGGACAGTAAGTGAGGGCCATTTCCGGAAAGGATACAACTTGACTTGCATGGGTAAAAGATCTAGAAGATGCCTTCTTGATCACACCCAGTGAGGAGGTTTGTGGAGTTGTCTCCTGTTTCCAACTAAGACCTCGCCACACCCGCTTCAAAGAACAGAGTGGGCAGATGGTAATAAAGCAGCGTGGTATTTATATGAGACAGATTTTTATTCTCAGTGGGGTGCCAGCCAAGAGTGGATACAGCTCTGGGAATGTACATCTCGAAGCTCTCAAAGGCCTTTGGATGCCAACCGAGCGAGAATTAGCTTTGAGAGGCGTTACAGCTTTGGAAGACTTCCAGAAGATCAGGTCTTTGAGGTGATGGGTAGTCATTGACACCCAGAAGTTGGCAACAGATAGCTGGAGTCTCAGAGGCTATTGTGGTTTGAATAAGAATGGCCTCTATAGCTTACACAGTCAAAGCTTACTGGTTGGGGAGTGGTACTATTTGAGAAGGATGAGGAGGTGTGACCTTGTGGGAAGAAGTATTGGCACAGTCATATCTAATGGGAAAGGCGAAAGTCATAAAGCCAGCCCATCTCCTTGACCAAGATCCAGCAGAGCTGAGCCACACGCTCCGACCACTGTCGTGCCGTCTTCCACATTTCCTTTGGGTCTCCACATGTTGCATGCTTGGGGGTCTTTTAATATTTGTACAACTTGGGATATTGGATTGATGGAATTTTCTTATGAATCATCTATGTCTTCTCCCTGTGCTTTCCCAGGCAAATCCTGAGCATTTACCCCTGGATTTTAGGGAAATACCCTTATCTGACCCCACTTGACGGTCTACCTTACACCCTGGAGGTTGTGACTCAAAGACACCAGAGATCCCTTATGAGACTCCAAGATACTCTTGGGACATCTGCCTCTGTACTTTGCTCACTCAGGAATAAGATAATCAAAATAAAGTAAAAAGATAAGCAAGACAAAGGTGGCCTAGGGAAGTGGGTAGCAGACCAGGTTAAAAGCCTTTTCTTACTGTACACTCAGGCAATTATGTGGCAGATAAGATTGTGGGCCACACGTGCTGTGCTCCTTGAGGAAAAAGATACAGCAACAAAGTTACGTTGGGAGTTATCTCTGCCCTACCTTACACAGGAGCTTATATCGATGGACAAAGAATGTTGTGGGTAAGTGAGAAAAGAATAAAATATTAAGACCTCCCCTTCTTAGAAAAGTTAGCTCATGTTAGGCCACTGTGGTGTCATGTGACCAAGAAACAAAAGAATGCCAAGATTCGACATAAATAAATTCTACAAAGATACAAAATATAGACACTGTATTGTGGCAAAGATTGGATAATAACTGTAGCAGCTTTGGCCTGAAGATTTTTTGGGGGGCACTAATGACAATTTAGCACTCTGACCATTAAGTTGATAATACACTGCTTGGGACATGACCACCTGCCCAGGCTGGCTTGGTGATTTTTTTTTTTTTTTTTTTCCGTCTAATGCCCTTGAAGAAGCCACAAGAGCAACCAGCCTAAGAACAGGCTGTCATACTTTGGCAAAATATGTCTCTAGATTCTTAAAAATTGGGTTATAGGATTGATAAGGGAAAATGACTGTAAAAGATAACTCTGTTCTGTCACGGTTTATCAATGATGACTAAACTCATGACCAAGAGGAAGTTAAAACAAGCGTCAGGGACAGAAATGATATGTTCTGTGTTTTGGAACAACATAAATCTATCCATGCCTATTGGGTTCTGTGTAACTGAACTGCCAGCCTTTCAGGCTGCAAGATTCCTTCTACCCTCCCCAGCGCCTCACCCCATACCCCCACACCCTGACTCCCTTCCTCCAACCACTGTGCCTGACTCACTCCGAGCAGGCAAACTCCTTATCTGCTTTGTGGAATTTGGCCATCTCCCGTGGTGGGATTGGTGTTGAAACTTTAAGGTTTCAAAAGCCCAGAGCCTGACTCGGTCGTGCTCTCTCTCGCCTGTGAATCAGGGTGTAGAAACTCTCAGTTACTTCCCCAGCACCATGCCTGCCTGCACACTGCCATGCTTCCCACCATGACTATAATGAACTAAACCTCTGAACGGTAAGCCCGCCCCAGCTAAATGTTAAAGAGTTGCCTTGGTCTTGGTGTCTCTTCACTGCAATAGAACAGTTAGTTACTGGAGGCCTTCAAGGTAGTGAGTCTCTCAGACTGCCTTAGGTTCAGCCTTGAGGCTAAGTGGGGCGTGCCCCCTGCCTGAGGCTTGAAAAGAATTTCCATTTCCTGGGGCTGGAGAGATGGCTCAGCAGTTAAGAGCATTGATTACACTTCACGTGCTTGTTTTTTTGCGTACTTGCTTTAGTAGAAAGAACATCCTCTCTCCTGTGTCTGTTTCAGCGAAATGTTCCTTCACGCCTTTGCCCCAGCAAAACACTATCCAAATGACTTCCCCAAGAACCCTTAAGTTTCCTCTTCAGGACTCTAGAGACCAGACATCCAAGGGCTGACTAGGGTCTCATGTGAAGCCATAGTTGGAAATATTTAGAGCCATACTGTAGCACAGGTTGGTGACTTGTACCCACAACTGAGGAGAAAGGAACAGGGACCATGGTCCCCAGGAACATGCAACAGGAAGGAATAGCATACCTCATACTCTTGGTGTGAAGGCATCAGCACCCTTACTTTAGAAATCTAGGAGCAGAGGCCGGATGTGGTGGCATGCCCCTTTAGTCCCAGCACTCTAGAGAGGCAGAGGCAGGTGGATCTCTGAGTTCAAGGACAATCTGGTCTACCTACAGAATTTCTGAACACCCGGAACTAAACAGATAAACCCTGTCTCAGGAGCTGTGGGGGCGCCAGAGAGATGGCTCAGCAGTTAAGAGCACTGGCTGCAGGGATTGGTGATTTAGCTCAGTGGTAGAGTGCTTGCCTAGGAAGCACAAGGCCCTGGGTTCGGTCACCAGCTCCGAAAAAAAAGAACCAAAGAAAAAAAAAAAAAAAGAGCACTGGCTGCTCTTCCAGAGGTCCTGAGTTCAATTCCCAGCAACCACCCAGTGCCTCACAACCATCTGTTATGGGATCCAGTGCCCTCTTCTTGTGTGTATGAAGACAGCTATGGTGTATTCATATACATAAAACTAATAAATAAATCCTTCTTAAAAGAATGAGTCTAGCATTTATTTATTTATTCATGTATATTAGTACTCTTTTGCATGTATCCCTGTGTGACAGAAGAGGAATCACATCCTGATACAGATGGTTGTGGCGATCATGTGGTCGCTGGAAATTGAATTCAGGACCTTTGGTACTGGTTTTTGTCCCTTTGTTCAGAGCCCCATCCCACCTCTTCTCTGAACCCTTTGTCCATTTGTCTGATTCCCCAAGGGCAGCAAGGATGGGTCGTATTGCCCAAGGCTTTGGTCTGTGTTCTCCCTGGTTCAGTAGACTACATGTGCCAAGGGTGCCAAGGAGCCTGGTGGAGATATGCGCCAGATAAAACGGCCCATTTTGCCAGAGAAACATAGAGGTCTGAGACACTCAGGACTTAGGCTAAAAGTCCTGATGATGTGGGATAGCCCAGGGCTCTCTGTACAATCCTACCTCTCATATTGCCCGTGTCTCCAAGACAGGATTTTTTCCCCAGGATCTGGGTCAGGTCTAGAACAGATGAGGAGTGAGGCAGATGGAGTTCTTTGAGCTCCCGTTCTTTAGCATGCAGAAGGTAAAGTCTGATAGAGAAAAATGCATGTTGGCCCAGAGCTGGCAGGAAATCTATGGATATGGTTTATAACAGAAAAAAAAAAGGTACGGGGGGGGGAAGGCCTGTGAGAACTCGGGCACGAAGGATCCGGTGGGGCAGAAGAATAGCCAGGCCGTTCTCTTTCCTTTTCTTTTTTCTGAAAGGGAAAAGGAAACGTTCAAACAGAAAAATGGAAGTTTTGTCTTCAAAAGGCAAGAGGGAAGAAAAGTTGTTCCTGGATCACAGCTTCCCCTTCCCTCTGTCTGGTTCTGATGCTATCACCTGAGCCTAGAGCTGTAACTGGCCATGAGAACCCCTGATGGGACTTTCCTGGATCTAGCAACATTCCTTAAGTGTATATGGTGCAAGAAAGCACTTTCTTTTCTTTCTTTCTTTCTTTCTTTCTTTCTTTCTTTCTTTCTTTCTTTCTTTCTTTCTTTCTTTTTTTTGAGATAGGATTTCATATATCTCAGACTGGCCTTGAACTTGATAATAGCTGGATAAGAGCTGAAGGTGACTTTGGACTCTTGCCCCTACCTCTCGGAGCTACTGGGATTGTAAGCACTTCCATGCCTGCTTTTTAGCACTTTCTGGGTTTTCTAAGTGAGAAAGTTAAGTCATTGATGGGGCAAGAAGTTGCTGGTTGGGCTGGAGAGATGGTTCATTGGTTAGAGCACTGACTGCTCTTCCACAGGTCCTGAGTTCAATTCCCAGCAACCACATGGTGGCTCACAACCATCTGTAATGATGTGTCTGAAGATAGCAACAGTGTACTTATATATAATAAATAAATAAATCTTAAAAAAGAAGAATTAGCTGGCTGGTGGTCTCGTGGAGGTCAGGAGTAGTGGGCTCAGCCCCTAAAGCCCTATGTGGTATTTCTAATTTTATTTATTTTTTTATGTGCGTTAGTGTTTTGCCCTCATGCACGTCTGTGTGAGGGGGTGAGATCTTGGAACTACAGACAGTTGTAAACTGCCATGTGGGTACTGGGAATTGAACCTAGGTCCTCTGGAAGAACAATCAGTGCTCTTACCTGCTGAGCCATCTCTCTAGCCCTGAGCATGCCTAAGTTTTGTAAAAAATAATTGTAATTAAACTAAGTTGGTCGGTCATAGCACACTCCTTTAACCCTGGCACTCTGGAACAGAGGCAGGCAGATCTCTGAGTTCAAGATCAGCCTGGTCTACAGAGAGTTCCAGGACACCAAGGTCTACAACATAAAGAAGCTCTGTTTCTGGAAAATCAATACGTACGTACATACATACATACATACCCTAAAATTTAAAAAGATTTATTTTTAATCATGTGTGTGTGGGTTTCTGCAGAGTGTAGGTACCCACAGAGGTCAGAAGTGAGTATCAGATCCCCAGGAGATGGAGTTACAGGTGGCTGTGAGTTGCCCAGCATGGGCTCTGGGAGGCGAACTTTGTTCCTCTGTGAGATCAGTATTTGCTCTCAACTGCTAAGACGTCTCTCACCTCCTTCCATCCCCTCTGATGATGGATGGCCTCCTAGGTCTCCAATGGTTAGATCCTGACCCGAGGCTCTTATTGCAGAGAGGTTCAGTCTGACTCTGCTATGGTATGACTGCTATGGTATGTCCTTGCCAACACTCAGAAATATCCTCGCATAAGATCAGTCACCCTAGTGCTTTGGGACCTGCCCTGTAATCCTTAGAGCCTCCGAAGGCCTGGGAAAGTTCTTAGCTATGGTTTTCTTTTTCTTTCTTTCTTTCTTTTTTTTTTTTTTAAAAGATTTATTTATTTATTCTATATAAGTACACTGTAGCTGTCTTCAGACACACCAGAAGAGGGCATCGGATCTCTTTACAGATGGTTGTGAGCCACCATGTGGTTGCTGGGATTTGAACTCAGGACCTCTGGAAGAGCAGTCGGGTGCTCTTAACTGCTGAGCCATCTCTCCAGCCCTTAGCTATGGTTTTCATTCCCTAGTCTGGGAGCTGGCGCTGGACCTGTGAGATCACTCCTGGTAAGGTCTGTCCAGCTGACTTTCCGTCTCAGGCCTGCCTCTCAGGAGAGCCCTGGGTAGAGAGCAGAGCTGAGTGGGCCAGAGTATTTGTCAGAGCACCTATTGACACCCAGAGCCAACGACCTTCCCTTGCTCTGTTGGGATCGTATTCAGGTGTTTTTGGGTCCCCTGATACAGGGAGCACTTCAGACCTGTCATTTGCTGCAGTCTCCCATTCTAGCTATTCTTTCACACCACGGGAACAGCGGTATGGAGACCGCGAGGAGAATTCTAAGCCTAGTGCTCCAGCCATCGCTCCTCATTCCCCACATTCTTTATCCGTGCGTGTGTGTGTGTGTGTGTGTGTGTGTGTGTGTGTGTGTGTGTGTGTGTGTGTGTGTGTGTTCCTGCAAATGTTACAGTTGGCAGAGGACTTATCTGCGAGAGGCACAAAGGAAATCTGGTTCAGTGCAATATGGTTAGCTGGGCCGGTCCAAACTTCTAGAGTCTGACGTCAAACTCCAGAACACATAGTGCGTGACTTAATCATGCGTACAGTACGATTGGGAGCAAAGCTTCCTGGTGCGATGTAATCCTCTGTGCACAAAGAGGCATAACTAATCGAAGCCCAACTCCGAACGCATTCCACTCCTTCCAAGACGATGGGTCACATGTATTAAGGGCCTAGAAAGGGATCCGGTGTGGTCTTTGTCACACTGATAGTACAGAGCTCATCTAGGCTGTTAGACACCTTCAGCCCCGCTTGTGGGAGCTTGATAAGACCTGGCTTCACAGATAGTGTCAATCACTAGGTAATTAACCACCTCCATTCCCAGCCTTCTAGGGGGAAGAACAGGTTATGTTCTTTCCCATTAAAAATTCCTTAGTGGCAGTGGTGGCACACGCCATTGATCCCAGCACTTGGGAGGCTGATGCAGGTAGGTCTCTGAGTTCGAGACCAGTCTGGCCTACAAAGCAAGCTCCAGGATAACCAGAGCTGTACAGAGAAACCCCGTCAAAAAGGGGGTGGTGGCAGTGGTGATGGCTGGAGAGATGGCTCAGTGGTTAAGAGCACTGACTGCTCTTCCAGAGGTCCTGAGTTCAGTTCCCAGCAACCACATGGTGGCTCACAACCACCTGGAATGGGATCCGATGCCCTCTTCTGGTGCGTCTGCGAATGCCTATAGTGTACTCATAAATAAATAAATCTTTAAAAAGAAAAAGGAAAAAAAGAAAGAAAGAAGAATCCTTTGCTTTCTCTGTGTTCATTTGTGAAGGCAGGGAACTTTGCGTTTATTTGTGGAGGCAGGGACCTTTACTTTCTCCACACCCTTGGCTCCTCCCAGCCCTGTGTGGCTTGCTTTGTACACTTAAGGCTGAAGTCATTTCCTTTGTCTCCCCTCTGCACCACCATCCCTCCTTCTGTAAGAGAACCATAAGGAAGCCACTTCTCCAGGGGCTCAGGAGCCCGAGGCGACAGGACAGGCAGCTCTGGGACTGCGTTGCACTGTCCAAAAAGGTTCAGGTGTGTGGCCTTGAAGAGAGTCATTTATTCACCCAGCAGACCATGCTTGCTTACTGCCTCTGCATCAATTTATCCTGGGGGCTGAGGGTACAGATCATGGAATGGCCCAGCAGGCTAGACGTCCCAACTTTAGCAGGCAGTCCAAACTGTGAGAGAGGTGTGGGGAGGGAGATTTTTCTGGGACCTTGACCCCTCCTAGCATACTTGGACTTTATCTTTGGGCTTAGACTTTATTCAGAGGGCACTGGATCCAAGAACGAAAAGAGCAGGCTGGCTCCTGTGAACCTGACTGGGATTCCCTCAGGAAGGCTGTGCTCCGGTCATGGTGAGTGCTTAATTGCTGATCATGGGGTCTGAGATTAGTGCCAGCCTGGCTGGTTTCTGGAGACCTGGCTAGAAGTTTCTTAGAGAGGCTGCTCTATCCTTCACCTTGGTGAGCGCTTGAATGAAACAAATAACTAAGTGAGGGCATGACTGTTCCTAGGAAGGGCGGAGACGAAGATTTATTGTAGATCTGAGAGAGAGCATAGCCAGAGGCATGTGGAAGGGTCCAGACTGAACATGACCACCTTGCTGGACTGTAACATGTGAGAAGGGTGGAGAAGGGGAGAGGAACCTTACAGCAGCAGCCAAGGTGCTGAAAGGCCAAAACAGAACCTGTAACCAAAATGGCTGGGTTATATAGAGAAGAACAACTGGGGGAAGGGCACAGTCCCTGGGCAAGAGAAGTTTATGGTAGGGGGGCGTTTCTGCCAGCCAGGAAGACCCCGCAACAGGTAGGGACTGAGGGATGCTGGGAGAACCTGGTGGAGGAAGGTTTCTTGTTGTTGTTGCTGTTGTTAGTTTGTTTTTGAGTTCTCAGCAGGTCATCAGACCGTTGAGTGGAAAGACTGAGGGAGGTTCCTGGGGATCCAGTGTGTGTGGTTGCTTGGCTAATCATCGAGTGGCCCCAGACAAAAGAATACCAGGCATAAAGAAGTTCCCAAAGCCTCCTTCAGTGCCAAGCATGTGTAATAGGGTTATCAACTTGTTTGTCAGAACGGTTCATTCAGAGCACTTTGCAGCGTGCCTGCAGAAGCTAAGCCAGTCTTCTAGGAGGCAGGCAGTGTAACCCACAGCCACGGTCACTTCCTTTTGGCTGCCCATGCCTGTAGGAGTGTCTGCCATGACACGTGTCCCTGACCTTATGCGTTTCCCTACCTCAATATCACAAGGACAGTGTAAGAAACAAAGCTTCCGGGGTTGGGGATTTAGCTCAGTGGTAAAAGCGCTTGCTTAGGGCGCAAGGCCCTGGGTTGGTCCCCAGCTCCGAAAAAAAAAAAAAAAAAAAAAAAAAAAAAAGAAAACAAAGCTTCCTCGAAAGGGGCTTCACTCCATCAACAGAGAGGTCTTGAGAGGACAGTGGAGGGGTAGGGAGCACCCCCTCCCTCCTCTAGCCCTCTGGGCTAGATGCAGCTAAAGTGGCCTTTTGTACTTTGTTGCTGGAGGCTGGAGGCCTGGGTGGGAGGGGCTGGCACAGCTGGGACAAGACTGGGCCTCAGCAGAGGGGGTTGAGGGGATGTTCTGAGGAGGGGGAAGGTGGTGGGGTGTTCTCAGCACTGAAGTAGGGAGGGTGTCCCATCGGATGTGAGTTCTTAGTGTCTGGGCCCATCCTCCGAGGACCCTTGAGCGGGTCAGAGCTTGTCGCTCTGTACAAGAACCCTTTTCCCAGGGTTCCTTGGGTCCTCGCACTGTTTGGTTCCAGTCCCCAGCAGTTGTTTACTGGCCAGCCAAGCCAGTGGGAGTGGAAGGCAGAAGTTGACCCTTCTCTCCTACAGTTGACATTCCTGAAGGCAGAGAGACATAAACAAGGGCTAGCATCTCCCTCAAGGATGAACTCTGGGGTTGAGACCTGGGGGGGTGGGGGACAGAGGAGAATTAGTTGTTGGGGCAGGGGTCAGGAAGGTCTTGGGCAGTGACATCAGAAAGAGGAGCTGTCTGCACGCAGAGATCTGAGGTAACAGTGCACCAGAAGGCTAAGACAGCCTGCATGAGGACTCCAGGGTGAGCTTAGCCCGAGGAGGAAGGGTAGGGAAGAGGAAGGTGAACTTAGCAAAGATGTGAGAGCCATCTTGGCAGGATCTATGAGCAACCTGGGTTTCTTTCTGGGTGTTATGTACCATGAGCAACAGGGCTAAGAGTGGGAGACATCCAGGTGGGGACATTGTAGTGACCTGTGGCTGTTAGGGAGGCAAAGGGAAGCCAGTGAGCTTGGCTTTGGGGTTGCAGAAGAGGAAGAGGGGTCAAGTTTCCTACCAGACACAGGGTGAGGCTACATGTAGAGCGAGTCTCAGGAACTTGTAAAGCAGGTCCTTGTCAAGGCTCCTAAATGTCATCTCATCTAGTCCTTGTGAAGAGAGCCGCTGGCTGATCTGACTATGCAGGCAGGAACTCTGAGGTTACCTGCCTAGGATCATTTGGTGGTGGGGATAGAGGAAGGACAGGCTTTGAGTTTAAATCCCTTCAACTCAGAGCTGAGCTTCCCAACACTACCGCGGGGGCCCAGAATGTTTCTTTTGTCCCATCCTCTCTGGCCTTAATAAACTGAGAGGCACCCACTCTTAATACCACTACCCAACTTCAAGCTCAAGCTGCCCCTTGATGCTGTGCTGGGGAGTTACTAGTGCAGGGAACAGCCTGTTCTTCATTGCATAGCTATGGAAGGCGGTTCTTGACAGAGCTGGCCTCGGTGTGTCTGTTGAATTTGCCTTCATTCTCGTTTCCTACTGCTGATGAGACAGGGCCACCTTTCTGGCTGTGGGAGGCTTGAGGCTTGTAGGTAGCAGGGAGTTGAGGGGCAGGGACCCTGTCAGATTCGTCCCCCACTGGCCTTTGGAACTCTGAAGACGCTTGGGATCAGTTCGAGTGAGTGTGGCTCAGTGAGTATCAGAGGTCCCAAGCTTCCACAGAATCTCACAGGAGACAGGTTCACCTTCTTCCAGTTGAAGCCATTAATCATTAATCTCTTGCTTGGATTGCCCAGTTCCTCTCTGGCCTCTCCTGTTTTGAAGGTCAAGCCTTGCCCCTCTCCTCAAGCTCTATCCAGCCTCTCACTACAGAAGTGGGGAGGGCCTGCGTCTGCCAGGCAAGTCTTGGTGTCTTAGCTCCATGTCTCCTTTCCTCTGAGGAGCTATGGGCAGCTGGGCCAGTACATGCCGTGGCATCTGGCAGATGGAGATCCTGACACACAGACGGGGAAGGGGCTCCTGCCTGTGGGCATCCTGTTTGGTTATTGGTTTGTGGGATGTTTATTGTGTTGATGTTAGGGTGTGTTTTGGGGGGCGGGGTTAGGACTTGGTGGTTAAAGCCTTCTGGGAAGTTGAAGAGTCAGGCTACCCAGCCAACTGCCTGGAAGTCCAGGGCCTTTGAGTGGTCTGAGCTTGGAGACTGCCTCAGGGAGGTGGAGGCTGTCCTGCGGTGTAGAAGTGGAGAGAGAAACCTCTATGAGTGGAGCATTGCGTGTGGAGCCGGGGTTAAAACATGGTGGCCCCCGTGAGTGCTTAGAACTCTGGCTGGCCGCCTTCAAAGCTCAAGTCTGACTTATATCCACCACAGAGGATGAGGGTTGTGGCCAGGCCAAAATGGGACTGCTAGGTAGTGTAGCAGCTGCTTGAGGATCTCCTCTAGGCTTCTGAAGTCTCATCTGTGGTCAACCACACAGATCTCTCAGTTCCCCCGTGGAAGGAGAGCTTCTGTGCCACACTCCACTGTGGAACTGTGGTTACTAAGCTGGAGGCAGAGTTCTTACCCTGGGCTTGTCATCCTGGGTCCCTCTACACAGAGAGATTTTGGTCCAATCTAGCACTTGGGAATGAAAGACTGGAAAATAGAAGAGGTTTCCTTGACTCTATAACAAGTGGGAGAGCAGCCTGGGCTACATGAGACCCTGTCCCAACACAAGTGCACACAGAGACAGACTGACAGAAAGAAAGGCAGAGAGAGAAGGAGAGCTTGCCTGCATGCTATGCACATCTTTCAGTTGTTATCTTTGGTCTTCTGAGAATATCCCTTGCGGGTAGGACATAGTCTTCTAGGATGAGGGTTGTGGCCAGAGAGTGCGTAGAGCTCAGAGGAGGGAGGTCTGAGGTTGGTTACCTGCACTTGGCCATGACAACTCCAGGAAGGGAAAAGGCAGGTGGTGCTTCCTGCCTCGCCCAACACCTGGCTTCTCAGAGAGTAGGGCTGCCCCCCCCCAGCTGCCTGTTTGCCTATTTTACAAACAAGGAGACCTGAGGCCTGGGAAGAGGTAGCTCCAGGAAGCCATTCCAGGTAGACAGCTGTGCTGACATGGACTTGGCTGAGGTCAGTTCGTGGCCACACAACTGATAATCTTGTTTGTCCCTGGACACCAAGGAAGGAATCGGCTGCTACAAAAGCCAGAAGCTGGGACTGAGCCGAGGGCCTCCAAACAGGTACCATATGGTGGAATGGTGGGCAGAGATGGCAAGTAGAGACCCAGGTAGTGACCCTGTACAGGTGGAGTGGTGGAGAACATAAGCCTCAGGTAAGGTCAGAGGACCAGGGCTTGTCCCTTGATTCTGTGCCTTAGCCTCTTAGCTGTAAGTAGCGGTGAGTGGCCGGGGGCAGGATGCAATATGAACTACTCTGAGCAGGTTTCTGTGGGTGTCTCTGGGTGGTCTTAGGATAGGCCCCCGAACCTCTCACACTTGCAGGTCACTGGAGAGCGGTGGGAGAGGTTTGAGTCAGGCAGGCAAACGGTAACACTTGAGTAGCCGGATCACTTGGAGCCTCCTGCCCATGGCCTGAGTTGCCAGCGGTCAGGACTGGGGTAAAACACAGAGGGAAGGTGTGAGATGTAAGCAAGGAGGTTCCTGTGGAGGGGCACGGACCAGACATGTTAGGGGCATGTGTGCAAGTGTCCTGTCAGTCCTGTGAAGCCCAGGTTTTCCTAACTTGGACGTTCTCTAACTTCCTGACGTACCAGTGACTTCCCTTCCCCACATCAAATTGTGGGTGAGTTGACAGATGGTAAGGATGTCCAGGGTGGCAAGTACCTGAGGGTAGAGCTGAGGAGGCGCTGGCTGTCTCTTCAGATCTTCAGAGAACTTGGGGCTTTGTGAACTGTGGTTTTAAAATTGCTGCAGCCAAGCCTAGTGGAGGTACCATGGGCGCTCACACTGGTTGGAGGCAGAGAGATGCATGGGTTGAGAACTGCAGATGTCAGGCTGCTATCAGCCAGCTGTGTGTCAGAGCCTCTGTCCTCCAGAGGGGAGGGAAGTGGGTGGCGCACAGCGCCTGGCAGCAGACAATACTCCAGGAGTCAGCTGCCCTGAACAGAAGGATGAGGAAGGTGCTATTTCCTGGGAGGGATGACCCGATTCCGCTCTCCCGCAGTCTGTCCTCCCCTCCCTGGTTAGAGGGCTTAGCTGTGTGTGTCCTCTTCAGAAGACTCCCGTTAACCCTCATGCTCTCCTCAGCTTCCTCATCGCTGTCCCTCTGAGCTGAGCTCTTTAAGGGTTTTTGTTAAAAAAAAAAAATTAATAAACTGTTTTTCCTTTCCCAAGTCCTGCTCCGAGAATGATGGTTCTGAGATTAAATATTTACTAACAAATGTCTAGGCCATAAACTTTGGCTCATTCCTTTACTAGGTCATAACTTATTTAACCCATTTAAACTATTCTATGTCTACCATTTGGTTAGTTAACCTCTCCTTCTTTCCTTCAGTCCCAGCCTGCTTCTTCTCGTCTCCCTCCGTGTATCTCCAAGGTCGTCTGCCTGCTGGTTTTCATTCATCTCCTGGTTTGTTTTTTTGTTGTTTTGTTTTATTTTTTGAAAGATGTATTTATTTTTATTTATATGAGGACACTGTAGCTGTCTTCAGGCACACCAGAAGAGGGCATCAGATCCCATCACAGATGGTTGTGAGCCACCATGTGGTTGCTGGGAATTGAACTCGGGACCTCTGGAAGAGCAGTCGGTGCTCTTAACCCCTGAGCCATCTCTCCAGCCCCTTGGTCCATTTTTTTGTCTTATCTCTTGTGGCTCTCCCTGAGTCTCTCTTTTATCTCTGTTTCCTAGATCCTCTCTCTTGTGGCCAGTGTCCCAACTTCTATTTTCTACCTTAGTTCATTGGCCATTGGCTTTCTTATTGACAGCTGATGTTTCTAAGAGATTCTTTCTAGTTTTATCCTTCTGTCTGACCTCTGCTGCAACGGCTCCCAGGTAGCCATCCTACCTATTCATCCTCCCAAACCTGTACCCTGGACTGTAGTCCCTGTGTCCCCCTTGGCCTTGGATTAACTTCCCTGTATCCCAGCCAGGTCCAGACTCTTCTGCTTTGGGCACTTCGATGGCATATGTGAAAGGTCATGCTTCCTTGCTACAGGAAATGATGAAGGAAGGTCATATTTCTTTTCTTTTCTTTTTTTTTTTTTTTTTTTTTTTGAGTTGGGGACCAAACCCAGGGCCACAAGCACTCTACCACTGAGCTAAATCCCCAACCTGGAAGGTCATATTTCTGAGAGTAACACATGACTCATTCTTTTGGTTTATCCACATCTGCTCTGGTCTGGGCCACCTCCTGTCGACCTCTGGCTGCAAAGGGGCTTGGAGGGACCCTTTCCCCTTCCTGACCTGTTCTTTCTGGGATGTTGTTCCCCTTGACCATCTGCAGGGCTGTGTGTGTGGGTAGTAGTAAGGGCCCATTCATCACAGGTCCATATGGGGAATCTATCTGTCTCTCATATGCCCTGGGATCTTTGTTCCTCAGACAGCTAGAGGGTGAAGACCCATCCCCACACTCTAGGCCTGGCTATGATGAGAAACCTGAGTTTGACCTCCTGTATGAGTTTGGTCAGGTCGCTGACCTTCCGTGGACTCCATTGTTCTGTTGATGGAGACGACACAGTAAGGCTAGCTGGACTTCTTTTTCTTTTCCTTTCTCCTTCCTTCCCTCTTTCCTTCTTTCCTTCCTTCCCCAAAGAAAGTTTCTCTGTGTAGCCCTGGCTGTCCAACAACTCACTCTGTAGACCAGGCTAGCCTCGAACTCAGAGATCTACCTGCCTCTGCCTCCCAAGTGCTGGGATTAAAGGCATGTGTCACCACCACCTGATTTAACTGAGGCTGGCCATTTATTTTAGGCCATTCTCATCATGACATGACAGCAGGCAGACATGGTGCAGGAGAAGGAGCTTAGTGTTCTACACCCAGATTGGCAGGTAGCAGGGCAGGTGAGCCACACTGGACTTGGTTTGAGCCTCTGAGACCTCAAAGCCCAACCCCTAGTGACACACCTCCAACAAGCCACACCCACTCCAACAAAGCCACATTCCCTAACAGTGCCATTCCTTATGGGTTCTTTCAAGCCAACACATTCTTGTCTGTGGTCCCCATAGGCTATATCATCAGTCCAACTTTAGAAGTCCCCAGAGTCTGTCAAAGCCTCTGACCCGTTTAAAAGTCCACAGTTCGAAGTCTCTTCTGTGATCTCTTAACTGTAGTCCCCTATAAAATCAAGAGCAAAAAGCAGACCACACATATATGATATTCAGCATATGATGGCACAGGATATACATTACCATTCCGAAATAGAGAGAAGAGAGCATAGTGAGGAAGTACTGAACCAAAGCAAGATGGAAAACCAGCTGGTTAAACTCCAAGCTCTGCATCTCTATGTCTGATGTCAAAACATCCTTCAGATCTCCGACTCCTTTCAGCTGTGTTGACTACAACACACTTCTTTCTCTTGGGCTGGTTCCACCCCTGTTAGCAGCTTTCCCCAGCAGGTATTCCACGGCTCTGGCATCTCTAACATCTTGGGGGTCTCCAAGACTACCTGGGCTTCACACAATGGATTCTCTAGGCCTCCATGCAAGGACACCCCTGTCACATGCTTGGCTTTGGTGCCTTTCTTTAATCATGGAGGGAGATTCCGTAACCCCTTTCTCCTGCCCTTGACTCTAAAGCCAGAGCCACATGGCCAGTCTTCTGGGGCCTGATTACATCTTCACTAGCTTTCTGGTTTTGATGGATTCCTTCACTGCTTAAGCTTGGCTGTTCTGGGACTCCATCTGTAGATCATGTTGGCCTTGAACTCAGATATCCAATTGCCTCTGTCTCTGGAGTGCTGGGATTAAAGGCGTGGGATTAAAGGTGGGATTAAATGCCTAGACGGTTCTTTATTTCCTTTTCACCTGGTTGAAGCTTAGCTGGGTGCGGTCCTGCCCTGAGGTCACCACTCCCTTTATTTCATTAAACATCAGGATTCTCTTTAATCTGTTTATCTCCGTGAACACAGGATTTAGTTCCATCCCACTTCCTGGTGCCCCCTTTCTCCTCAAACTGTGCACTTCCTACTTTTCCTTGCTCAGCTTGCTCCATTTCGTTATTGATCTGCGTAAGAGTGACCACCAGTAAGCACACACCAGAGTTGACACTAGGCCATTTTGATAATTCCTCTGCCGAAGCAATTTATCCAAAACTCTTCAGTTTGGCCTCAGGCGGATTTTTTTTGGGGGGGGGGGCAAGGGCAAAAAGCAGCTGCATTCTTCACCAAAATATTACAAGAAAGGTCTTTGGGCTACATAACTGAAATTCTCTGAAACCTCTTCAGTCAGGCTCCCATAGTTCAAATCACCCTCAGCACCGCCATCTTCATCTTTTTTTTTTTTTTTTGGTTCTTTTTTTCCGGAGCTGGGGACCGAACCCAGGGCCTTGCGCTTCCTAGGCAAGCGCTCTACCCCTGAGCTAAATCCCCAACCCCTCCACTGCTTTTCTAACCCTAAGTCCTTCCTCTAAACAAAAGAATGATCAGGCCTATCTATCACAGCAATGCCCCAGTCTCTGGTACCAACTTCTGTCTTAGTTTTAGGGTTCCTATCCCCATGAAGAGACACCGTGACCATGGCAGCTCTTATATAGGAATCCATTTCATGGGGCTGGCTTACAGTTCCAGAGTTCAGTCCATCATCATTATGGCAGGAACTGTGGATGGCAGGGTACTGGAAGACCTGGTGCCGGAGAAGTGTCTGAGAGTTCTACATACAGATGGCCAGGCAGCAGGAAGAACAAGAGAGCCACACTAGGCTTGGCTTGAGCATCTGAGACCTCAAAGCCCGCCCCCTAGTGACACCTCCAACAAAGAAAGCCACATTTCCTAACATTCCTTATGGGCTTACAGGGGCCATTTTCTTTCAAACCATCACAGTTACCTAGACTGTACTGGACTAGGTACAGTCTGCTAGGACCTTAGCCCACAACCATCCCACACTCAGGTCTTTCCCTTCACTCCAGCTGGCTGTTCCCTCATCTGCCCCCATCAATCTAGCAGGGCCGGTATAACCAACCTAACTGCCTCTCTGCCTCCATTCTCTCTAGGCTGATCAGTTGCAAGCTTAATACAATAGTGCCCAGTGCATGTAGCTACAGGTATTAGTTTGTTCCTCCGTTGTCAGAGTCAGGTTCCTGGGCTCAGTAACTGCATGGGATGAGTAGCTCTTGTATTGGACAGTGTAGTCCAGGTCCATTTCCATTGTCACAGGGAGTTCTGTTGAACAACAATAAGGCTGGCCATATGACCCATCCTCAGGTATAAGCTGACCAGGTTCACCCTGCTTACTGCCTCCTGGAGCCTGTGGCCAAGGTCTGCCTCCTTCCTAACCACTTAGGATGGAGTGTGGGTCTCGAGCCCTGAAGGGCAGTGGGTCTGGACAGGTGAGTGAGTCCAGCTGCTTTAACCCCCTTGAGCCTCAGTTTCCTCATGTGTAAAATGGGAGTGTAGGCTCTACCTCAGAGGGAGGAAGGGGAAAGCATGTAGAAGTTTCCTAGCTGGTGCCTGGCATTTCTATCAAGGCTGTGGTAAGTGGTACGTGTCACTTTAGCATGAATTAGGCAAACCACAGGTAGGTCATGGAAATCGGGGCTCTCAAGAGTCACTGCTTCATTGGCTCACCGTAAAAGCCATGAATGCTTCTGACCACAGCTAGCCTTTGGTCATGACTAATCTGCTTGCCTCTGGCAACAGTAGAATTGTCCTTTGTCTCCACTGCCGGGTAGGGAGTATGGGGGAAGGTCAAAGTCCTGGCAGGGCAGCTCTCTCAAGGACTTGCCAGCCCCTTCTGTAGAAGAGTTCTGAGGTAGCCTGCAGGATGCTGAAGTCAGGCTAATGAGGGCTTGGAGGAAGGGAAGGAATCAGTCAGGGTGCAGATGGTTGTGGGGTAGCAAGATTGAGAGCTGTCAGTGAGCTTTTTACTCTGGAACTAAAACAGCCAAGGGATCTCTATGGGATCTAGGTGGTCTGGTCTGGTCTGGGTACCCCGGAGCACAGGTTGGGCAAAAACTGCCCTCTCTGTAGTTTTCTTCGCCTCCCTGACTTTGATGGTTTTGCCCACATAAGGCACAGTGGCAGTTGTCCCATGGTAAACAGGATGGCAAAGACCATCCAAGCAGGCAGGTGTCCTTGATAGCTTTGACAACACCTTTTCCCCTGGAGCAGACTTTTCCCCTCTGGGTGAGCCAGGGAATGGACTGGGTATCCCAGGCTTTCCTCAGCCCAGATATTTGTGTTTATCCTGGAGCAGGACCCCAGCCTACAGCCCCACTAGAGAGTACTCAGATCTGTCTGTTAGCTACCAAAGGATGCCTGGCCAGTCTTGGCTTCTATTAGCTCCATTTCTTTGCATGATAATGTGTGATTGTTGACCAGCTTCTAGCACCACTGACACCAATCCCTTCCAGACATGGGGAATAACTCTATGCTGTGTAGCATTTTTTTAATGAATGGAGACTGCAAGCCATACACTACAACAGCCTCTTTAAATTGCATTTCCATTGGACACCAGGTAAACTCATTATAAGTATGACCGCCATCATTAGTGGGCATGTGCTGTACAATGATTGGAAAAGCTGAAGGTTCCTGTGTAGCCCCAGACAAATCTTCTTGCTCTCCCTGGCTCCTTGTCTCACAGAAGTGCTCTGGGCACCTGGCAGTGAAAGTGCATGGAGCAGGGCAGAGTGGCAGTCTGCCCTCCAGCCTAGTTTGCTGCCCTCTTTCATTGTGCTGTAAATTCCTGGTTTCAGACATTAAGCCTGAACCCTGTTCTCTCACTGGCTTGTTTTGCTTTCCAAGTGTTTCTACCTCTATCTGCAAAGCCAACTCTGCAATCTTTTCTAAGATAAGAAAATTGAATGAACCTTCAGAGTTTCGACTTTCCCCCCAATCTTTCTCAAAATGATATACATGAAAACTATGAAGCAAAACCAGAAAACCCCCTCAGGTAGCAAGGCAGGCAACCACCCAGTGGCAGTAGCTGCTATTTTTACTCACCTCCTTAAACAACCTTGCCAACCCATCAAAACTTGCTAATTCCTCTACTACCTTAGAAGTGAAGTTACCCCTTATACCTAGGCCACATTGGGCACCACCTCTATGCTTAGATTTTTTTTCTTTTCAAAACCTACCTTAGGGTCCTTAGATGCTTCAATCTAGCCCACTGGTGAGAGGTAGAGGAGAAAGAAGGTTAATAGGGAAAAGGAGGTTGTAGACCTGGTTAGAAATAGTTCTTCAGGGGTGTTTCTACTCTTCATTGTCAAGATACCAGCAGTCCAGTTCTATAGCAAACAGCAAACAAGAGTCAGTAAGTAGCAACAGCATGATGCAGCAGAAACAGCAAGGCTCTGAAGAATCAGCATGAGTCAGCAGAAGTGGCCAGAACCGGTTAGAATGCCACAAGAAGTTCTTTGGTGTGTTTTTATGAAGTGAAGACCTGTGAAATGTTGCATGGTGTAGCAAAGCAAGAGTATCCTCTCACTGTTTGTGGGGTTCCATTTATATTCTTCCTAAACACCACGTGTCTTTTTTTTTCCTCAGCAAAACATCACATGCCCTCTCACAAGACAGTTTCCAGAAAAACATCAAGTGACCCAACTAAGTTGTTAAAGAAACCAGAAATTATCCACTTCAGTTATGTGGCTGGGTGAGTGGCTTAAGTACCCCAAGGCTTCTGTTTCTTCTAAGCAAGCTGATCTCCACCAGGCTTGGCTCTGCTCTGGAGCCAATCCCTAGTTTTTCTCAGGCATTTGAAGCAGCAGAGCTTGGCACTACAGAGGCTATCTTAGTTATGGTTTTACTGCTGTGAACAGACACCATGACGACCAAGGCAACTTTAAAAAAAAAAAAAAAATATATATATATATATATATATTATTAATAATATATATGTAACTGTCTTCAGACACACCAGAAGAAGGCATCAGATCCCATTACAGATGGTTGTGAGCTATTATGTGGTTGCTGGGAATTGAACTCAGGACCTTTAGAAGAGTAACCAGTGCTCTTAACCATTGAGCCATCTCTCCAAACCCCAAGGCAACTCTTATAAGGACAACAGTTAATTAGGGTTTGCTTACAGGTTCAGAGATCCAGACCATTATCATCAGGGTGGGAGCGTGGCAGCATCCAGGCAGGTATGGTGCAGGAGAAGCTGAGAGGTCAGTCACATCTTCATCTGCAGACCTCTAAGAGAAGACTGGCCTCCAGGCAGCTAGGACTAGAGTATTAAAGCCATGCCCATAATAATACACTTCCTCCAACAAGGCCACACTTCCTAATAGTGCCACTCTCTGGTCCAAGCATATACAAACCATCACATTCCATTTCCTGACCTCCCATAGGCTTGTTCAAACATATAAGTCTATGGGGGACATACCTAAACATAGTATAACACACAATACATTTAGTCCAACTTCCAAAGTTCCCATAGTCTGTAACAGTCTCAACAATGTTAACAAAGTTCACAGTCTCTTCTGAGATTCATCAAATCACTCAGCTGTGATCCCCAAAGCAAGACAGGGAGCCAGCTGGGCATACTTCAAACTCTGCATTTCCATATCTGATATCAAAGCGATCTTCAGATCTCCAACTCCTTTTTCATTTTTTTTGACTGCAACAAACTTCTTTCTCCTGTGCTGGTTCCACTCACTGTTGGTAGCTTTCTTCAACAGATAGCCCACAGCTCTGGCGTCTCAAACATCTTGGGTCTCCAAGGCAACTTCAATGTTACAAGCTTCTTGTTTCAATGTCTGGGATCCACACATAATCTTCTGGGCTCCTCCAAAAGGCTGGTGTCACTTCTCTAGCTCTGCCCTCTGTAGCACTCTAAGCTCAGGTTGATCGACTCCACGGCCACTGCTGTTCTTGGCGATCATCCCATGGTACTGGCATCTCCAATACACTGGAATTTTTCTCTGCAACTAGGCTTCACCAAGCCTCTCATAGGCTCTCTTCATATGTCATGCCTCCTTTGCATGATCCATTCAGTCCTGGGCCATCAACTGCAGTTGAGGCTGCACCTTCACCGATGGCCTTCCATGGCCTCTCACAGTGCCAAGACTCAGCTGCTCTTCATGACCCCTTCATGTCTTCAAAACCAGTACCACTTGGGTGGCTCTTACATTACCAAGTATAGCTGTAGCACTAAGTACAACCTTGGCTATGTCTGGAACACAGCTTCTTTGTGCTCTCAGAAAACATTTCCCAAAAGATTTCGCCTCAATGATGTTGGTCTCTTCTTAATCACCACCCACTAATTTCTTAGCTCTAGCTGACCAGCATCAATTGTCCATGTAGTCTCTTTCTCTTGACTCTAAAGCCAGAGCCACATGGCCGAAGCTGCTGAGTTTCACTGCTTCCTGGAGCTGAAACATGACTCTCTTGTTCTATTACATTATCACCAGCTTTCTGTTTTCCAACTCCTTCACTGCCTAAGCTTGGCTGTCCTGGAACTTGCTCTGTAGACTGACTTTGAACTCATGCCTGTCTCTTAAGTGCCAGGATTAAAGGTGTGTCACACCACATCTGGATCTAAAATTTGCTTTGTTGCATGCTCACACCTTAAACTCAGAGATCTGCTTGCCTCAGTCTCCTGGAATTAAAGGCATGCACCACCAGGCCTGGTCCTAAACTTAGCTGAGTGGGATCTTGCCCCAAGGTCACCACTCCCTTAATTCAACTTAATCTCCTTGAACACAGGATTCAGCTCCATTCCACTTCCTGGTGCCCCTTTGATACTTGAACTATATATTTTATATTTTTCCTTTCTAAGCTTGCTACATTTGTTCAAAATGCTCTTCATGAGACTTAACCAGAGAATAAAGTTAATGCTGGGCTTTTTTGAGACTTCCTTTGTCAATGTAGTTAATATAAATCTCTTTTCCTTAGTCTCATGTAGACTTTTCAGACAAGGGCAGAAAGCAGCCACTTCTTTACCAAAATACCACAAAAACAGTCTCTAGGCCACATGCTGAAATTCTCCACTGAATCCTCTTGGGCCAGGCCTGCACAGTTCAAATTGATCACAACAACAAAGTCTTTTATATTCTTAGTAGGATAGCCCATTAAGCCCCACTGCTTTCCAAATCCAGAGTCCCAAAATCCACATTCTTCCGAACAAAAGCATGGTCAGGCCTATCACAGCAATACCCAAGTCCCTGGTACCAACTTCTGTCTTAGTTAGGGTTTTACTGCTTTGAACAGACACCATGACCAAGTCAAGTCTTATAAAGGACAACATTTAATTGGGACTGCTTTACAAGTTCAGAGGCTCAGTCCAGTGTCATGGCAGGAGCATGGCAGCATCCAGGTTGGCATGGTATAGCTGGAGCTGAGAGCTCTACATCTTCATCTGAACACCTCTAAGAGAAGACTAACTTCCAGGCAGCTAGGACTTGGGTATTAAAGTCCATACCCACAGTGACACACCTACTCCTAATAGTGCCACTCCCTGGCCCAAGCATATACAAACCATCACAGAGGCTTAGGAAGCTGGATGATATATGGGCCAGAGTGACCACTCGATCACTATGTATAGCCATGACCTGTGGAGCCCAATCCGATGTGTACTCATCAAGGAGTGGATAAGGATGAGAAGTGAAGAGACAAACCCAGTGTCAGCCTCTCTTTGAATCCTGAAGCCTCAGGAGTCCGACAAGTTCTGTCAGCGCCCAGTCTGTCTGTTGTTACTCCTGGGGCCATTAAGCTTTAAGTCAAGAGGATCTCTGTGTGTCTTCAGAGACCAGGGAAGGCTCGGAAGGGATGGATGTGTTGCCAGTTGGATGAGTGAAGACCAAGGCACACTGGCAGAGAGCACTGCCTTGGAATGAGGGCGTAGGCAATATCCTCCCTTATTATGTGTGGGGTGTGTGTATGTGTTTATGCCTGAGTGTGTGTGTGTGTGTGTACACATATGTATATGTGCGTACAGAAGCCAGATGTCAACATCTTCAGTCACTCTCCACCTTACCTTCTGAGTTAGGGTCTCTCATTAAAACTTGGACTTAGGGGGTTGGGGATTTAGCTCAGTGGTAGAGTACTTGCCTAGCAAGCGCAAGGCCCTGGGTTCGGTCCCCAGCTCCGAAAAAAAGAAAAAAGAAAAAGAAAAACAAAACAAAACAAAACAAAAAAACTTGGACTTAGCTGATTGGCTGTGCTGGCTGCTGAGCTCGCTCTGCGAATCACTTGTTTCTACCTTAACAGTTCTGGGATTACAGGTACATGAAGCTGTGCCCAGCTCCTTACATTGATGCCAGGGATCAGACTTAGGTCTTCATGCTTGTGCAGCAAACACTTTGTTCATTGAGCCATCTCCCCACACCCTGGGCAGAATTCCCACTTAGGGGCCTTTTGGAGCTAAGAGTAGAGACTAGAGATGCCTGGCTCAAGGTCCTGAAGCCTCATGAGATACTCAAACGATGCTGCAGGGTGATCAGTGTCAGTCGCCTGTGGTAAGCAGCTCCCATTTGGCCCAGTCCTTTATTAAAGCCTTCCAGAACAAGGCACGTTCAGTGGAACATCTACATCCCAATGTCTGGCAGGAGACAACAAAGTGAGCATTTACAGAGCAGCCTCTGGCACCAGGCGCCCTAGAGAATGCTTCAACACCATAGCTTCTTATTTTCATCCAAGGAGACAGGCTCAGAAAGGCAAAGAGACTTGCCTTAGAGTACACAGCTAAGTTACAGTACTAAATTCCCATGCTTAACAGTAACCGGGAATGCACACCTACTGTGTGCCTGGGCAGCTTCCAGCCCTTTCCACAGACCACTGAAGGAGAAACCAAGGCACAGAGAGTCAAGAAACTCACAGGCAGCATATGGATCTGCCCTTTGTAGCCACAGGCTGCCTTGTGCCTCAGGAACTTCTGGACATACAGATTGCTCACAGACCCCAGAAGCAGACAGAGTGCTAGAGGACCTTGTGCAAACCCTAGAATAGATAGGGCAGACCTTAGCACAAAGTCGGGATAATCTTTAGAGCAGATGAACCAAGCAGAATTCCTGAAGGTGTTTCTGAGCTGGGTTTTGCCTTCTTTTTTTTTTTTTTTTTTGGTTCTTTTTTCGGAGCTGGGGACCGAACCCAGGGCCTTGCGCTTCCTAGGCAAGCGCTCTACCACTGAGCTAAATCCCCAACCCCGGGTTTTGCCTTCTTATTCCGCTCCATGCACACCCCAGTACTGCCTATAGTTGTTGGCCTGACCATGTCTCTACCATGAATCTGGTCCCTTCTCCCAGTTAGAAGAACCAGAGACCTCATTGCTAGCCCAGAGCTAAGAACACTAGAGATCCAGGCATCAAGGGGCAGGGAGGGAGGCAGGGTCATTGGGTGTCATACAGGGGAATAACTCTTAGGTCATGAACAATCTAAACTATAGCAGAGGCCAGTCAGCAGGAGCTAGGACAAGGGCAGTCAAGGGAACACCAGATCCCAGCTAAGATCCTGATCTGCTCAGGCCAGCTCAGGACCATGGAGAGCTCCACAGGCACCTCTGTCACTAAGTGACACCCAGTGAGTGACACCTGTCAGGCTGTCCCCTAGAGTTGCTGCTGCATGAATCCAGTCACAACCTCCGGGGCTACTGGCTGGACTCAAGCTGATCCTGACTCTGAGGTCATGGCAGGTCACGGTGTTACCCTAACAGTATTAAGAAACACAGGTGAGGGGAAAAGCTCCACCCTCAGCATGGAGGACACTGTCCAGTGGAATAGGGGTCTGGAGCAAACAAAAAAAGGCAGAGGCTGAATTCTTGTCTTCCAGGATTGGGGCACTTCTGCCCTTGGACCCCAGAACTCTTCATGCTCTGGCCTTGGGGCTCCAGGGCTCACACCAGTGGCTTCTGAACTCTCCAACTCCCAGCCTTGGAGTGGGAATCACACCAGGGTTCCTTGGTTCTCAGGCCCTTGGACTTGGACTGGACCACACAACATGCCCACTAGGGTCTCTACTTTGCAGACACATGCCGCCATTTCACAGGCTAATCTCTGAAGCCATGTGAGCCACTTCGCCCAATAAATCCTCTGTCTGTCTCTCTTGTTGAGCCGTCTGTCTAGAGAACCCAACTCACAGGTGTGCCACTCCATCTTGTCAGATTTCTTCATGTCACCTTCCAATAAGAGCCAAGGAAAACAGTGTGTAGGAGGGAATAGAGACGTAGAAGAGGGAGAGGATCTCCCTGGATCAGATTTGCCACTGTCCTACTGACACCTTCTTGGCTTGGCCTCAGTCTCCGGTGTCCAGGAAGCAGCTCATCTCCACCCTTTTACCAATTCAGCCAGGAGGCTCAGTCCCAGGGGCAGGGTGCAGCTGGCACGGTGGGTCTCTTGGGACATGGTGTCGATCTCCAGCTCACACCTGCCTCGGCCGGCTCAGGCTTTGTCTGGTCTCTACAGCAGAGCCTCAACTGTTTCTCGTTGCTTTGAGACAGGATAGCACGTCCCTGGGCTGGAGTTTTGTTCCTGTGAACCCCTTACCTGCAGACAATTTATCCAGGGACAAATTTCAGGCTAAGAGCTGGCATGGACGGAGCACATACTGACTGAGCTAGGCCCTTTGTGTGAATTTCTATACAAACGCTAACAAGACAGTGAAGCCCAAGGCCATGCACACAGCGAATGGCAGAGCTGGGGGTTGGGTGGGACCATCTGCACTTGTGTGAGTGACAGTGAATACCTTGAGAAGGTTCTGGGAAGCCCCTGGGGGATTATTGAAGAATTTTTATGGCTTTAGTGGGACCTAGTATAAGCCTCTGAGCTCTAGGATCAGTCTCTGCAGAAGGGCCCAAAGGACTTTGTCCTCAGAAAGCTGCCTGTCTGGCCCCTGAGGGCAGTGGCTCAGCTCTCTGGAGGTAAAATCCTTCATCAGTTGAACTTGTTTCTCAGGCAACTCCTGGGATCTTTGGGTTCCCAAAGTCTGGAACATCCTGAGGAGCAAGGTAGGAGTGGGGTGGTGTCCCTAAGGCCTTCACTTCTGACAGTTGTGTGATAGTGACCTGTGCTCTTATCTGGATCTCTTATCTGAGGAAAGTAAGAGCTTCAGGCATGCTGCTGGGAGTCCCCGTTCAGGTCACTTCCCACCCCCATGCAGACAGCAGAGTGGCTGCTACCCAAAGCTAGTCTACCTCCCATCCAGTTAATCAACACACCTCCCTGAGTTGACAGTTCCCTGCCACTCTTGTCAGAGCCCTCTGTCCACCACCCTCCCTTTTGCCACCTTGGAAGGCAATTATGGAGGGTGAAGGTGAAGCACATGTGAAGGTAAGAGGATAACTTGCCAGAGTCGGTTCTCCCACCGTGTGAATCCCAGTGATGAAGCTTAGGTCACCAGGCTTGATGGCAAGCTCCTTTACCTGCTTAACCTTCTTGCCAGCCCAATCTACACCCCTGACCTTGGCCATGAACCCTGCATGATCTGGCTACATCGTCCTATTGTTTTCCCTGACCCCAGCGAGGTATTCTTATCTGAGTCTAAGCCACAGATGCACAGAGCGAGTGGTGTGATTCTCAGTCTGCCAAAAGACGGGGAACTCGGGGAACTTGAGAAACTGCTGATCTGAGCCCTGGAGTCCTAAGGTCGGCAGGAGGAGAAGAAAGGAACTTGCCCAGGCTCTGCCATTTTGTTCCCTCTAGACCCCTTCCCATTGGTTAGTGTCCTCCCCTGAACAGAGGTTGCACCCTTTTCTCTCTGCCTTCCCAGTCAAACCTCCAGAAATACTCTTAGATGTTCAGTTCTCCAGATGTCCCTTAATCCAGTCATTTGAGGGCGGGGTCCAAAAAAAAAAAAAATTCAGTCATTTGACCCATCAGTTCACTGCTCAGGGAGCCTGTCTGGCCCGCCCATGAGTCTGTGCCTGTACCCACCTATCCTTTAATTCTGCTTCATTACTTCCCAGGTCAGAACTCTATCCTGCACGGTATTGTGTGAGTGATTCATCCCACTCTGACAGGAAGCTCCCCTGGGGCAGAGTTTGTCCTTGAAGGTTCTCAGTGGTTGGCTAGGTGTTGGCACATAGAGATATGGGCTGAGGTGACCATGGCGGCTGCCCACTGCATGTTCTCTGGGTGGACTCTGTCATCCCAATTGGGTTCAACTTAGGAGGTAGAATGGCTCAAGAGAGCTCTCTCACCAGTAAAAATGCCACCACTGTCTCTTTTCAATTAAGTACCCTACTGAGCAGTCAGCAGTGTACACATTAGTTCATTCTTCTGGCTAAGGTTTCTTCATGTATATGAGGCTGACCTGGGTACCCGCTTTGTGTTGGGAAGATTGTATGAGGCTGTGCACATAGCATGCTTAGGACAGAAACTGATGTGAGGCTCAGGTCTCAGTGAAGCTTGGTAACAGCCGCAGAAACATTGCAACATGGTAACAGAGGCAGAAACATCGCAACATGGTAACAGAGGCAGAAACATTGCAACATGGTAACAAAGGCAGAAACATTGCAACAGGATCATGGCAACAGGGCCCAATGTGCTCCTCAGTGTTAACTGTACCTGGATCTCCTGTACTGTTGAGGGAGAGAGACAGGTTTGCCTGGGGACCAGCAGTCATTTTATGAGCTGTGACTCATCACGGTCATGGTGTTTTGGGCAAAGTCTTACCGTCCTTCCAAGTCTGTTTCCCCATCAGTAAAAACTGGTCACGGTGACCTTTTGAAAGGCCGAGAGACTTAACTGAGGCCCTGAGGCCAAATGCTTGTTTATCCCACTTCACATATATGCTGCTTTAGCCCAAACAATGTAGTTGAGGCAGTGACAAAAAGATTAAAAAGAGAGGGAGACTCTAGATCGAGTATGGTGTGCCTGCTGATCACACAGCTAAGGGAAGATCCTGCTGGAGGTTTCCAGCCTGGAGCATTTGAATGGTTGAAAGTTTACTGTGCTTACTTTGTACCTACTGTGCTCCAGAAACTCCATGCCCAGGTCCCAGGACCTTGCTAAAGGCCAGGAACTAACTTACTTACTTTTACTTTCTTTTTCTTTTTTTTCTTTCTTTCTTTCTTTTTTTCTTTCTTTCTTTCTTTCTTTCTCTCTTTCTTTCTCTCTTTCTCTCTCTCTCTCTCTCTCTCTCTCTCTCTCTCTCTCTCTCTCTCTCTCTCTCTTTCTTTCTTTTTTTTTTTTCTGGAGCTGAGGGTCAACCCAGGTCCTTGCTTGCTAGGCAAGCGCTCTACCACTGAGCTAAATCCCCAACCCCTTTTTTTTCTTATCTATCTATCTATCTATCTATCTATCTATCTATCTATCTATCTATCTATCTATTTTGACACAGGGTTTCTCTATGTAAACCTGACTGTCTAAAACCTACTCTACACCAGGCTGGCCTCCAACTCTCAGGAGGCAGAGGCAGGTGGATCTTTATAAGTTTGAGGCCAGTCTGGTCTATGTTGTGAGTTTCAGGACAGGCAGGGCTAAACTGTGAGACGCTGCCTCAAACAGCCAGTCAGGCCTGTTGACCCAGACCTTTAATTCCAGCACTCTGGAAGCCGAAGTGGGCAGATGTCTTTTGAGATCAAGGCCAAGCCTGGTCTACACTGCAGTTCCAGGCCACCAGTCAAAGGTATACAATGAGACCCTGTTGCAAACAAAACAAAACCAACAAAAAACCCAAACAAACAAACGAAAACCCAACAAAGCAAAAACCAAAACTAAGCAAAACACACAATAGCATTAACAACAATAAATGAAAAAAAATAAACAGACTGGTTTCTGGGTGTGGACAATCGGAGTGGTTTTCTTTGTTCTTGGCTTAGACTCACAAATCTCAGCACGTTAGACACTAGGTCCAATCCAGTTGTTTTCCTGATTCATTAATGAATTGAAAAGACTTTCACGTTAATAGGAATAGATCTTTCCTTTCCTTTTAAATTCCACAAAACACGCCCAGCCTTTTCATTTCCTTTGCTTTGCTAAATGAATCGCTGTACTCACGAGATGTGGGAACTAACCACTTGCTATTCATTGGCGCCATTTAATTTCTCAAATAGCTTCTGGTTGTGGATAGAGATGTTGGTCTATCCACTCGGCCTCTCTACTATTATTCTACAGAGAGGAAACAGACACCAGCGTGTCACTATTAACGAAACTCCATTATTTCGATTTGATGTTATTTTGGTGGAGTTTGGTGTTGGGAGTGCCACCCGGGGCCTCCAGCAGGCTAAGCATGCGTGCCTCCCCCCCACCCCAGCCCCCCGCACCACCCCTAGCAGAGAATGTATTTCTTTCAGAGTTGTTGGACTGCACGTGGACGAGCTTGTGCAGGGAGCGCCCGGGACAGAATCTTAGCCTTTGGCATTTGTGGTCATTCTTTTTTTTTTTTTTTTTTTTTTTTTTTTTTTTTTTTTTCGGGGCTGGGGACCGAACCCAGGACCTTGCGCTTCCTAGGCAAGCGCTCTACCACTGAGCCAAATCCCCAACCCCGTGGTCATTCTTTAAAATGCTCCTGTCAGGGCAGAGGATGGAGCTCAGTGCCTGAGCACGCACGGCCTGTGATCAAACCCCAGAAACTCAGAAAAAGCAAACCATTCCTCTCATGGTTCTTTTCCCAGGTTTCCCCACTCTACTGTCCCCCGCCCCCTTCCTGACAGCTTCAGGGTGGAACTGAAAGATATGCTATCTATAGGTGTTGGTGACTGTGCACACCTTTGATCCCAGCACTGGGAGGCAGATTAAATGTGGACTTTTAAACTCTTACTTGTGGAGAAAGCAGATTGTAGGCCCCAGTTAACAAAAATAAAGAAATAAAGGGAGGAATTCCAAACTCTGAACTCAGAGTAGCTGTCCTCAGTTGGAGATCATTCTGCATCTAGAGAAGGAGAGAGGAGAGAAATTTAACTCTGGTCCAATTTTAGTTTAAAACTAGTTGGGCTGGGTGCAGTAGTGCATGAAAAGCCTTTAATCTCCAGCCCTTGGCCCACAGAGGCAGGCAGATCTCTGTGAATTTGAGGCCATCTTGGTCTACATAGTGAGCTCCAGGACAGCCAGAACTAATAATAGAGACCCTGTCTTTAAAATAAAAAAAATAAAGTATAGACCTTGTCACAGCGCGCGCTCCCCACCCTCTCTCTCTCCCCCCTCCAAATGATTTTTTTTAAATATTTTTATTCTGTGTGCATTGGTGTTCTGCCTGCATGTATGTGTTAGGGTGTCAGGTTCCCTGGAACTGGAGTTAACGTTTCAAGCCTCCACATGTGGGCTGAACTTGAACCTGGGTCCTCTAGGGAAGCAGCCAGTGCTCATAACCTGTGAATCATCTCTCCTGAGTCATCTCTCCAGCCCATATTCACGGGTCACTGGTAACCGACTTAACTGCCTTCCTGTGATACACAGACATTAGAGGTAGAAGGTCTGAGGGTACCCCCTTGTTAGAGACAAGAACATAAAATTAGGAGGCCATCCCAGGATGGGGAAAGGTGCTGGCAGCTTAATGAATGCACTTTCCTAGCCTTTAGAATTTGGCCTGATTTCTGACCTTGATGAGTTGGTGGTCCTTAAAACTCTTAGTTTCTCAGCATTTTTCTATGAAAATGTATTGAAAAGGTTTGGTTGGTTCCTTCACATACAGAAAGAAAGAAACAAAGAGAAGAGAAAGGGGAAGAAAAATATAAAAGGAACAGTAGCCTAGGGCAGGGCATCAGCAAGCCTCTAGGCAATTGGCAGCTGCTTCACACCCCACCCTCTACCTATTGGAGCCTGACACCCTCCAGGACAATTTCCCCCTGGCTGCATTTTGCTCCAGGAGCCAAGCCTAGCCCTGTTGAGCAGTTGGTGGCTTCTGGTGGAAGAGCAGTCTACAGAAAGGTGACGTGTAGTGGGTCTCAGGGCTGTGGGAACTGGGATCACAGGGGTCTTGGTACAGTCAACTTTTTTTTTTGAAACAGGATCTTTCTATACAGCGTTGGCTGTCCTGGAACTCATTAGGTAGACTAGGTTGGCCTTCGGGTCACAGAGACCTATCTTCCTCTGCTTTTTAAGTATTGTCAATTAAAGGTGTGTAACCTGTGTCATTAAAGTCCTGGGACAGTGAACATTTGAGGACAGAAGATGGGTGACTAAGTGCAGGGCATTCTCACAGCTGACTGCAGCTAGAATTCCTCTCAAGTCCCCTTCCTAGGACAGGAGTCTCAGGCTGCCCTGACTTTTTGCTCTCTCTATCTCCTGCAGGATGAAGATGAGACGCTACAAGCTTTTTCTCATGTTCTGTATGGCCGGCCTGTGCCTCATCTCCTTCCTGCACTTCTTTAAGACGTTATCCTATGTCACCTTCCCGAGAGAACTGGCCTCCCTCAGCCCTAACCTCGTATCCAGCTTCTTCTGGAACAATGCCCCTGTCACTCCCCAGGCCAGTCCGGAGCCGGGTGACCCCGACTTGTTACGGACTCCACTCTACTCCCACTCCCCCCTGCTCCAGCCACTGTCCCCTAGCAAGGCCACCGAAGAACTGCACCGGGTGGACTTCGTGTTGCCGGAGGACACCACAGAGTATTTTGTGCGCACCAAAGCTGGCGGTGTGTGCTTCAAACCAGGTACCAGGATGCTGGAGAAACCTTCTCCAGGGCGGACAGAGGAGAAGACTGAGGTGGCTGAGGGGTCCTCGGCCCGGGGTCCTGCTCGGAGGCCTATGCGGCATGTGTTGAGTGCACGGGGAGGTCGGGGCACTAGGCGCAAGTGGGTTGAGTGTGTGTGCCTGCCAGGCTGGCACGGGCCCAGCTGCGGGGTGCCCACTGTGGTCCAGTATTCCAACCTGCCCACCAAGGAGCGCCTGGTACCCAGGGAGGTGCCGAGGCGGGTTATCAACGCCATCAACATCAACCATGAGTTCGACCTGCTGGATGTGCGCTTCCATGAGCTGGGCGATGTTGTGGACGCCTTTGTGGTCTGCGAATCCAATTTCACCGCCTACGGGGAGCCTCGGCCACTCAAGTTCCGAGAGATGCTGACCAATGGCACCTTCGAGTACATCCGCCACAAGGTGCTCTACGTCTTCCTGGACCACTTCCCACCTGGTGGCCGTCAGGACGGCTGGATTGCAGATGACTACCTGCGTACCTTCCTCACCCAGGATGGTGTCTCCCGCCTGCGCAACCTGCGACCTGATGACGTCTTTATCATCGACGACGCGGACGAGATCCCTGCGCGTGATGGTGTGCTGTTCCTCAAGCTCTACGATGGCTGGACAGAGCCCTTCGCCTTCCATATGCGCAAGTCCCTGTATGGTTTCTTTTGGAAGCAACCAGGCACACTGGAGGTGGTGTCAGGCTGCACCATTGACATGCTGCAGGCTGTGTATGGGCTGGACGGCATCCGCCTGCGCCGCCGTCAGTATTACACCATGCCCAACTTTCGACAGTATGAGAACCGCACCGGCCACATCCTAGTGCAGTGGTCTCTCGGCAGCCCCCTGCACTTCGCGGGCTGGCACTGCTCCTGGTGCTTCACACCCGAGGGCATCTACTTCAAACTCGTGTCGGCCCAGAATGGTGACTTCCCCCGCTGGGGTGACTACGAGGACAAGAGGGACCTCAATTACATCCGAAGCTTGATTCGCACTGGGGGATGGTTCGACGGCACACAGCAGGAGTACCCTCCTGCAGACCCCAGTGAACACATGTATGCTCCTAAGTACCTGCTCAAGAACTATGACCAGTTCCGCTACTTGCTCGAAAATCCCTACCAGGAGCCCAAGAGCACTGTAGAGGGTGGGCGCCGGAACCAGGGCTCAGATGGAAGGTCATCTGCTGTCAGGGGCAAGTTGGATACAACGGAGGGCTAGGGCTGTGCAGTTTCACAGGGCTGGGCTGGCTGAGATGATGGCTAAGCCAGTGTTATCTTTGACCTCCTCATTATCCTGGGGCTCTTCAGAGAGCCAGGAGTCCTTGGAGTTGGTCCTCTGGGCTCAAGCCCCCTAGAATTAAGGGTCAGGCCTTTTATCCCAAAACAGAAAAGAAAAAAACTATTTTTTAGTACAGAAGAGCAAGCCCAGACATCTATGCAGCACTTTTTGTCCCCAAGAGTGCTGTGGGAAAGAGGTGTTCCTGGGGAGCATGCAGTCGTTTTCTGGGACTGGTACTGGGAGTGCTATGGAACTTCAGCCTAGTTAAGAGAAGCCCACCTTTGACATCCCAGATTGTTGTCCTGTAATGGACAAGGAGGTATACCATGCCAGGAGTTCCCAGCATCCTGTAAATAAATGCAATGGGTCCAGGAGCAAGAAGAGACAGTAAGGAGGGACTAGAAAGTGTATCTGCTCCTGATCTTGGCCAAGAGGCTGGGGAAGCATTGGGAAATGGCACCCTGGAGAGAGAGCACTTTGCAGCTTCCTCAGACATGCTGGACCCAAGAAATGAGGTCACAGATGGCTGGAAGGGAGGAGCCGGTGGCTGTCAGTCCCTCTGCCTCTCTAAGGAGACATGCCTGGGGGGCTGAGGTTCCAAATATACCTTGATGACTGATCACTTTCCTGTTGCTGTCTTGTGGGAGCTGCTTTGATGGACTCTAGGAGTCTAGTTCTCGGGGTGGGACAGGAGCTGGACACCATATGGACAGCCAGTATAGTAGGTGGGACAAGAGAAGGAGACGAACAGAGGCCCTATATCCTTCTCTCCCTCCCCATCACTATCTGCTGGCATCCAGTCCCATTTTTATGACATCCCCTTCCCCAGCCCTGTAAGAGCAAGCTGGGGGCCAGGAAGGGACCACAAGTTCTTCTGGGGTCCAAGAAAGGACCTTAAGGTCAGTGGCATTATCAACCCATTCCTCTTAATTTGTCTTGGGGGGGAAGGGTGCAAGATGTATTTGAGAAAACGCTAAGCTGCTATAGAAGCCCCTTGGCAAGCAGCAATTACAGTAATACCAGCTTGTTACTAAGTAAATAGTGTAGAAAGAGACGGTCCAAAGCCTGTTAGACAGTCAGCTTAGCTTCACAAACAACCTCCAGGTCTGGTAGAGTGGCTGCACCTGCTCACATGGTAAGGCGAGGAAGTGTGGACTCTTTCCTGAGAAGGGCAGGAGTCAGATGTGTCTGTTGCTTCTGATAGTGTCTTACTGGTCAGGACTTAGCTGCACGGCTACAGGTAGTTGCAAGGGAATCTGGGAAATGTAGTTTTGAGCAGGACAGCAGTGTGTCCGCCTCAGTTTGAGAGTTCTGTATTATTTACCCCAGCATCTTTACAGGAAGGGAACAAGTGATTGCTCATCACCCTGTTCTCTTCCTGTCTGCCCTGGGGTTGAGGTACAGTGGGGACTTGCAGGTGTATGGGAAGAGTGGGTGCCTTTTCCTGAGGCCCCTGATATTCCCTCGATACCAGTATGCCAGGGCTACCTGTGGAATGGTCCGTGTTTGTGCGTGTGTGTATATTTATGGGCATGGGTGCATGCTTGGTGTGTATTGTACATGTCTGTATCCATGTGTCCCTGTATAAAGATGATACTCAACGTGTGGGTGTAGGAGCCTAGGCTTGGCTGTCCTCTTCCTTATGACCTGGATCTCACGGTCTCATCTCCTATGGCTCCATAATATGCCTGAGGTGGGAAGTCCACGGCGGAACCTTGAAAGCAAGACTAGAAGGGAGTACAGGGTCTGTCTGTCTGTCTGTTTTTCAGTCTGAGGAATGGAATCTTCTAGATAGAGGGATATGCAGCTGAGAGCCCACCCCTCAGCCCCCCTTGCCCCGCCACTTCCTCCCACTGCCACCCCAGCATCTCCTGGATGTAACTCTGTCTGGAGCAGTTTGCCAGGTGGTGGGTATAGTGTGGTGGCTGCTCTGGCAAACAGGCATGGAGGGAGATGAGGGGCTCTATGGCTCCTCTCCTCCCGTTGAGGGACATACCCCTGTGGAACCTCTCCTTCAAAGAAACTTCGTCTCAGGTTCCTCTTGGGGCTGAAAGGTGACCACAGAAGTCAGGGCATCCCAGAGACTTATGGGTCCATCTGAGCCAGGGCTCTCTCCTGAGATGTCTGTGGATGCTTCTGTGTGATACCTACCCCCTTGAATGAAATCTTTACCCCCACACTCTTGGAACCCCCCAAGCTGCTTCGTAGATGTCCTGTTTCAGGCATTTCAGGGCTCCTGCCCACAAGTGATCAATTCAGGGAGGGAAAAGGACACTGGGAAAGCATAGGTCTGCTGGGCTGGCCTTCCTTCTCGCACTAGTAATGGGGAGATAGCATAATAGTTCCAACTAGGCAGAAAAAGGCCTGACCATGGGCTGAGAGACCACCTGTGAGAGGTGGGACTAAAAAGTTTCACATCTAACTACAGCATACACTGGGAAGATGAGGGGCAGGGAACCCAGGACCACTCCCCCCAAAAATGAAGAGAAACTGAACTGAATGTGAATGTGGGCCCATTCTCCAGGAACCACTGGCCTGTGATCCCTAGACCCAAGGAAGCCTCTACAGGCATCCAGCTGGCCTCGTTCACCCAGGGGTCACAGTGGTTATAAGGGACAAGCTTGACGAAGCTTTGGGAACAAAGGTGAGATTCAGGGTGGGAAGGCAGGACTCACCCAAGCAGAAGGTAGGGCCCTGGGAAATGTGTAATTTAAGGACACCAATAATAATAATAGTATTATTTTTTTTGTAAAGGAAAATCAATATGTACATTCTGAAATCATTTTCTCTGTAAATGGTTGAATTTCATTTCACCCTTAAAGGGATGCTTAAAGGAGAAGATAATATTAATAATAAAACAGCTGAGAAGTCTGGGTGGTGTGTGTGTGTTGTGTATGGCCAGTTTGTGGATGCCCCAGGGCAGAGATGGACCAGACAGCTCTGGTCTGGCTGCCAAATCTGGGCCCGTGGGGCACAAGGCCCTCATCAGGTCAGATTGTGGGGGGGGGGGGGAGAAACTGTACACGGTCCCCTCACTTGGGGATGTGGTCACCTTCAACTTGGGCTTGTTTCCCACTTCCGCCTTTGGGTGCCCCTGGTACCCAGTGTCGGTCAAGGTCACATTGCCGCTTATGTTCTGGACCTAGGAAAAGACTGTGACCTCTTTTTTTTTCTTCTTCTTTTTTTTTTTTTTTAGAATTATTTATTTATTTCAAGTATAGGACACACTGTAGCTGTCTTCAGACACACCAGAAGAGGGGCATCGCTGGGAGTTGAACTCAGGACCTCTGGAAGAGCAGCCAGTGCTCTTAACCGCTGAGCCATCTCTCCAGCCCAGACTGTGACCTCTTATCTGGGGTTGACAATCTTTGCCCTCAGGTGTTGCAGCAGTCACTAAGGCCTTGGAGCACAGAGCCTCTTGTCCCTGGCTGCGTCCTAAGGATAGCCTGAGACAGGGTGGGTCAGACTCTTAAGCGCTGCCTTTGTGGGACAACTCTGTAACCTCCACATGAGACTGAAGGTCCGGAAGCCAGAGGGTGACAGCAGTGTTAATGGCCTGACACCTGAGACCAGAACTGCTCAGGTCTCTGGCCACACTCCCAAAGTTCAAAAGGAGCTGAGTGGATGCTTAGGGTGGGAAGGGACAATGAGTTCTGAAAAACCCAGGAAGTGAAAATGAAGACACCCAGCATGGCCAGGAGAGGGCGACAGCGACCCACTCGCCGGGAGGTTTCTCCGATTCTAGCTTGCGTTGGGGCTTGTCATCATTATCATCAGTATTTACAGATAATACATCTTTTTGGGTATTCCTTAATTAACACTTTCAGCCAAGTTGTAGGCTGAAGAATCTCTCGATCATACCCATTTGATGAATGTGGAAAGGAAAACATAGACCAAACCTGCCTCAGATGTGGGTGGCAAGTTCCAGTTCCCATGTGATCTGAGAATGTCACTGCGGGACTACACTTCCTGCAGGCTGAGGAGGGAAACAGGAAGAGATAAAGGAGAGGATAGGTACCATGACAAAGCTGCTAGCCAAGCCAGGCATGGGCCCAGGGCAAGGGACAAGGGACAGTGTCTGCTCTTCAGAGGTTGGCAGTCATGCCGAACACAGACATGAAAGTACAAATTGATCGCTGAGGTGACGGCTGGGGTGCAGGTATCTGTCACACATCTCAGCAAGCACTCCTTGCTGTATCTTTCCTCAATGGCTGTCTAGGTAGGTGTGGGTACCAGCAGGCTCCATGATGACCCTAGATCAGGGTGCTCTTTGCCTCACTGTCTCTGGCCTCTAAAAATGGGAGTATACAGCACTTTAGTAGATATAGATAATTAATGACATCTGAAAACCTTCATCCAGCGGGGACAGCTGAGAGCTACATTGATAACAGCTGTCAGATCCACCATTAAAACTCTACTGCCAGGGGTTGGGGATTTAGCTCAGTGGTAGAGCGCTTGCCTAGCAAGCGAAAGGCCCTGGGTTCGGTCCCCAGCTCCGAAAAAAAGAAAAGAAAGAAAAAAAAAAAAAGTTTTAAAACTCTACTGCCAAGGGACGGAGACATGGTTCGTTGATAAAGAGTGAGTATTGTTCTCATGGGGGACCCAAGTTTGTCTCAGCACCTACATCCAGTGGGCATGAATGGCTTTGTGGGTTCCAAGACTACTGGCTCCCTAAGGCATTTCTCATGTCCACAACCCCCTACACACACATATATACATAATTAAGTGTAGAAATAAACTCTAGGCCTGGAAGATGGCTCAGTGGTTAAGAATACTTGCTGGTCTTGATAATGGACCAGAATTTGGTTCCTAGCACCCACATCAGGCAACTCACAAACACTTGTAACTCTAGCTCCAGGGGACCTAATAGCCCCTTCTGGCCTGTGTGGGCACCCATACATACCCCCCCATATATATATATATGATTTCTTTGAGACAGGATCTTACTTTGTGGCCCCCTGACTGTCCTGAAACTCCCTTTGAAGGGCAGATTGGCCTTGATCTCACCTAGATCCATCTCCCTCTGTCTCTTGTCTCCTAAGCGCTAGGATTAAAGACCCAGATAAAAACAATAAAAATCTTTTTTTTTTTTTGTTTCTTTTTTTCGAGTTGGGGACAACCAGGCCTTGCGCCCTAGGTAAGCGCCTGCCACTGAGCCAAATCCCCAGCCCCTAAAAATCTTAAAAAACAAACAATAACAAGACCAAACAAGTTCCAGCCACATAGGAGCTCAGGGCAGCAGAATCCTGATATCCTGAAAGTTCATCCCCCCCCCCCCAAAGCTCTCTAGGAACCCCTTCCATGCATCTACAAATGAATAGTTAAAATACAAGTCAATAAAAAGTCCTGTCTTGCCTAGGAAGCACAAGGTCCTGGGTTCGATTCCCCAGCCCCGAAAAAAAAAAAAAAAAAAAAAAAAAAAAAAAAAAAAGTCCTGTCTAGGTCTGGACCTCTTGCCAGCATCTTTAGCTTCAGTTGCTCTGATAAATTCTAAGAGATTCATGAATAGCAAGAAGTTAATTCCCTTATATTACAAACCTTCAGTGTCAACACTTGAGAGGCCAAAGCAGGTAGCTATCCACCAGCTTGATGCTAGCCTGGTGTACAAAATAAATCACCAACCGGGCAGTGGTGGCATCAGCCTTTAATCTCAGTGCTAGGGAGGCAGAGGCTGGCAGATCTGTGAGTTCAAGGCCAGCCTGGTCTACAGAGTGAGTTCCAGGACAGCCAGGGTAACACAGAGAAACTATGTCTCCACAAAAACCAATCTCCCCTTAAATAAACAAAGTAAATTATTTAAATTTTCTCCTCAACAAAATCAACACCCCCTTCCCCCCAATCCCAAGCTGCACCCTGATCCAGTCTCCTGAGCTTTCTTACTTTAAGCCCCACTGAGCTATGAGGTGCTTTAATTAGACTGAGTTCCATTAGACCTGTAAGTAACCAATACATTTGTTTTTAATTAATGACAGAAAAGCTGACCCGAACTACAGAGGCAAAGAAGGAACTTGCTGGCCTCTGACAGTCAAGCTTCAGGCGGTGTCAATGACTTGCTTGCAGGTCATTTGCCAGGGCAATGCCATCTAGCCCTGTGGCCCGCTGACCTCTACTTTGCAAGTTAGTTGCAAAGTACAGTTAGTTGGGCTTCTGGGAAGGTTGCAATAGCTCCCAGCTTCATATTCTCTTCTTCAGACTCAACACAGAAGAAACAGGTTCCTTTCCTTAACAGTCCTGAGCCTGGAGCCTTGGGAGACAGCTTAGTAAATCATCTGGAATGCAGGGATGAGGGCCTGAGTTTAGAGCCCCCGCACCCACAAAAACAAACAAACAAAGTTGTGCTCGGTGACACATATCTAGAATCCTAGGCAGACGGGTACCTGGAGTTTGCTAGCCAGGAAGTCTAGCTAATTGGTGAGCACCCTGTCTCAAAAAATTAAGGTGGAGGGCTGGAGAGATGGCTCAGCGGTTAGAGCACCAACTGACCTCTTCCAGGGGTCCTGAGTTCAATTCCCAGCAACCACATGGTGGCTCACAACCATCTGTAATGAGATCTGATGGCCTCTTCTGGTGTGTCTGCAGACAGTGACAGTGTACTCCATATACACAAAGAAACTAAGGTGGAGAAGTGACTGAAGATGACACTGGACATCAACCCCAGCCTCTACACACGTGAACAAATGCATATCTGCTTGTGTGCACATATGTACAGGCACACACAGTCTTGTGCTTGAGCTGGGCATGGTGGTGTGGTTTGATAATCTCGGCATTGGAGAGAGAGAGGTAGGAACACTGTTAAAAGTTCGAGGCCATCCTGATCTACACATAGAGTTCCAGGTTAGCCAAGACTGCATGACTAGAGCCTTCTCAAAATAAAGTCAGTGGCTCTGGAGAGATTGCTCAGGGCTTAACAAGGGTTGCTCTCCAAGGGACCTGGGTCTGATATCCAGCACCCAGGAGTTACCACAATCATGTGTAACTCCAGTTTCAGGGGACCTAGAGCTCTCTTCTGGCCTCTGTAGGCACCAGTACAAGTGTGCGATGCCCTTACTTAGACACAGGCAAAACACTCATAAGAGTAAAAAAAAAGATCTTGGCCAGGTGGTGGTGAAGTTCGCCTTTAATCCCAGCATTCAGGAGGCAGAGGCAGGCAGATATCTTCTGGGAGTACGAGGCCAGCCTGAGTTCCAGGATAGCCAGGACTATAAGAGAAACCCTGTTTTGAAAAATTAAAACAGGGGTAGGGGATTTAGCTCAGTGGTAGAGCGCTTGCCTAGCAAGCATAAGGCCCTGGGTTCGGTCCCCAGCTCCGGAAAAAAAAAAAAAAAAAAAGGAAAAATCAAAACAGACAAACAATATTTAAAATGTTTCTGAACTAGGCATGATGATGCACCTTTAATCCTAGCACCTAAGAGGCAGCAGCAAGTGGATTTCTGAGTTCAAGGTCAGCCTGCTCTACAAAGTGAGTTTCAGGACAGCCAGGGCTACACAGAGAAATCCTATCTTGAAAAACCAACTCTCTCCCCCAACCCCCACCCCAATAAAACCCAAACTCTTGGGCCTGGATCTTGTTGGCTTCTGTTAGGCTTGTTGACCATCTGAGCAGATCTGAGCGACTTGGGTAGGATCTCAGATCGGTTTAGAAGCTTCGGACAGTCAGAGTTGAGTCGATACCAGTCAAGGAAGACAACAGATAGTTTTCTAAAGGAAATGAGGACCAGATGTCACCCTTGGCACCTCAGCTATCCATGACTGGCCTCCTTGTCACCTAGCTGCCCTCCTTTGCTCACATCCTGCTCCTTGATCCTCATCTGTCAAATGGGTGTGTGTATCACAGGTCTCCAGCTGTGGTAGGTGGTATGAGTGTGTGTGTGTGTGTGAATGTGTGTGTGTGTGTGTGTGTGTTCGAGTACACACCTGGCGGCAGAGCCTGAGCTTGGTGGGAGTTTATAAACACCTTGGCTGTGACCCCGTGTGCCCCTCCCCCTCCTTCGATGTAGTATACCTGACACACACGGGTCAGGCATGTCCTCCCTAGGTTTCTTCCCTTCACCTCTGTGACTCATCTGTCTCCTTTACCTTTTCCCCACTGTCCTGCTGACCTTATTATCTTCCCAGAGATCTGTCTGCTCTGCCTGTGGATCTCACTCCCCTACAGAGTGGGGCTGGTCGCACCTCTGCTGGGAGCCCTCCCTACTGAGCGCAAGCTCACGGATCAGCCGCCCGCTGGAAGGGTCCCAAGGCATCAAGGTCTCCTCAGATGGGGCAGAACATCTTCTGTCTGAGATTACTTCCCAGTTCTCTCCATCCTGGTTTTGACCACTCATCTACCCAATGCCATCAGCTGGAAATGGGGAAGTGTCCTGGGGAGCTCCCTTCCCCCAACAGTAGCTACTCTTCTGAATGTTTGGAATGTTTTTTATGTGCCTGGGACAGATGTGACTCAACAACCAGGAAGGATTATGAAGCCAGCTTGAACTTCATGTGACCCAGTCTAAAAACAAAAAACAAAAAAAACAAAAACAAGGCAAAACCCCAAAAAAAACCAAACAAAAACCCTACAGGCAAAGAAAAAGGAAACACCCAAATGTGGTGTTATCTACATTTAATCCCAGCACTCAGAAGGTAGAGAGAAGCAGGGGGCTCTCTGTGAATTCAAGGTCAGTTTGGTCTACACACTGAGTTCCACGACAACCAGGAGTACGTACTAAGACAACATCAACACCAACAATATCACACACACACACACACACACACACACACACACACACACACACACACACACACACACATCTTCACCACCATTTTATTTATTTTTAAAACTTATTTATGGGGTTGGGAATTTAGCTCAGTGGTAGAGCGCTTGCCTAGCAAGCGCAAGGCCCTGGGTTCGGTCCCCAGCTCCAAAAAAAAGAAAAGAAAACAAAAAACAAAAAACAAAAAACAAAAAACTTATTTATTTGTTTATTGAGGCAGGTTTCTCTTGTAGACCAGGCTGGCCTCAAAGTTAGAGATCTGCCTGCCTCTGCCTCTTGAGTGCTGAGATTAAAGGCCTGTGCCACCCCAGCCCAGAGTCTCAAAGACATTTACATAAAACTTACATAAATTATGGAGATGTCCTTCTTTTTTACTGGGGAAAGCTGAAGAGGGGCGGGGCACAAAGCACATTGGTGGGGTTGGGGAGAGGTAGGGAAAGTACTTGTTGTACAAGTCCGAAGACCAGAGTTCAAATCCCCAGCACTCATGCAAGCTGGTGTGATGGCTAGCTTGTAGGCCTCAGGAAGCAGAGAGAGGGATTCCCCAGAGCGAGCTAGCTAGACTAGGTGAATTAGCAAGCTCTGGGTTCCAGTGGGAAACCTGCCTCAAGATAGATGGGTGGAAATACCCCACATCAACCTCTAACCTCCACACACAACACACATACATAGGAAAAAAATTGCCAGTAAGTCCACGTGACACTCCTGGCAATTCCCCCGGGGCTTTCCACACCTTTGACCTTTGATACAAGTTTTATGTTGAATTTTCTCCTAGGTAACACCCAGAGCATTTCAAGTCATCTAATGAGGACATTCTGAGTGCTACCCTCATGGCCCAGAACTTTTCTGTCTTCATTTTACCTGTAACCCTGGCTCTAAGGCACCACACAGCGGCAGGTTCTTCAGGCCTTGCAAGTTTATGTCTCTGCTATGTCCTTCAGAGCAGAGGCTCTGGGCTTCCATGACTAGTCTCCAGTCCTATCTACATTGGCCTTTCTGCTTGGCCTGGTTTTCTGTGTGTGTCTCCTACACTTGAGGACAAGCAAATCCTGGTACACTTCAATCACTGAGGAGTCACCAAGCAGATGAGGAGGGAATGTCTCCAGCGCAGTCCCAGGACTAATTTCCTAATCCTCTGTTTCTAGAATGTTCTAACCTACCAGCCTTGGGGCTGAGGTTCTGTCACACAAAGCCTACTTGTCCAACTGGAGAGATGGCTCAGTGGTTAAGAGCACTGACTGTAGGGGTTGGGGATTTAGCTCAGTGGTAGAGTGCATGCCTAGCAAGCACAAGGCCCTGGGTTCGGTCCTCGGCTCCAAAAAAAAAAAAAAAAAAAAAAAAAAAAAAAAAAAAGAGCACTGACTGCTCTTTCTGAGGTAATAAGTTCCATTCTCAGCAACCAACCACATGGTGGCTCACAACCATCTATAATGAGATCAATGCCCTCCTCTTCTGGTGTGTCTGAAGACAGCGACAGTGTACTCACATACATTAAACAAACAAATAAATAAATCTTAAGAAAATTAAAAGCCATCTTGTCCACTGAGGTTAGTAGGCCTTCGTAGGCCACATCTCTCTCCTGAAATACCTCTTGCCCACAACATCAGTGGTCCCCAGTCTGCAATGGCTTAGACTTGACACTTATACTAAATATCACTCAGGAGCAAAACCTTTTTGTTTTTACTTTCGTTTTTCAAGACAAGGTTTCTCTGTGTAGCCCTTGGCTGTTCTGGAACTCACTTTGTAGACTAGGCTGGCCTTGAACTCACAGAGAGTTCAAGAGGCCTCTGTCTCCTGAGTGTTGAGATTAAAGGTGTGCACCACCACTGCCCAGGAAAGCTTTTTCTTATAACAGTAATTTCTGGCTGTTAGTGTTCGAAAAGCCAAAGCAACCCAAGCAGGCACAAGAGTCCATGCAAAGCAAGATATTTATTTGAATTAGGCAGCAAAAACTGACCAATCAGAGGCAGCAGGACAGACTTGGAAGCTGACAGCATCCCCGAACATTCATCTTAGTAAATATTTAAGCAGAAAAACCGTAAGGCCCGTGTGCATCTGTGCTAAGATATGACTACAATTTTTCATCACTCGGATCATTTTTTTCTTTCATGGTTGTGTTTTGGGGAACAAAATAAGAAATTAGGAGGAAGTTGGCTAGCCCTCTGGAAAGCTTCCCTAGAGCCCTTGGAACTTCGTTTCCCCCCCCGATGATAAAAATGGAGTCTGAAAACAAAATGGCTGTACTCAGGATAAGTCTCGTTTGATTGACCATGGCTTGCCTGGAAGCCTGTCTTTCTGAAGACTGTGCGTGCTCCCCGGGACCCTAGCTTTCTGGAAGGTCACAAGACACACAGCCAGGCCCTATTCCACACAACTGTCTATCAGTCAGTCAAACATTCCCTAATCCCCATCCTTGAATCAACCTCCCTACTCAGTCTCTCTTCCTCTCTCAGTACTGAGGACTGAACCAGCGACTCACGCATGGTAAGCAGGCATCCTTGGCTTTCTTTTCAGAATTTATTTTTGGTTTAATCAAATTAGTTAATTATTTTATTTTATTTTAGAAAGGGACTCAGCATGTAACTCAGGCTGACCTGGACTTCAGAGATGGCTCTACCTCCCTCATGCTGGGATTAAGGGCAGGCACCACAGTGCCTTGCTATTTTGGGACATGGTCTCACCATGTCCATCCCTGGCTGGTCTGGAACTCACAGAGATCCACCTGCCTCTGCCTGTTGAGTGCTGGGATGAAAGATGTGCACCTCCATGCCTGACTCCTTTATTTTGAAGCAGGGCTCTCTTTAAGTACCTTAGGCTGGCCCTAAAGTTGTGATCCTCCTGCTTCAGATTCCTGCATGGCTGGGATTACAGGTTGTCCCTCCAGGCCCAGGTTCCCTGAATCTCTTGACAGTCAGTCCATCAAGTGTCCCATCGTGCTGGCTGGTTTTGTGTTAAGCATGATACACGCTAGAGTCATTAGAGAGGAGGGAACCTCAATTGAGAAAATACCTTCATAATCAGGCTGTAGGCAGGCCTGTGGGGAATTTTCGTGGTGATCATATGGGGGGACCCATCCATCACGGGAGGTGGCATCCTTAGGCTGGTGGTCTGCAGTTCTATAAGAAAGCAGGTCTGGCAAGCCATGTGGAGAGAGCCAGCACTCGATGCTACATCAGCTCCTGCCTCAGGTTCCTGCCCTGTTTGAGTTCCTGCCCTTCAACGTCTGTATGCAGGTAAAGGCAGGCACAAGATAAGGCAAGGCCTGTGACTGGGCAGTGAAAAAGTAGGGCGGGCCCAGAGTTTTGGAGAGAGGAGAGAGAGGAGAAAGCAGAAGAATCAAGATGGAGAAAGAACGACGACCCAGATCCGTGTGACCTTAATATGGCCACAGGTAGATGTGAATATTTTAAGGATGGATTATTACAGGACAGTTTGTCTTATCTGGGTGGGCAGTTTATAGCAATATTAATTGGCTCTGAGTGTATTATGTGGGCATTTTGTGGAGGGAGAACTCACTGATATAAATCTGATTGATAAATTACAAGCTTATTGAGTTTTTCTTTTTTTCTTTTTTTCTTTTTTTTCTTTTTTTCGGAGCTGGGACCGAACCCAGGGCCTTGCGCTCGCTAGGCAAGCGCTCTACCGCTGAGCTAAATCCCCAAGCCCGCTTATTGAGTTTTGATTTTAACGGGTTACTGGGAGTTGGGACTATAACCACAGGGGTGGATGCTGGGAATGTGAACAGAGTCCACATCAAGAGAGCCAGCAAGATATCCACCTGCCTTGGGAACAAAATGGATGGCGGGATTGCTGCAGGGCCCAGAGAGTAGCAGGTGGCAACATGGGATGGAGATTGGAAACTTAGTGAGCTGGGTGGAGACGGTTTTTGCTGATTGAGATGAAAATACCCCGCAGATGCCATGTGGCCTGCTGGAGCCAGCAATAGCGTGGATGGTGTCCTTTTTATTTTTATTATTTACTGCAACACTATGTAATACAGAAGAGTAACCAAATAAACCCTCTTCTCGCCAACTTGTTGGCAATAATGGTTTCATCATTACAGCAACCCTGTAACATAGTAACCCTGACTAAAGCACTTTTTTAAAAAAAATTATTTACTTTATTTATAGATGGTTGTAGTGAGAAAGAAAGAAAGAAAGGAAGGAAGGAAGGAAGGAAAGAAAGGAAGAAAGAAAGAAAGAAAGAGAAAGAAGAAAGAAAAGGGAGAGATGAATAGAGAAATAAAGGGGCTGGGGAGATGGCTCAGTGGTTAAGAGCACCAGCTGCTCTTCTGGAGGACCCGAGTTCAATTCCCAGCATCCACATACCATTTCATAGTTGTCTGTAACTCCAGTTCTAGGGTATTCCTCACTCTCATGCAAGTGTGCATGTAGGCAAAACACCAATGCGTTTAAAAATAAATTTAAAAAGAAAGAGGGCAGAAGGGAAGGAAGGAAAGGGAAGCAGGGCTGGAACTCAGGCCCTGTTGTCAGAGCGCTTGTCCAGTGTGCAGGACGTCTTGGGTATGATCTTCCGGGCTGCACGAACCATGTGTGATGGTGCATGCGTGTGATCCCAGCAGTCAGGAGGTGGAAGAGAAGGAACAGGAGGTCAAGCTCATCCTCAGCTCCACAGCAAGTTTGAGGCCACCCTGAGCTACCTGATTGGTCCCAGCCTCCCCGAGAGCATGGGTTCTTGATCTTGGCACTACGGTCATTATGAGACAAGCTCACTCTTTGTCATGGAGCAGTGACACAGGTGGCAAGTTATTAGTAGTGTCCTAGCCTCTGACAGCTAAATGCCAGTGAGAGACCCTCCTGAAAAGCACGTGATGCAAAATATCTGTTCCCTTCCAGTTAGAGGTGGGGGGGAGGGGCGTGTGTGTGTGTGTGTGTGTGTGTGTGTGTGTGTGTGTGTGTGTGTATGTGTGTGTGTTAAGCGCTAGAGCAGATGTTCTCAACCTGTAGGTTGCAACTCCATGAGGTTGTTTTACTATTTCACAGAAATCGCTTAAGACCATTAGAAAACACAGATATTTACATTACTATTCATTACAGCAAAAGTACAGTTATGAAGTAGCAACGAAAATAACTTTATGGTTGGGGAGAGGGAGTGTTACCATAGCACGAGGAACTATCAGAATTAGTGGCTCATAGAGTTAGGGAAGTTGAGAACCACTGCCCTAGAACTAGAGCTGAGGCCGGAAGGCCCAGTTCAAAGCCAGCTCTGGCTACAGAGTTTCATTGTCTCAAAACAAAACAAAGAGCAGGGCATGGCGGTGAGTGCCATTAATCCCAGCACCCAGAAGACAGAGAGACCCATAGATTTCTGTTAAGTTTCTGACCAGCCAGGGCTATTGGGGAGACCCCGCCAGCCAGGGCTACTGGGAAGACTCCGTCTCAAAACAAAACCAGAAAGGGGGAATAGGTCGCCGGGTGCTTTGCACTGATGGCCTTGCGTAGCTCTGAGGGAGCCTGGGTGAGGGGTGGAGAGGGTTACTAGCAGTTTTCTGAGGTCAACAACAGAGCACACTAACCTAACTGGGTCCCTTCCAGCTGTGCTGCACTGCCCCCTGGTGGGCAGTAAGGGCTAAGGCACCCACTTGCCAGTTCTCTTTCCCCCTTCATTCTTCCTTGGGCCACATAGGACTCAAAGCAGTTCGTACAAACATATATGGCCAGGGTGCCGATGTGATAGTTCAGTGAGTAAACACACGTGCCGCCGAGCCGGACAGACTGAATTCCATCCCTTGCACCCAAATGCTGGACGGAGAGAACTGACCCCTGTAAGTTTAAGCACATGCTGCACACATATGGAATAAACAATATAAAAATGAACTGGGCTGGAGAGGTGCCTTAGCGGCCAGGCTGCAAGCTCAAACTCAGAGCTGTCTGAGGCCAATATATTGTAAAGTAGCAACAAAATAAAATTGTGTATGCCAGCATCTCAGTTGTAATAACCTTATAGGGTTGGTTTGGTTTGGTTTGGTTTCGGTTTTTTGAGGTAGGGTTTCTCTGTGTAACCCTGCCTGTCCTGGAACTTACTATGTAGACCAGGCTGGTCTTTAGCTCGCAGAGATCTGCCTCCCTCTGCCTCCCTAGCGCTGAGATTAAAAGCATGTGCCCCCACTGCCTGAACCCCACATTATGTTTTCTTTTTTATTTTTAAGCATTTTTTTCAAATAGAATTTTTAAATATTTGTTTATTTATTTTTATGTACTACTGTCGCTGTCTTCAGACACACCAGAAGAGGGCGCTGGAACCCATTACAGATGGTTGTGAGCCACCATGTGGTTGCTGGGAAAGTGAACTCAGGACCTCTGGAAGAGCAGTCAGTGCTCTTAACCGCTGAGCCATCTCTCCAGCCCCCCATTATAGTTTTACAAAAGCACTTATATGTAAAAAAAAAATTAACTATTTATTTTAAAAGATTTATTTTTACCTTATGTGCTTAAGTATTTTGCCTGTTTGTATGTCTGTGCACCACATGAATGCAGTACCTATGGATGCCAGAAGAGGGCGCTGAATACCCTGGAACTGGAGTTGGTTGTGAAGATGAACCCTTGTCCTCCCTGAGGAGCAGCCAGTGGTACTAACCACCGCACTATTTCTCTGGCCCCTCTAAGTGTATTTTAGTTACATTCACTGCAGTGAACAATCTGCATTATTTATTGTCTTAGTCAGGGTTCCTATTCCTACACAAACATCAGGGTTTCTTCAGCTTACACTTCCACATTGCTGTTCATCACCAAAGGAAGTCAGGTCTGGAACTCAAGCAGGTCAGGAAGCAGGAGCTGATGCAGAGGCCATGGAGGGATGTCTCTTACTGCCTTGCTTCCCCTGGCTTGCTCAGCTTGCTCTCTTATAAAACCCCAGGGTACCAGCCCAGAGGCGGCACCACCCACAATGGGCTTGGGCCCTTGATCACTAATTGAGAAAATGCCTTACAACTGGATCTCATGGAGGCATTTCCTCTAGGGAGGCTCCTTTCTCTGTGATAATTCCAGCTGTGTCAAGTTGACACACAGAACCAACGGGTACAATCATCTCTTGATATGTGTCATTTTGATAAGTGTCATTTTTTTCACCTTCTTTGACTGAAATAGAGCACAGCCTAGATTTTCAAATACAAAGTAGATACTAACATAAAAAACAAACAACAACAAAAACTGGGCATGGTGGTGCAGGCCTCAAATCCCAGCACTCAGGGAAGCGGGGCAGGCAGATCTCTGAGTTCAAGGCCAGCCAGGTCTACAGAGAGACCAGGACAACAAGGGTCACACAGAGAAACCCTGTCTTACAAAACAGAAAGGGGCAGAGGCAGACAGACAGACAGTGTGCATTGCTCTGTCATAGGACCTGAGTCTGGGTCTCAACTCCAAATCCGGGTACACTGGACATCAATTTAAAAATAATAAAAGCCTCTATGCCTCACCACAAAAAAAAAAAAAAAAAAAAAATCCAGGGCTGGAGAGATGGCTCACTTAAGAGCATGGGTTGGATTTAGCTCAGTGGTAGAGCACTGTCTCCCCATACAAAAAAAAAAAAAAAAAAAACAGGATAATTTAAAAAAAATAAAAGTAGAGGTCATCTATGGTGGCCCAACCATTTCTCCCTCTTTACAAAAAAAAAAAATAAATCCAAACATTTGAATCACAGAACCCTATGAAGGTCAAATAAAACCAAATAGGAAATAATGAAGAATGAAGAGGGAGGAAGAAAGGATTTGTCCTGCTCTCCTTTTCCATAGATAAGAAAGTTCCAGAACTTTCTAGGTTACCAACCTTTGAATACATTTAGCAATGGAGGGAACCTGTCTGTGTTCAGGTGTGATTTCTTCTGGGTGGGACTGAGCTCTGGCATGAAGCACCTAGGCCTGTCCACTCTCCCTTGCTTATTAACATCTACTCCTCTGGGCTTGTCCCTAAAGAGGCTCTAAGAGCCCTCTGTGCTGGTAAGCCTAGGGCAGGCACTCTCCTGCTGAGGCAGGAAGATCCCTGAGAATTTGAGGCCAGCTGGGGAAGGATAGTCTAGGTTTTGTAGCAAGATCCTGGTTCAGAGAAGGAGAGAAAGGCATTTGTGGGAGCTGTTGTGTGTGTGTGTGTGTGTGTTGTGTGTGTGTGTGTGTGTGTGTGTCTGTGTGTGTGTCTGTGTGTGTGTATTTGTACATGCATGTGTGTGTGCAGCCCCTCCCCCCACACATACACTTGTTCACCACGCACAGGGGCACGGTGGGATGACAGAAGACAGTTTTGGGTGTGACCTTGAAGTCTAATGGGTTGCTTCCTGTTGGCTACTCTGTGGCTATTTTCTGTGGTTTAAGCAGGCTGAAATAACTGCTATCTCATGGCACAGGGTTGGGTATTTGAAGAAAGTTCCTCCTGTTTTTCTGCCTTCAGTCAGCCTTCAGGTCCACCCCCTGCCCCACCCCTAAGGAAATGCTGTTTTGCCAGCCACCGAGCTCGAGAGTGTCAGGGATCAAAGGTGTGCACCACCACCACCACCACCACTCAGCTAATTAATTGATTTTACATCAGGTCTTTCTCTGTAGCTCTAAGTGATGTAGAACTCATTCTGGCCTCACAGTGGTCCTCTTGCTCCTGCCTCTCATGGACAGGGATTGTAGGTGTGGGCCACTATGCCTAACCTTACACTCTAGTATTTACTGACACAGTCTCCAGACAGGGCAGCCACCAGCTAACACGAGCTTTTATGTGAATTGGGAAAGGATCTCAGTGATGTCCTTAGAACAGCAAACTCCCTTCTGCTGAACAAAACAAATACCTTCCGAAATACACAGGCCCACATTGTCAAAGTTGAAAGGGATCCATCCCTTGGGTATGAAGCCCTGGTGCAAAACTTAGCTTACAGCACAGCCAGTGACTCCGCCTCCCATTCACACGCTCTCCCTTGTAAAGTAGCTCTCCTTCCCAGGACCAAGTCAAAGTCGCAGGTACAACCTCAGGAAATCCCAGCTACCCTATTGTGATATTAGCCTCTTGGACAAAGATGGACTACTGACTTCAAATCAGGCCGAGTGATGGGGAAATGGAGCCACGTTGGAGGAGGGGAACTGAGGCCATCAGAGGAGGAGAAGGGTGGAAAGGCGGGAAGACACCAGGCTCCAGCAACTGGTTCTGGAGGGTCCCTGGGACAAACCCAACCCAAGAATCTCTGAACAGGAACTCCAGCAGTCCAAAGACTCAGCAAACTTGAATTTATCATCACATTCTTAAGAATAAGAACTGGGGGGGTGGAGATTTAGTTTAGCGGTTAGAGCACCACTGCTCTTCCAGAGGTCATGAGTTCAATTCCCTGGGTTCGTCCTGGTTCACAAAAAAAAGAATCCGGTGCCTCTTCTGGTGTGTCTGAGAGATGGTACAGTGGTTAATATAATAAATGAACTCTTCCAGAAAAAAAAAAGTAAGAACTGGGAAGGTTGGGGATTTAGCTCAGTGGTAGAGTGCTTGCCTTCATGGTGGCCCTCACAACCTCAGCTCTGGAAAAAAAAAAAAAAAAGAACTGGGGCTGGAGAGATGGCTCAGAGGTTAAGAGCACTGACTGCTCTTCCAGAGGTCCTGAGTTCAAATCCCAGTAACCACATGGTGGCTCATGACCATCTGTAATGGGATTCAATCCCCTCTTCTGGTGTGTCTGAAGATAGCGACAGTGTACTCACATACATTAAATAAATAAATCTTTAAAATAAAAGTTTAAAAAAAAAAAGAATAAGAACTGACAGGCATAGGAGAGTGTTCTGTAGCTATGAAAAGGCTTAGAAAAGGTCTGTAAGAAGGAACCAAACTGAAGCCATTTTGAATGAAGCTTCCAGTTTGAATAGGAGTCAAATAAAGTTTAAGTTCCCAAGTTACCTCCCTTTGTAACTAACATCTTGATTGGTAAGTCGACCTGCCAGTTGAGTAACCCAACCGATGGGAAAAGGTGAGTATAACACAAACATGTTCCTAAGGAAGTCCCCTATCCCTAAATCCTGACCAGTGGCATAACTTGACAAACATTGGGTTTGTCAAAAGTATCAATTGATTTGGCTTTTAAAACATTTTGAAGTATCAGCATTGGTGTTAGTATTGTTGTGTGGGATTACCCAGGGCCTTACCATGAACCTACATCCCTATCCCTGACCTCTATTTCCTTCCTTCCTCCTTTTCTTTCTTTCTTTCTTTCTTTCTTTCTTTCTTTCTTTCTTTCTTTCTTTCTCTCTTTCTTTCTTCCTTTTCTTTGTCTGTCTTTCTTTCTTTCTTTCTTTCTTTCTTTCTTTCTTTCTTTCTTTCTTTCTTTCTTTCTTTCTTTTCTTTCTTCAGACAAGATCTAAGTACCTCAGGTTGCCCTTGAACCTCCCACCCTCCTGCCTCAGCTTCCCAAATGACGGGATTACATGTGCGCACCTCTACACTTGGCAGTAGTTCTGCCAGTTCTGATGTGAAGGTTCAGTGCTTTGTGACAGACACTGGTGACAGTCACTCTGGATCTCTTCCTTGCCTTTTACCTGGAAGAGAACTCCTACAAGGTCTTGGATGATTACAGGGGTTCTACAGGTATCAGTGGGATGGTGGTGGCGCATGCCTTGAATCTCAGCGGGGGAGGCAGAGGCAGATCTCTGAGTTTGGTCTACAGCAGTTCTGGGACAGGCTGAAGAATTCTAGGACAAAGAAATACCTCAAATTCCAGCCCTGGTCTACATCCTGATCTTGAGGCTGGGAGATGCAAGTTTCTGACCTGGATCTTGGTGTGGAGATCTTGAAGCAAAGTGGCTATGAACCCCCAAGACTAAGGCAAGGAGATCTCTGAGTTCATGGTCATCTGGGACAAAACAAGTCCCAGATCCAGGTGTGGTGGTGCACACCTTTAATCTGGGCCACACCTTCTGCTGGAGACCTACATAAGGACATTGGAAGAAGGAAGATTCTCTCCTTTGTCTGCCTGCCTTGTGGTACTGAGTCACTGCTAGGTCCTTGGACTTTCATTCACTGCTGCTGCTGATCATTGTTGGGGAGTTGACTACAGACCGTAAGTCATCAACCAATTCCCTTACTATATAGAGACTACCCATAGTTCTGCAGGGTGTCAGTGGGACAGAGAGGGGATGGTAAGACCCCCAGTCCTTTCAGGACTAGTCAGGGACAAGAGCAGAGGGGACAGAGAGGGATAAGAAAACCATCTGTCGCTGGCCATGAGGGAGTATAACTTTAAACCCAGCATTTGGGAGGCAGAGGCAGGCAGATCTCTCTGCGGGTTCAAGGCCAGTCTGTTCTATGAAGCAAGTTCCAGAACAGCCAGAGCTACACAGAAAACCCTGTTCAAAAAAAAACAAGAAGGGTTAGGGATTTAGCTCAGTAGATCCTGAAGGCCCTGTTGTCCCAGCTCAAAAATAGAAAAGTAAAAAAAAAAAAGAAAGAAAAAGGAAAAAAGAAAACCATCTGTCGTTCATGTAGCACCTAGTGTGGTCTTGTATTACAGCCTTTTTTTTTTTTTTAAAAGACGGCATGATTCTTTTTTTTTTTTTTTTTTTCCTTTGGAGCTGGGGACCCAACCCAGGGCCTTGCGCTTCCTAGGCAAGCGCTCTACCACTGAGCTAAATCCCCAACCCCGTATTACAGCCTTTTAAGTTCATTATTAATCCTGAATCTCACAGGAGCTGCATACACAGGTAGGGCCATGGAGTCTGGGTTCAGACCCTGCACCTCCGCCCACACCAGCCTCTTCATTGCTGCAAAGAGCAGGCTCACCTTCCATCGTCTTGTCCCAACATGGCTGTACCCGGTATAGGCAGCAGAGATGTATATGTCTTCCTCATACCTGCCAGATCCTGGATCTAGCAGATGGCTCTGTGACAGGGATATCTGGGTCCTAGGCTGGCTTGCTCTGCAGAGCTTCACCGCTCTGGTTATAACCATTTCCTCCAACAGCCTGGGTTGTCCCCGGGGAGGTGTGGGGAAGCAGGCTGCTCTCTCAGTCACTCAGAAACAATTTCCCAGTTTCCCACTGTTTTAGGTCAACAGGCATTTACGGAGGGGCTCCATTTCATAAGACAACCTACTGGGCAAAGTAGAACATGTCATGCAAACCGCACACTTCTGTCACCCGCTGGAGCGACTGCTCTTTCACTCTCCCTGTCACCTCTGTGCCACAGACAGTCCCCCTCCCGCTTCCAGCTTCTTCAACTTTCCCCCCAAAATGGATTCTCTTGCTCCTCCCCGAAGCAGGCTGAAACAATTGGCCCCAACCCCAAGCCAAGGTCAGCTGGGCACAGCACACTCAGTTGGCTTTTGTCCCCTTCAGCTTCCCTTCAGCTCCCCTTTCACTTCTCAACAGAATCTCCAGTGCCCGCTGGATTTGCCATTCATTCTCCAGCCCCCAGCTCTGCCCCAGTTCCCGCTGAGTCAGCTAGCCACAGAGAGCTCCTAAGTCTGGGGACAATATCCAGCTCACAGGGCTACACGCCTTTGTGAACACATTCAGTTCCCCCTTGAAGACCACGCCCCCCTTTGTGACTCTGTCCTCAAGCCTCTCAGATGTCCAATCTTCTGACTGTCCCTTTCCAGTCCACTTGTCTCTTCAGTGTTAGATTTTAGTGTCCCAGCACCCCACCTCCCTCACACCTCCTGTCCTTCCTAGTTCTGAATGACCTGTGGATAATTCAGAGCTTCAGATCTGAGTTCAGAATCTTCGTCTGCCGCTCGGCTTAATGCCAGCACCGTAGTTCCAGCACTGGGGCGACTGAGGCAGGAAGAGCAAGAGTTTGGGGTTGGAGCTAAGGAGATGGTTCAGTTGGTGAAGTGTTTGACACAGGGAGGACCTGAGTTTGGATCCTCAGTATCCACGTAAAAGGCCAGCACAATAGGACACACTCGTGATCCCGGGGCTGGAGGCAGGGGCAGAACGATTCTGGGGCTTGCTGGCTAATCAAACTAAGATTCGGGTTCAGTGGGGAGCCCTGTCTCAAAACTGAGAACGGTTGAAGAAGACATCTGACGTTGACCTCTGGCCTCTCCACACACATGAACGCACGTGCATTTGTACCTGAACACACCCCCTCCCTAACCTCACGTGTACCTCTACCCACAAGGCTGCGTGGCAAGACACTGTCTTACATACAAATTTAAAGGTCTGATTTTCTGGATGTCCTTAGGGCGATCGATGCCAGTTCTGCTTGCAGATCTGTGTTGAGGACTATAATTGGCGCATGTGTGCGCCAATCAGGTAAAGTGTGACGTCACTCAAGGCCCAGGGAGCGAGCTCCTTCAGGGCTCAGCCCACCCATCCAGTCCTCACAAAGAATCCAAGGTTGGTCCTTTCCAGACACAAGTCCGGTCCCAGCAATGAACTTGTCACTTTTATTAGAATCAGGGCCAAGATTGGGGGTGTGGCCTGGACAGCTCATGCAAGGTCAATGCCAGCTCTACACCTTCTCTTGGTACTGGAACCCTCAGCCACACGTGTAATCTTCCTTGCAGATACTCCACCTGGCTTGCTCGCCTCTCTCGATCAGTTTCTAGTTCTGGGCATTTTGTTTTGTGGCAGGGTCTTATGGAGCCCAGGCAAGTCTTGGATTCAGTGTGTAGCCAAGGGTGACCTCCCCCTTCTCGACCTACTTAAAGGTGTAGCAACTAAGCCCCAGATATCCTGAGGCCCCTGCAGATGTCGCCTGGCCTGTCAGGTGGCAGGGTTCATTCCCAAGACTGATTCAGAACAAGCTAGAACACACCTAAGTAGATGGATTCCTTCAGGGCAACCTCAGCCCATGTCTCACCCCATCGCCCACCCTGTACTTACCGCATTGCTCTTCTGGACTTCTGCAGAACCCGAGATGGTTTTTTTACAGGAGTGGTCTGCACACCTCTCTCTGTCCTCTGTGACCTCTGGGAAGGCATTTGATTTCTGCATTCCAATCTGCTTCAGATGGAGACACTGAATATATCAGAAGCAATGGTGTTAGCACTCATGGGTGTTAGCACTCAATGGTGTTAGCACTCATGGGTGGCCATTCATCTTAAAATCTTTTTTTTAAACTTTTATTTTACTTATGAGTACACGATAGCTGTCTTCAGACACAGCAGAAGAGGGCGTCTGATCCCATTACAGATGGTTGTGAGCCACCATGTGGTTGCTGGGAATTGAACTCGGGACCTCTGGAAGAGTAGTCAGTGCTCATAACCACCGAGCCATCTCTCCAGCTCCTTCTTTGTTTTTTTTTTTTTTTTTTGTTGTTGTTGTTTTTTGTTTTTTTGTTTTTTTTTGAGACAGGGTCTCATTGCATAGCTCTGGCTGGCCTAAGATGTAGACCAGATGGATAGCTTCAAACTCACAAAGATCTGCCTGCCTCTGCCTCCTGAGTGCTGGGATTAAAGAGTGCTCCAGCTGTCTCTTGTTCACTTTCAAAACCTTAGTGGTGTGTGTGCATGTGTATGTGCGTGTGTATGTGTGTGTATGTGTGTGTGTGTGTGAATCAGGAGCCACAGCACCTTTGTGAAAGTCAAAGGACAACTTGGAATGACAGGGTTTTGTTTTTTGTTTTTTTTTTAAAGATTGATTTATTTCATGTATGTGAGCACACTGTAGCTATTCAGACACACCAGAAGAGGGGGCATTGGATCCCATTACAGATGGTTGTGAGCCACCATGTGGTTGCTGGGTATTGAACTCAGGACCTTCGGAAGAGCAGTCATAACCACTGAGCAGCCCTCTCTCCAGCCCCGAGATGACAGTCTTGATCTTGCTTGAGACATGGCCTTTTATTTTTCCCTTTTGTGCAGACCAGGCTAGCTGGCCTATGACATACTTCCAGGTTTTTCCTGCTTCCTGCTCCTGCCTCCCCACCGGAACACTGGAATTGAACATCCATGCTACCACAACAGGCTTTACATGGGCTCTGGGAATTCAAACTCAGGTCCTCAGGGCAGTGCTTTACCCACTGAGACACACACACACACACACACACACACACACACACACACACACACACACACACACAGCATCCTGCCTTGGCCTTCTAGACCCATGGTCACAGAGCCTTTCCAAGCAACCTCAGGTTGAGACTTTCTTTGAGGGTTCACCTTGGAACTAGTGTCCTGGATTTCCATATATACATATATGTAAATATTTCATTTATTTTTACTTTTTGTGCATTGGTTTTGCCCTCATGTATGTCTGTCTGAGCGTGTCAGAAGCACTGTCATTGGAGTTAGGGACATTTGTGAGCTGCCATGTAGGTGCTGGGAATTGAACTTGGGTCCTCTGGAGGAGCAGCCAGTGCTCTCCACTGCCGAGCCATCTCACCAGCCCCCCCTTTCCAAAATCCTTTCCCTGGCTCCCTTTCCCCTTGTGCCTACCCAGGCATGACAGAGAATGATGTTTTATAATAACAAAAGCCACCAACCACAATGGTGACCTTTTCATGCTCTCTGACATTTAATTTCAATCTTTAGTCCCATGAGGTCATCCTATTTCTCCTCCTTCAGGACTGAATGGATCCCAGGGCAATGTGCGTGCTAAGCAAGTGCATTCCCAGATGAGCAAAGCAAGACTCAGGAAACTGAACCCATTGCCCCAAGTGCACCACTCGCACAAAGGCCCCTTCCAAATCAGACAGACTTGATCACCCCGACCCTTGACCTTCTGGTTCATCCATTCACCAGTGAAATGCCTACTGTACATGAATCTGTGCCCTTGAGCTGCAATTCCTGTAAGAACCTGCTACCTTATGATGAGAGTTGATGGTTATGTCAATCCCGTACCAAGTCCAGAGGACCCCAGAGTGCCCATGCTCTATGAAACCCAGCAGAACCTTGAGGTTTGCATCAGTGCCTCGGCTGTGGGTCTCTGGCCTCTAAAACACCACAGATACATGTGGGTGCTAGATGACACATTCCATCCCCCATTACACTGGGAGCATGGGGTAGGAGAGGGGTATGGGAAGGCTAGTGAATCTGGAAAAGGTCACCCTGACATCCAACATGATTCTGTGTGTGAGTGGGTAATCCTAAGGTCTCCTGCAAAGGGCTCTCCTTGTCCTTTGCTAGTGGAAAGCTATTCTACTGATGAAGCTGTCCCGAGGGACAGGTCACCTGGAAATGTCACAAACTAGATTTATTTGGGTCACAAAACTATTTCTTTTCTTTTTTTTTTTTTTTTTACAAAACTATTTCTTTAAAAAGCAAAGTAGGGCGGCCTAGAAGAATGGAAAGACACACACTTTGGAGAAATACTGAGTTTGGGACCCATTGTGAGCCTTTGCAGGGCTCAGCCCACAGTGCAAATGACCAAGACTCCCTAGACCTCGATTTTCCCATCTGTAACACTGGAATAATGAAGTCTACTAAACAGCGAGGTTGCGTTGGACAAAATGCAGTGTGAAGTATCCAATTCAGTGTCTGAAACACCATAGGTGTTTCAAGAAGGCAACTCTGGGTGTTGCTCCAGTTTGAGTGGTAATTGCTGAACTTAACTGCCTGTCATCTTACCAGTCAAACTCGGGAGTGGACTTCTGAAATCCACTTCCACATGTGGTCAGAGCCCCTTGCAGGCTAGAGGTTGGCAGCAGGTGGAGGGCGAGGACTCGCTGCCCCTCCTTCAACCCACATCCACCCAACACTGAGCTTACAAGATATTGTACAGCTTTAGGAGGGCCGTGAGGAGCTGGATGACGTCACTCAGGAGGAGGGGCTGCGTCAGTGGGCGGGGCCCACGAAGGGCAGTGCGGGACTAAGTCCCCGGCTCCGCCTCCGGAGCCAGGCTGTGGAGGGGCCGACCGGAAGTGCTTCCGCCGCCTCCCGCCTCCGTGCTCCCTGTCGAGTCTCCGTCGGCCGGGCGAGCGAGGTCGTGCCCCGGAAGTAAAGGGGCCATGTTGATGGGTGACCCCGAGAGAGGTACTGGGCGAGTTGCGAGTCCTGAGGAAAGGTAGCGCGTGGCCCGCGGGTGAGTGAGGGAGCGTATGAGGGCGGCCGGGGATCGCCCGCTTGAGCTCGGGCCGATCGGGGCTACCGGCTCCCACCGGGACCTCCAAGCTTCGCCCTGCCCCGCCTCAAGACCCGGTTTCTCAAGCCACGGAGCCACTCTGGCCCCTGGGTCTGTGTCCCTGTCCTCTGGGAGTTGTACCCGGATCGGAGCCCATAGTCGGTCACTTGGCAACCTTGTTCCAGCCCCTGCGTGACACTCTCCTTCCAGCCCTCCGTTGTTTTTCTGCATCTTTTGCATCGCGGAAGACCCCCAGGGCCCAAAGGAAGCTGCTCTGCAATTGAGAAAAAAAGGGGCAACGGTGGTTTGCCCAGGTTCGCTCTGGAAGTTAGCGAGGTCAGAGGCCACTGCTTCTTTCTGTCTTGGAGCCCAAAGTCCAGATCATTTTTATTTTTCGTCCTGGTACTCCCTTCACCCCTCAAACACATACAGGCTCATACAACAATTCTTTCTTCCACATAGGGTTATCGGAAGGATTCCTCCTTCCAGCATAGTTTTGAGCCTGGTGAGCACTGGGCCCTGTGCTGGCAAAGTTTGCTGAACACCCCGAAGTGCACACATGTAAGGCCCCCCTCATTCCAGCGAGTTAGGGTCTGGATTATTGTGGCGAATTACTTTTGGGAACGATGTCATCACATACCTGGTACACACATTTAATTTCAGCTCTCAGTAAGCAGAAACAGGCAGATCCCAGAGTTTGAGGCCAGCCTGGTTTACAGAGTGAGTTCTAGAACAGCCAGAGCTCTGTTTGGCTTAGGAAACCAAACTAAACAAAAGCAAAATAAAAGAACCAAAGAAAGAGGTAAAGGGATGTCTCTGTGGTTAAAAGTACTGGCTGCTCTTCCAGAGGACCTATGTGGTGGCTCACAACTGTGTGTATAACTCCAGTCTTGGGATATGATGCTGTCAGACACTGAAGGCATACAATGGTGTGTAGACAGACATGTAGGCAAATACCCATACACAACAGAAAGAAGAAAGTAATTAAAACAATAATGCCACTCAGGGAGATGCTGCTTACATGGTGGTGTAGGATGCAGAGGTAGCTATATCCTGGTCTTTAACCACTCCAGGCCATACTGTCTGGTAGAGTTCCATTACAGGTGCTTTTTAGGAGTAGTTCTCAAAATAACCTTGCATAGTAAGTATTCTCATGATGTCATCGTTATCTTCGCTTTACAACGAGGAAGCCGATGCCCACTGTACTTTATACTAAGTGCCCTGGCAGTGGGATGGCACTCAAGCCATACTTCTTGACCCTTGGTGAGCCACAAACTGAATTTCCCCAGGAGGAGCTGTTTGCAGGGAGGAATCTGATCCCAGCTTTGCCATGAATCCTTGGAAGTCTCTGACTCTGGCATTAAGAACCCCTGACCGTCTCCGTCCCCACCTCCATCCCCACTCCCCACCCCCATCCCCAGTGTCTAATAGACCCTGCTGTCATCAATTCTGACTCTCAACTCCTGTGTCTTCTGTTTAGAGTGTGACGCTTAGTCCTTGTCAGTCCCCCATGGCCCCGTGGAGCCGAGAGGCGGTGCTGCGTCTGTACCGGGCTCTGCTGCGCCAAGGCCGAGAGCTTCGCTACACTGATCGAGACTTCTACTTTGCTTCCATCCGCCGAGAATTCAGGAAAAATCAGAAACTTGAGGATCTGGAGGCTCGAGAGAAGCAGCTGGAGAAGGGCCTGGTCTTCCTCCATAGCAAACTAGGAGGCCTTATTTAGAATCCTCTCTTTTCCCCTCCTACCCTAATTCCAAGACGAGGACAAAGGTGCCTTCAGTAGATACTCCTGGCTCCCCTACTCCACCTCACAGATGCATTAGGAAGCCTCAGGTAGGTAAATCCTTGATCTTAGAGGTTTCTTTTTTCTGTGCAAGAAACTAGGAAAAGGAAGCCCTCCCTAAAACTTACTAGATAAAGTATAGGCTACACAGAAAACCTGCTCAGAAACCTACACACACACACCAATAGATGTGGGTAATAATACTGGATTACAAACCCCACCAAAACAGAATTGGCGGCCTTTTATTTCATAGACTACTTTATTAATCTGAGAACATTAGAAGAGAGTGGCTGAAGTCATTAGAGTTGAGTTCCCAGCCAGCTTGTGTGCTCAGTCATATTGTGTCACATTGTGGTTGCTGAGATCCAAGCTTATCATACTGCATACTTGGTATAGCAGTCACATTTAGTGCCTGCCTTCAAATCCTGCACTGCTAACTAGTAGCTGTGGGATATAGATAAGTCTCTAAACCTTCCCAGGACTTTATCCTTTGTGAAGTAGAAATTATAGTCCTTAACCTCTGGGTTCAGTGAGAGTTGACCCAGTGTACAGACAGCACTGAGAGTGGTACATGGCAGGTGGGACATTTACGAGCCCCGCTGGAACAAACTGACATTTTATTTCACAGACTCATGTGTTTGAGAGTATTAGAAATGAGTGGTTTTTGTATCCTTTTCATAAGAAAGTTGCCTTTTTTTTTTTTTTTTTGTGGGTGTGGGTGTATATGCCTTAGCATGCATGGGGAGGTCAGAAGACTTGTGGGAGCTCTGCTTTTCTCTATTTTGGAGATCTGGGGATTGAACTCTGGTCTTCAGGCTTATTGGCAAGTGTCTTTACCCACTGAGCCCGCTCACTGGGCCCAGCTCTATTTACTCTTGAAGACGTTGCTATCAGGAAGCTCCACTGCACTGTAAAGGCCATGTTTAATTCAGGACCCTTCAGAGGCCCCTTTAGATACCAAGGCCCTGGGGACAGAGAAGAGAGAGTCCATTAAGAACTTTAGACTAGGGCAGAAGACATGATTCAGTGGCTATGAGCACTTGCTTTTGTAGAAGATCCAGATTCAATTCCCAGCGCTCAAAAGATGGCTCATAACTGTCCATTACTCCAGTTTCAAGAGATCCCATGACCTCTTCTGACCTCCATAGGCATCAGACACATACATGGTGCATAGACAATAAGATAGAATAAATCTTTTTTTTTAAAAAAAATATTTATTATTTAATGTACACTGTAGCTATCTATCTTCAGACACACCAGAAGAGGGCATCAGTCCCACTATAGATGGTTGTGAGCCACCATGTGGTTGCTGGGAATTGAACTCAAGTCCTATGGAAGAGCATTCAGTGCTCTTAACCTCTGAGCCATCTCTCCAGCCCCTAGAATAAATCTTAAAAACAAAAAACAACCAGAGGGGTTGGGGATTTAGCTCAGTGGTAGAGCGCTTGCCTAGGAAGCGCAAGGCCCTGGGTTCGGTCCCAAGCTCCGAAAAAAAGAACCAAAAAAATAAAAAACAAACAAACAAAAAAAAAAAACAACCAGAGGGGTTGGGGATTTAGCTCAGTGGTAGAGCGCTTGTCTAGCAAGCACAAGGCCCTGGGTTTGGTCCTCAGCTCCAAAAAAAAAACCAACCAGAGAGTGAGGAAGAATTCAGTGGGCAGTAATTCAGCTATGAACAGGGCTATGCCAGGGCATGGTATAAAACGTTGTGGAGATAGGAATGCAGATGGCTCTCTCTTGGTTGGTAGGAGAGACTTGTGATAGTTACAGTTGAGGTCTGCTTCAAATGAGCAGCAGAAGCTTGCTGTAGTGCGGAGAGAATAAACAAGTGGCCAGGTAGAAACCTCACTTGTTAGCCTGGAAACACTGGTTGTGGTTAGAATGGAACAAGGACAGAGACAGAGTTGACGTTGGCCATGGATGGAAGTTATGTTGAATTTTCTGGTATAGAGCCTAGTATCTGACTGTGGGCCTATCACAACCTTTGGTTTTGAATTGGGCTAAATCTTGCCATCAAGGGAAAAATGAAAAGCTAGCTATGGTGGCACTAACCTGTAATCCCAGTACTCGGGAAGCTAAGGCCAGAGGACCACAAATTCAAAGTTAGCCTGGGACAGGTAGTAAATTTCAGATTAGCCTAGGCGGTACAGCAGAATGTCTAGGAGAGCCTGGGACAGGTAGTAAATTTGTCAGCCTAGCCTAAACAATTGCCTATGTCTGGAAGAAACAAACAAAGCAAAACAAAACCCTCAAATGCCACAGGGTTAGTTCATTCATTACAGTAGAAAATGTGTCAGGCATTACATTCAGCAGAGAATGTGCCAGAATGCTCCCATGAAGCTATAGTGTAGTGGGTAGAGGAGCTGTGTGGTGTCACAGGTTGGTTGGAAGTCCTGTGGATTGGTTCTCTCAGCAATGTAAGCTCTGGATTCAAACCCGAGCTGCACACTTTGCTGACATGTAAGTCACTCTGGGCTACTTATTGAATATGTACCTCAGTTTCTTCATCTTTACATTGAAGATAACAGCCAGGTATGGTGATGTATACCTATAATCACACCCTCGAGAGGAGGCAGGAGGATCAGGAGTTTGAGTCCGGTGTTGGCTCCATAGGTAGTTTGGGGCCAGCTTGGGTAACATGGTCAGGGAAGGACTCCTGGTTGATAACCCGTATGGAACACTCAGAATGAAGGCCCAAACAATCAGGACGAGTCACCGTTTTCTGTTTGGGTTCAGTAATTGGGCAGCTGTGTACTAGAGACCTGGGCGTAGTGTATAATCTAACAATGGGTTGAGAAGGAGGTTCAGCAAGGCCTGCCTGTCTTCTCAGCTCTATTTTGACTCCTAAGTTGTGTCTTTTTTTTTTTTTTTTCTGTCTGTCAGGTATTGGGCAGATCCCTTTCTGGAATAGAATTCTTAATAAAGACTTTTGGTCAACCAGGGAGGTTACAGAGAAGGAGAGTTAAAAACAAAGTGGTTATTTTTTGGATGGTGATGCTTGGATGGAACCTGGAGCTTGAGCATGAAAGGCAGGTGCTCTGCCACTGAAATATTCCCAGCACCTTTGTGATATTTTTTGGTTGCCTTTGAGGGAAATGGCCTTTAAGTTCTAGTTAGTTAATTTTGGGATAGGGTCTCACTGTGTAGCACTGGCTGGCCTGGAACTCACTTTGTTGACCAGGCTGACTTCAATTCATAGAGATCCACCTGCATCTGCCTTCCCAGTGCTGGGCTTAAAGACTTGCACGCCCTGCTACTTTACATGTTTTGCCTCTGAGGAGAGTTGGAAAGAAGGCTGGAAGGCGGGAGAAGGCCAGAGGCAAACTGCTTCCGAGGCCTTTTTGCGTGTTGTTTGCTGAACCAGTGCATTCGCTGTAGGTTACTTACTGCCACATGCACTCAAGCGGCACATGGTTGTGGAAACCTGGGTTTACTCAGTTACGTTCTGCTGTATTCTGTTGAGCTAGGGATCTCAAGGCTCTAATGACCTCACTAAGCAGAAACATTGGTGCTGTCCCATTCGTGTGTCTAGGGAAATAGTTTAGATAAAGCTTGCTTGCGTTGTTCACAGAGCACAGCACATTTTCCCCCAGTCTTCTTTCCTTCCTGGTCACTGTTTTTTCTCTTTCTGCTTTTTTTTTTTTTTTTTTTTAAAAGCCATTTTAGGTGGTTAAAGTGCATAGGTCAGTAGTATCATGCAACAGGTTTCCAGAACTTTTTTTTAAAAACTGGCTAATCTGAAACTACCTATTATAACACAGTGTTCCGTTGTGCTTGCCTTGAGGAGCCAAGCCTGACTGTCCTTGCCAGGGGATCTTATGTCTGCTGGAGGTTGGAGGAGTAGAATCGAGGTTGGAGCTGGAGGGACAGTAACCTCAATGAGAAAGGTTCAAAGCCCTTGCCTCCTGTGAGCTTGTACGCGTTCTTTTCTAGGACACGAGTCTGGGGTCCCACTTAGTCCATGGGTAGGGGTGAGTATTGAATTAGGTTGTTGATGTCGAGCACAGCAGAGGTTCAGTGTTGTTGAGGCTGTTTGAGATCATCCTAAAACATGCAGAGTGGCTGCACAGTTGGTTGCAGCCCTTCTCTCTGTGAATAGAAATCCTGACTTAATGATGGCGGTCCCTTGGAGGCTGGGTTTAGAGTGGATGAAGTACTTGCATGCATTGTTCCTACCAGTGCTTTTCCTCACTACAACTCTGATTTGGGCCATGAAGTAATCATAGCTGGGGGGTTAAGGGAGCACCTAGTTGAGGTCACCCAGCAAATTAGCTCAGGCCCAAGGCAAGTCCTCAGGTCTCAGGACTCCTGACTCTAAAACCCATGCTTGACTGTTTGACTGCATCCACTGTGATCTTGCCAGACATCTGCAGGGCCAAGGACTGGCAGGCTTGGTGAGGCCTCTGCTGGCTCCGACTTGGAAGGAGGCAGTGCCCTCCTCCCTGATGTCACTCTAAAGGATGGTTAGAGGGTTCTCCATCTAGTGCTTCTCCTATCTAAAGGTTTTTCATAAAATGGAGGTCATTCCTGGACTTATGAGTGTTCTGTCTTTCCTGATCAGAACTCTGCCTCTGCTGGGTGTCATGTACCCCATCTGTGGCAGTGGTGGCTGGAAGGACGGTGAATATCTGTCTTACCTGACCCCACGTGTACATGCCATGTTTAACTCTTCTTTGACTTCTCTCTGCACTTGAGGTAGGAATATATTTTAATTGACCGAATAATCTCATTACATCCCTGAACTTAAAGCTTTAATTGAAAATAAAAGGTAGAGGAGAGGAAAATGTTACCCTGTGAGCATGGTGAGGGAAAGAGTATTTTGACAGTGAGTCCTTTTTTAAAAAAAATGTGGCTGGGGTTGGGGATTTAGCTCAGTGGTAGAGCGCTTGCCTAGCAAGTGCAAGGCCCTGGGTTCGGTCCCCAGCTCCGAAAAAAAAAAAAAAAGAAAAGAAAAAAAAAATAGGACTGATAATAGACTTAATGTTTGCTGGCCCCAGGCCTGTGAAAGGTTATTCTGCTGTATACACGGGCATTTCTTTTCCTGTCATGGGAGAGGGTGCTTCCCTCTGGACCTTAGAGTATGCAGTTCTAGGTTTCGCAGGTAGCAATCTTGGCTGTGGTGGGGAGGGACATAAAGAGGGAGTTCTGTGGTTCCCCGGTGATGGCTGTGTTGTCTTCATTCTCAGGTGAGCAATGGCAGGCGCTGGTGAGCGCAAAGGCAAGAAGGATGACAATGGCATTGGAACGGCCATTGATTTTGTGCTCTCCAATGCCCGGCTGGTCCTGGGCGTGGGTGGAGCAGCCATGCTGGGCATCGCCACATTGGCAGTTAAGCGGGTAAGTGCATGCAGCCTGGTCCCAGGATGGGAAGTGGTGAGTTACCTACAAAGAGGAGCTCTCCTGAGGTAGACTGACACTGTGATTGGAGCATAATTTGCTCATCTGCAGCTTGCTTCAAGGCTTCTCCACAAAGAGACCACTGTGACGTAAATAGATGTATCCCAGCAAGTAAAACACGGCAACTGACCCAACCGCCCTGCCTTCTGTGACGGCATGGTTTAGAGTAGCAGCCACATCACTTCTGTTTCCTTCTCTTACTCTTATTTTTTTCTCTTTTCTTTTTTTCGGAGCTGGGGACCGAACCCAGGGCCTTGCGCTTGCTAGGCAAGCGCTCTACCACTGAACCAAATCCCCAACCCCTCTTACTCTTATTTTTAAAGCTTCTATCTCTGTCTGCATCCTTTGACACACCTAGAAGCTAAGCACTTAGAGCATGCTTAGCATGTAGTACCTCTGAAGGAAAGAGAATCCCCTCAGTCCATGAGTTCAGCGTCACAGTTTCAGCTGACCAGACTGGAAATACTCTGTTAGCTCAGAGGACAGCTCTGTCGAGTGGGTTCTCCTTCTACTTTTATGTGGGTTTTGGGGATTGAACTCAGACTCGCATTATTGGGGAGCAAGTGCCTTTACTTGTGGAGTCTTCCCACAGTTCCTGTTTGTTTTGACATAAGGGCTCACAATAGCCTGCCTACTCATGAAGTAGCTGTCAAATCTTTCCTTTGCCTCCTGAGTGCTGAGATTTTTAAGCATGGGCCACACTAAACCCAGCTACAGTGTGCCATTTCATGTAAGGACTTGAGACAGCTAAGGGTTTTGGTATGCGTGGAGCATCCTAGGATGAGCCCTCTGGTGATACTGAGGAGAAGCTGGTAACTCAGTGGAATAAGAAACTAGTGTTCAGCACTGAGTGTTAGGCCAACATGGTGCTGCCCAGCAGTACTCCAACCCTTCCAACATGGAATGTTCTTACGGAATAATGTTGTATAGTCAGGAAATACTGAAGCAACTTCAGTAATAGGAGGAGATGAGCAAAAACTGGAGCTGTTCTTTCAGAAGCTGTAGAGTCTGGCCAGTGAGATAGCTCACTCACAGTTTGACCCCAGGGACCCACGTAGTAGGAGGGGAGAACTTACTCCCACAGCTTGTCCTCTGACTTTCACACGTCGTTGTGTTGTAGCATTTGTAGTGCGGTGCAAATGGGTGATATTTGTTTATTTGTTTGTTTGTTTGTTTTGTTGAGGCAGGGTTTCTCTGTGGACCCCTGGTTGTCTTGGGACTCCATCTGTAGATCAGGCTGGCCTGGAACGGAGAGATTTGCTTGTCTCTGCCTCCTGAGCACTGGGATTAAAGGTGTCTGCCAACTCTATCTAGCAAAAATGGTTGATGTTGATAAAGACAAGGAGGTTTTGTCCAGGAGTGTGCTGACTGCCACGCTGTGGAAAATGAGGCAAGCATGAGACTGGACCAAACCTCCATGGTCTGTTTGGGTAGAAGACAGGCCAGGCTGCTGGATTCTCTCATACAGATGCCAGTAAGAACAAAGGCATCACCTGGGGAGAGGATACTGATGGAGCATTTGGAGAATCTCAGAAAGTACATTCCTGGTACAAAAATGATCTTCACCGGGAATTAAGAATGAGTGAGAAGGGGCTGGAGAGATGACTCAGTGGTTAGAGCACTGACTGTTCTTCCAGAGGTCCTGAGTTCAATTCCCAGCACCCATATGGTGGCTCACAACCATCTGTGATGGAATGTGATGCCCTCTTCTGGTGTGGCTGAAGACAGTGACATACATAAATCTTAAAAAAAAAAAAAAGGGCAAACCAAGTAGTTTGTCTTAAAAAGGCTACTAATATGTAATACCACTGCCTTCTTTATTACAAAACAAATGTCTGGGGCTGGAGACTTGGCTCAGTGGTTAAGAGCACTGACTGTGGGGTTGGGGATTTAGCTCAGTTTAGAGCGCTTGCCTAGGAAGCGTAAGGCCCTGAGTTCGGTCCCCAGCTCCAAAAAAAAGAAAAAAAAAAAAAAAAAGAGCACTGACTGCTTTTCCACAGGTCCTGAGTTCAATTCCCAGCAACCACATGGTGGCTCACAACCATCTGTAATGGGATCCGACGCCCTCTTCTGGTGTGTCTTAAGATGATGACAGTGTACAGTGTACTTACATAAAAGAAATAAATCTTTAAAAAACAAAACAAAACAAATGTCTGATGGCCGTTTTATGTGTATCATAATTTAATTCACACATTAGCATTCAGATCATGAATGGCTAACAGTGATTTTATTGGATAGTCCTGATTTAAGTAAAATTGACTTGTAGTAAAGTGGAAAACAAATTGGCTGGAGACGAAATTCAGTGGTAGTGTTTACCCAGCCTGCACAAGGCCCTGTGTCCCATCCCCTGTACCATCATAAACAAAGACAACAAAAAATTTCTTGAACTAAATGGGGCAAAGAGTCTTTGGAAGGAGGGGTATTGGGAATGAGGTGGAAGGAGGAGGCTGGTATATGTATGTCCTGGGTCCTCTCTGGTCTTGCAGATGTACGACCGGGCAATTAGTGCCCCTACCAGCCCCACCCGCCTAAGCCATTCAGGAAAGAGGAGCTGGGAGGAACCAAACTGGATGGGCTCTCCTCGACTATTGAACAGGGACATGAAGACAGGCCTGAGCCGGTCTCTGCAGACCCTTCCCACAGACTCTTCTGCCTTTGACACAGGTGAGAAATCTTGAGTCCTCTGGCACTGCTTCTGGACTTAGAGTGGCTGCGGCACAGAGACACTTCTCAGCAGGGAATGTCAGGCAATTTGCCCTTTGTGCCAAGTCCCTTTCCTTCCTGGGACTGGGACTTGTGGCCTGAGCAAGCTTGGGCAGAGCTCACATGCCTCTCTCTCTTGCCTTGGCAGATACATTCTGCCCACCCCGGCCCAAACCTTTGGCCAGGAGGGGCCAGGTAGACTTGAAGAAGTCACGACTCCGCATGTCCCTGCAGGAGAAACTTCTTTCTTACTACCGGAACCGTGCAGCCATCCCTGCTGGAGAGCAGGCTCGAGCCAAGCAAGCCGCGGTGGACATATGTGCTGAGCTGCGGAGCTTCCTGCGGGCCAAGCTGCCTGACATGCCACTCCGGGACATGTACTTGAGTGGCAGCCTCTATGACGATCTGCAGGTAACAGCTCTCAGGGTAACATGCTTCTCAGTGTGGGGGTTTTCAAGACAGTTGTTCCTGGGCCTCACCCAGGAAGCTTCCTGCTTACAGATCCTGCCACACAGCAGTGTTTGTTTCTCTGCTCCACCCTTTCCCTTGTTTTATGTCATACTTACACTTTAAAGATTCCTAGGGGACAGGGTGTAGCTCAGTTGCTATAGTCTAGTTGTGTTAGGCTCTGGGTTCAGTTGCCAGTGTGGCATAAAATAGGCGTGGTGACCCAGGCCTATCATGTCAACACTTAGGAGATAAGAGGGGTCAAAAGGTTAACATCAACTTCAGCTATGTAGTTTGAGGCCAACCGGATTATATGACAACTTACCTCAAAAATAGACAAAATCCAAAACCCCGAAGTAGGGTAGCTCTAAGAAACCTGCCCTCTACTGTATATTCTTGTCCTGTTTTCTGTGTATGCTAATTGAACCATTGGTTTCCATTACTGTCAGCAAATACAAAGTGGTAGGGACCTAGGTTGTAGGTAGCATATGTCCTAATCATAGTAAAGCCCTTTAAAACCTTTTAATTTTGAGGCCAGTGAGATGACTCAGCAGGTAAAGGTGCTTGCCACCAAATCTGATGATCCATGTTCAATTCCTGGGTCCCACATCGTTGGAGAGAATCGACTCTTGTAAGTTACCTCTGACCTCTACATGTCATGACACAAAAAAAAACACGCACGCACACACACACACACACACACACACACACACAAAAAAACACACACACACAAAAAAAAACAAACTATAACTCTTTCTAATTGTGCTCTGGCAGGTGGTGACAGCTGACCATATCCAACTCATTGTCCCCCTCGTGCTGGAGCAGAACCTGTGGTCGTGCATACCTGGGGAGGACACCATCATGAATATCCCTGGTTTCTTCCTGGTCCGTCGTGAGAACCCAGAGTACTTTCCTCGTGGTAGCAGTTATTGGGACCGCTGTGTTGTAGGTGGCTACCTCTCCCCAAAGACAGTGGCAGACACCTTTGAGAAGGTGGTGGCAGGCTCCATCAACTGGCCAGCCATAGGGTCCCTCTTAGACTATGTGATCCGACCAGCACCACCCCCAGAGGCCCTGACACTAGAAGTGCAGTATGAGAGGGACAAACATCTTGTCATTGACTTCCTGCCATCAGTGACCCTTGGTGACACTGTCTTGGTGGCCAGACCACACCGGTTAGCTCAGTATGACAACCTGTGGCGGCTGAGCCTTCGTCCTGCCGAGACGGCACGCTTACGGGCTTTGGACCAGGCGGACTCCGGCTGCCGGTCTCTGTGCCTCAAGATCCTCAAGGCCATATGCAAGTCCACTCCAGCTCTGGGCCACCTCACTGCCAGCCAGCTAACCAATGTCATCCTCCACTTGTCCCAGGAGGAGGCTGACTGGTCTCCAGACATGTTGGCCGACCGCTTTCTACAGGCCCTGAGGGGACTCATCAGCTACTTGGAGGCTGGAGTCTTGCCCAGTGCCCTGAACCCCAAGGTGAACCTATTTGCAGAGCTCACCCCTCACGAGATAGATGAATTGGGGTACACCCTCTACTGCTCGTTGTCCGAGCCGGAGGTGCTGCTGCAGACGTAGGCAGGTGAAGGCCCAGACTCTCTTAGAAACACTTGGCTACGTGGTTGGTGCCTCACAGGTCCCTAGGTGCCTCCTGTTTTGCTGGTAATTGTCAGGGTCACTTCATGCTGATTAGAATGACATCCCTTCTGTTTTCCCACCCATCCCTATTTTTGTAACCAAACACTGTGCTCCTTGCCGCCTTACTCTAGGCTGATTTTTTTTTTTTTTTTTTTTTTGAAACAAACAGAAGGTGTGGAGTGCTGGCCTCAGCCTTTGAGTGTTTTGTTTTTGGCCCAGATTTCTTGCTTTTCTGTCTGCTATGTTCTTTCTGTTCTGCCCCTTGGCCTTTTGTTCAATGTCTTCTCTGTCTTTCTCTTGGTCACACCTGTTTGCTCTTGTCCCCAGAGCACATTTGCCTAATGAAAACGTTGCCTGTAGTTAATGTCACAAAAGAGCAATTGCATGTTTCCAAGCTGAGCTCTGCAGCGGAATGAGACAGTATTTAGGTTTCTGGGGTGAGATTGGCAAAGAACTTCTGCCCTGGCAAATCAGTCTTTGACCCTGGTTCCAGGAAAACAAGGTCATCTCCTCTCTCTACCTTAAGCAACTCCTGTTTATCTGAGCTAAGAATTTGAACCTGGGAATGGTGCATTGACCCACCCTGCAGGCGCCCGGTACAGCGGTTTTACTGGAGGCTTATTGAGGTGCTTCTTCACGGCTATCTGAGAGCACAAGGCTAGGCTTCTGAAGCTGATTTGGAGAGCCTGTGTGTTCCCACTGTTTGTTTCTGTATGTGGGCACCAAAGTCACACAGGGAAGGCCTGGGGACTTCACAGGGCACCTCTAAGATGCTGGTTTCCCCATAATTGCTGGTGGAAGATGGCCTTGCTTTAGCTACAGAGGCCAAGAGAAGGCAGAGTGTCAACTGAAACCCAGTGACCACATTTACTTTCTTGACAGGCTTTACCTTTCTTAGGTGTTGCCTTAGTGCAAGAACATACCCAGGCCAGTACCTCTCTCCTGAAGCCTATCCTTCCTGACATGAAAGAGTGTTTGCTGAGCACTATAGGTACCCTGCAGTGCAGAGGGCACATGAACACGCCAGCCCCGGTCCCTCACTTGGCTCCTCGGGAGAGTGGTGCTACCTAGGAAGAGAGTACATAGATAAGACACAGAAAAGAGTTGGGGCTTCCCAACTCTTGCCATAAGATTGCCACTTATGACCATGTAATCATATCCTATGGGTGGGGGAAGGGAGACTTTTAGTATGTCACGTCATGTGTCCTTTTTCTTCCGTTCACGACAAGAGGCTGACAGTAACTCTGGTTCTGATTGCCCATCTAGTATTTTGTTCTCCCATCAGGTCTTCTTTATCTGTTCTTACTACCTCTCCATCAGTGTGATTCTGGTGATGCACTCTCTGGCCGTGTTGGCCCTTCCTAATGAGGGTGACACAAAATGACTATAAATAGCACTGACCCTGCAGCAATCCATTTGAGTTAGGGCAGAGACACATCCCTCTCCCCATAGGTTAGGAGGTTGGGCCAAGCTATATTTAGCCTTTCTTCCTCTTTTCCCACATGTGTGTAAAGATTTCTTCAGGAGTTTCTCTTTGATTTGTGTATGATAGTATGAGAAACTTGAAAAAGATAAAGCCAGAACCTTAACTGAAACATGCCCTCCTGGTAGTTAATAAAAATGAAATAGGAGCTGAAAGCATCTATTGCTAAGCTGAACTGAGTAGGCAGGGAAGGGCTGACATGGACCATCCAAGGTTCTAGGTGGCCTGTTGGAGGGAGAGTTGATAGAGTCTGCAAAACAGTTAGATAGGATTTAGATTTCCTGTCATAAGTATTAGGGTGACTCCTAAGCTGTCGTCTCTGAACTGATTCCGTTCTGGATGCCAGAACGAATTACAAATGATCCCCAAAACTTGAAGATGCTCAAGATTCCAGAAGTCCTAAATCACAGCCATATGTTACTGAATTTAGGGAAAGCAATGAATTTATTGTTTGCCATTGTGAATTTAGGAAAAGCAATGAGTTTATTTCCTGTCTTTATGAACAGCTTTGACTTTCGACTGTGCTTTGTAAAACCAAAATCATGACTTGGTCATCTTATAAGCAAGAACCTCTTAGAAATCCTCAGAACAAGGAAACGTGGGACCTGCTCTGTCCTGGTGGTTTGTGGATTAGCTGGTGCGCCTTCTTTGCTGTCATTCATTGTCATAAATATGGGAGGCAGCTACATAATCTGGGATGCTTGGCTGGAAGAAAAGATACCCTGCCCTGCTTCCCTCTAACACTTTGTTGAAAGACCCAGTCGGCCGTGCCACCACTCTGCCTTTCTCTCCAATTACTCCCACTTTGCCTGGAGGAAATGCCACTGTTAGGCCCTACTTCTATCTGGGAGGTATTTACTGCTCATTACCCCGGTAACCACGTAAATCCAGGTTTATTTTGCTTCTTCTCTGTTGCTCTTTCCCAAAAACAGAATTGAGGATAGCAGTATTTTTCTTTGTATTAACAGTTGAGACTTAAGAATAAAGATAGAAAAACTGTCGAGTGGCCCAGCATCTGGAGTTGACCCTGGCTGACTTTGCTCCACTGTAATCCACTGAAGGGCCCGAATGGCTAAGATGAATCAGCTTTAGGCTGGGGGTCCTGAGAGCAGGATGCACCGTGTGTTCAGAGCCTTCTACCAAGGTACACTTCCTTGGGATTTTGACTTGATAAAACCAAGAACATCTGCTACAACTGTAGATTTTTTAGTATAAAGCTCAAGGCCGAGGTAAATGATGAGGCACTTGGGAACAGAGTTGACCCTCGTACCAGGCTGGGCGGTTGTAAGCCTCTCAGACTAAGTGTCCAGAATACCAGCATGTAGAGTTCTATATTTAACTGCAGGTGGGAGTGAGGTGGGTGTCAACTTTTATTTTGATCACCTTGTAGTCTTTAAACCCTTGGTCTCAGGCCAGGTCCACAACTTGCCTTCCAGTCACTTGCCTGCCCTTCTCTGGTGGTCATTGTGTTAAGCTGGTAGAATGGAATCAGTCACTAATCTTTGTGTCCTATCTTGACTGGGCCCATATAGGAGCAGCTTAGCTCTAAGGCCCAGAGAACTTTTATTCCTTTTTGCTCCTTGAAGGAGAGGAATTGAACTGGTGAAAACAGCGTCTTCTGCAGCATGGGAAGAAGAAAATAAAAATCTCCTTTCCAACAACTCTGACTTGTGTATGTAGTATCAGGTATTTTCTTACATGGTGCTAGGATTAGGATGGGGGAAAAGAAGCCACCAGACATTCTCCTGTGATCTCTATAATGTCAAATCAGGGTCAATGGTTTTAAACCTCTGTATGACCAACCTGTATGGTCAGGAGCCTTTGGTTAAAGCTGAGAAAAAAACATTTCCTTGACTGTTTGGTTAAGCAAACTTTATTTAGACTGGCCAGCCAAGCAGCCCCTCACTGGTGTTGGAGGTCCCGTTTATGGGAAAACATTAGGGTTGATAGAAAACAGCTGTTGGGATAATTGGCTGTTAGCACCTGAACAGAAGAGTGGGGGACTCAAGACTGCCTGTGGGGTAGATGCATGTGATAGGAAACAGCTGTCAGGATAATTAGCTGTTAGAAAGGCGGCCATAAAAAGAAGTGCAAGCTTGTGCCATGTGGAAGGTTTCTGGGGAGACACAGTTTTGTATAGCAAGAGGCAGTCATGTATCACAGGTTCAGGAGTTTAGCAAATACATCACGGGGTTACAAATTCAGCATAAGTTAAAAAACATTTGTAGGATACATTACACTTAGGGGGAAACATGTAAGGGATGTCTACATACCAATATAACTGTGGCTCCTGTTTCTGTTTCCAGAGCAAAGGGAGGACATAGTTATCCTTTGCATGGAAAGACTAGGAAACTTCTGTTTGTGTGCACATGTACTCGTGACTTCTTTGGCGATAGAAACATCTCATTATGTAGGCCTTGTACGTTATTTATTTAGTTGCTTTAGTCTCAGTAAATAATAATGAAAGGTCCTCTGAGGAAGGAGGATGAATCATGGAGTTAGGGAGAGAGGGACTTGGGAATTAGGTTTGAATTAATAGTAATCAATAACCATGTAATCAAGGATGACCTTGAACCATGGTACCCGAGTGCTAGGATTGTGTGTACTGGAGTACATGGCTTGCAAATAATTACTGAGCAGTAAGGGGCAGGCACTGTGCCAGTTGAGTGGTATTTGTATGAGTCACTTAAACAGACGTGGAAACTCAAAAGATTGCAGGCTGGAGTTGGGAAGAGGGCCTCTCAGCACTTCCAAAACAGCATCCTTTATGGTGAGTTGTCCTTGACCAGTACTTGGGGCTTCCAACCACTTAAGCAGCTGCTCACTCACCAGGATGACTTCTTGGTAAGGCTGTACCAGGAAGTTAAGACTTGGGAGTTAATCAGAACTACTCTAGGGCTTGAGATCCAACTGAATAAAACCCAATCTTAAGGGAACTGACCCTATACAAACCAGCAGTGATGGGCATATTTTAGAGTAGGTTAGATCTAAGGTTAGGTATATTTTCCCAGTACAGGATTCAGAGGAAAGATGCAGAGCTGGAGGAACCGGAGTATCTCCCAATAAGGCCCCAACATGAACGCCCTGTCTCAAAGTGCGGTCCCTGGACTGACAGGATTGGACCAGGTAACTCCAGAGGACCTTTCTATATGCCTAAAGCTCTGCCCATTTGGCTCTGAGAACAACAAATACAGGGAAAAAGGGCTTTCAGCTCAAGTGTCACTCCTGGAAAGCTGTTTGCTCCGTGCTGGACCAAAGCTGCCCGGGAGCGATGCCGGAGAGAGCAACTACATTGGGGTGACCTCTGATGAGTCGGTAGCTGTAAGAGTCTGGTACCCGGAACCTCTGGTGGCTCTTCCCGACACTAGTGCTCCTAGGGCGCCCAGGTTCAGAGCCAATAGAAACTTAAGGTTTAGATGACTCGTCACGCCTGGGCCAATCAGCTCGACGCGCGCTCCTACGGCGTCTCGCGTGATAACCAGGCAGCTTTGGCTTTGACCGTCATAGCTTTGGTTAGGTGTGTCTCCACGCCCTGTAAGACACCGGAAGTTCCGTAAGGAGCGATCCCTCCGCACTCCGGAACGTGACTTCGGTTGGTCGGAAACCTATAAAGTAGTGCACTTTTCTTCCTTCATGGGGCCTTCAGGATAATCTGTAACGCCCTAGTTACTCCCCGAGCACAGCGGAGAAGGGTTTGGACTGGCCAGGGCGTCAATGGGATACGGTTAGGTGGAGCGGCGGTAGGATCACGTGACCACGGTGGGAGGATACGGGGTGTACTGCGTCCCTCACCGAGTCTATAAAAGGCGGGTTTAGGGCGTGTCGCCGCCATTTCTACTTGCTCTGTGGTAGATGTCTCTCAGTACGCTGTTCCTTTCCTCTTCCCCTCCCGCAGGGCTTGCGGCCACCATGGCGTATTAGAGGCAGCAGTGCCTGCGGCAGCGTTGGCCTTTGCAGCGGCGGCAGCAGCACCAGGCTCTGCAGCGGCAACCCCCACCGGCTTAAGCCATGGCGTGAGTATTGGGCCGACCGCGCGGGGCGTGTGCTTTGCTGTGCTTGGGTGCGGCCTGGGCGCGTTGACCAGCATACGCGGCTTTACAAGCGGCCAGACGCGTCGGCCTTGTTTGGGTGGCCCCGCAACGCCGGCGCACACGGGGAGGGTTGGGCTGGCGGCGTGGAGGGAGTAGTGCCTAAAACCCTGCTACTTCCTCTTCGTCCTCTCTTAGCTTAGTCGTCTCGCGCCCCCCGGGTTCCCGGTGTCATTCTGCGAACGTGGCGAGGCCAAGATGGCGGTGGGGCGGGGCGCGACGGCCTTGGCCGTATTAGGACTCGAGGACAAGCTGCTTCCTCTGGGTGGCCGGTGAAGCAAAGCTAAGCCTCCATCTTGTGCAACCCGAGCTGGCGGCTGGGGAAGCTTACAACAATGGCCTTGAGCCCACGTGCTCTCCATTTAGAAGCTTTTGGGATTTTGTCATCCAGCATCCTAGATAGAAAGATGATTGAACTTGCTTTTGGATCCTTATGCAGGCTCTTCACGAAACCCAGCAGCAGCGTTGCTGTAACGGACAAAGATACCTTCGAGTTAAGCACATTCCTCGATACCAGCAAATCCCTACAACATGACCGAGATGAGCTTCCTGAACAGCGAAGTGTTGGCGGGGGACTTAATGTCCCCCTTCGACCAGTCGGGTTTGGGGGCTGAAGAAAGCCTAGGTCTCTTAGATGACTATCTGGAGGTGGCCAAGCACTTCAAACCTCATGGGTTCTCCAGCGACAAGGCGGGCTCCTCAGAATGGCTGGCTATGGATGGGTTGGTCAGTGCCTCAGACACCGGCAAGGGTGAGTAGGAGAACACCTGCACCAGTGTGCTCTTTTCATGTGGGTTTGGTGTTCTAAAGGTTTTCTGCCTCTAGTATGAACCGTTCTCTCCTGAAATTTTTTTCCCCAGAGGATGCCTTTTCCGGGACAGATTGGATGTTGGAGAAAATGGACCTGAAAGAGTTTGACTTCGATGCTCTGTTTCGAATGGATGACCTGGAAACCATGCCAGATGAGCTTTTGGCCACGTTGGATGACACATGTGATCTTTTTGCCCCTCTAGTCCAAGAGACTAATAAGGAGCCCCCTCAGACAGTGAACCCAATTGGCCATCTCCCAGAAAGTGTAATAAAAGTCGACCAGGCTGCCCCCTTTACATTCTTGCAGCCTCTTCCCTGTTCCCCAGGGTTTCTGTCTTCCACTCCAGATCATTCCTTTAGTTTAGAGCTGGGAAGTGAGGTTGATATCTCTGAAGGAGATAGGAAGCCTGACTCTGCTGCTTATATTACTCTAACCCCTCAGTGTGTAAAGGAGGAAGACACTCCCTCTGATAGTGACAGTGGCATCTGTATGAGCCCTGAGTCCTACCTGGGCTCTCCCCAACACAGCCCTTCCACCTCCAGGGCCCCACCAGACAGTCTGCCTTCTCCAGGTGTTCCTCGTGGTTCTCCTCGACCCAAACCTTATGACCCACCTGGAGTTAGTGTGACAGCTAAAGTGAAGACTGAAAAGTTGGATAAGAAGCTGAAAAAGATGGAGCAAAACAAGACAGCAGCTACTAGGTACCGCCAGAAGAAGAGGGCTGAGCAGGAAGCCCTCACTGGCGAGTGTAAAGAGCTAGAGAAGAAGAACGAGGCTCTGAAAGAGAAGGCAGATTCTCTCGCCAAAGAGATTCAGTATCTAAAAGACCTGATAGAAGAAGTCCGTAAGGCAAGGGGGAAGAAGAGAGTTCCTTAATAGGGTAGTCAGGTGCTTTGTGCTTGTACATAGTCTTGTGATGCTGTGTTTGCTGTAATAAATTATTTTGTAGTGAAAGTAGCCATGGAAGTTTTCTGTGTCATTCTTTCTAATAGACTGCACAAGATCTGGGTTGAATAAGCTGCCTGGATGAGTTGAGCTGTTCAGGTAGTGAGACAGGTAAAGACTAGCTGGAGGGAGGGGGCTCTGGGTTAGTGAGGCCAGCCCAGAATTGCACCTGTTCATACTGGCCTTGTGCCAGATACCTGCTGTGTAAGTACCTAGATAAGGTACAGTCCTTGAACACAGGATTAGGTTTCTCTTAGGCTTAAGGGATACAGCTGCTATTTCCTGTGACAGGTGGCAAGCCCCACTCCAATCCTTCAGTTTGTTACTACAGATCCTTCAGTTTGTTACTACAGATGGTAGGTAAAAAAGTCTACCATCACCCTCAACATTATTGCATTTGACCCAGGGGCAGCTTAATCCAGCCCAAAGATATGGTGGGGGAAGGAAGGTCCTGAGTGACAGCGGGGCAGAAACAGGTGGAGGCCCTTGGAGACAATGACTAACTCTCACTTGGCAGATGTTCTTTGTGCGTGAGAACTACAGCTGTTCCACTTCTATGTAATGTCACATGTCCACCCTGACATGTCCACCCTGGCAATGCTCTAAACAGGGTTTCCCATAGCCCAGGTTGACCTTGATATGTGGCCAGGGATGACCTTGAACCTTCCAAGTGCTACCACACCTGATCTGTTAGGTGCACCCTGAGGTAAAAGAGACCCAAAGAGTCAGCTAAGATCTAGCCACCCTGATCATGGTGACTTACAGCCCTTACCAGGTATTGACAAAAGACTGGAAGTACTGTTTAGCCAGCTCAGACTGGAGCTGTTCTGGGTGCCCATTAGTTGGCAGAGAATGGCCTTCAGTTTTCCTACCACTGGTGACTGCTCAGCATGCACTATGAACTATCAGGGATGCAAACTGAACACAAGATGAACAGCTCAGCTTTTGTGAAACTTTCCTTCTAAGACAGAGGTCCAACAAAGATGGAATGTAAAACGGCTGGCAGGCTGGGTGGAGGACCTGATCTAGGAGTATGCTGGGGGCAGGGAACAAGGTGGGGCCCGGGTGTGGGTAGGATGATACAGCAGCAGCCCCACTTCTGCAGCAGGCCTTTTGGCTCACCCTTGTTGGCCAGTGAGGTGGATGTAGAAGACCCAAGTAAGGAGTCTTCTACTGCAATGAGACCCATGCTGAGCACCTACTCAGGCAGTCGACAGGATGGACTGGGGATCTTGGCCACGGTGGATGGCAGGTAAATGCTAAAACCAGTATCTAGAAATAGACCAGCTCAGGTTGGGGGAATTGCAGACTGCTGGCCTTTAAGAAGGGGATTGTGTATAGAGGGTGAATACCAGCTCATCTATTTAGAACCTGAACAGTTCACCTTGACCTAAGCTCTCCCTACCCCACAAGCAAGACCACTCTAGGCAAGGCTGGTGTCCTGGTGGCTGACCTGAGTCTCCAAGACCACCAGTAGCAGTCCTGCTCCACTCTATGCAGCTCTCTAGACTCACAGAGGACAGGCAGTTGTGGATGGTCCAGTCTATAGCAGAAACCACAGGAAGCATGGGGTGGGCAGCTGCTCTCCAAGTCCAGATCATCAAATTTTTAAACTGGCCTAAATGTTTGATCTTTGCATCTATTTGGGACCTTAGTTGGGGTAGGCTTTCCTTTGCTAGACCCCCATTGAGCTGAATACAACAGGTGTTCTTATATCAGGCCACTGGTTGGCAAGGCTTGGGATAATGGTTTGCACTCCATCTTCCTTCTCAGCAGCCAAGAGGAGGCCTTATACAAGGGAAGGTACAGGATCTCTGCTTGCATCCTCTAGGTGACCATGTGGCCAAAGGTGTGTATGCTCTCGAGAAGGGGGCCTTAGAGAATAAGCATTGAGCAGTTTGGTAAGCATCTTATTTGAGGAGGAGGATATAAGTCTCCAAGGCCACTTGAATCTGCAGCTCTGAAGGTCAGCAAAACCCAGCAAGCAGGCAGAAGGGGTGGAGGATTTATAGACCAGCACCCATGTCTCTTTGAACAACCCACGTCAGAGGACGGCCCATTGCCACGGAGGGCCCAGTGGTCCCATCACTAGCCCATATTAAAGCACACTCCCTCCCTCCTGAGTTCTTGCTTGCTGTGACCTTCTGGAAGGGTGGACGGTCATGCCTCCCAACAGGCAGAGGTCCTTGGAGGCAGAATCCATGCTAATTCCACTCTGCTGTAGGTAGTTATGTGTCCCCATTTGAGATCTAATGCTGTTTAAAGGCAAAGAATTACCTGGAGCAGGGACAGTGAACCCTGTTCTTACTGAGGACAAACCCCACTGGACCAAGAATGGAGGAGGCAGGCTCAGGGGAGAAGGCAGGTGTGTGTGTGAATTCTCCTTAGGAATGCACCCGTCTGCACTGACGCGTCTCCTGGTCCCTGTGACAGGCGTGTGCTGCTTGTCCCCAGAGTGCTCATTCCACATAATCTTTCCTTTGCCACCTGTGTTTGGCACTGTGTTGCTGGAAAGAGTCCAGTTTGCCCTCTGAGGGGGCGCAACCACAGTTTTCCCTGCTGTTCTTGGTTGAGGTACAGACTTAATGTAAACCTGCTTGCTGAGGACTCCTAAAACCATGGCCTACGTCCCATACCAAATGGCATAAGACTTTGCTCTCTCTACTGGTGCCACGCAGACCAGCAGGGTCCTTTCTGTCACTCCCTGGGCAACTCTAGCAGCTGTAGCGACCATACCCAGAGAGGAGGCCCTAGGTGGTAGAAGGAAGGCATTTATGCTGGGCTGAGCCTGGGGACTTTGACAGAGATAACCTAGATCCACACTGAGATGGGAGACTCACTGTAAGTCGTATCAGCGCACACACGCGCACACGCATATAAACACAAACTTGAACCCACATTTGCACAAACTTAAATCCACATTTATTCGAACCTAACAGCCGAATTACAGCTCCTTGAGGTGTGGTCTGAGCAGGCCAAGTTCCTTGCCCTGTTTCACAGCAAACAGCCCTGGGACCTGATCCTCGTGAGAGCTGATAGGGCAGAATATTTTCTGGCAGGGTGCTGAGGGCTCTGCCCAAACCAGAAGTCCACTTCAGTCTGAGGGAAAATTTGCTGGAGGCCTTGTGGCTCTGTTCCAGTGTCCCTCAGATAGACGCATATGGCTTCCTGAGCCAGGCTAGATTTGCACTGCCACCTGCTGGTCGCCCACGGCACAGCACTGCAGGGACACAGGACAGCAGAGATATGGCAGTCAAAGGAGATTAGTGCCTTTTGTCCCCACCATTCATTCCCGCAGGAAGTCTAGCTGCCAAAATATTCCCTCTGGAACTTCTCGAAGTCTTCGTCAGTGAATACAGTGCCCTCAGCCTTCTTCTTCTTGTTCTTGTTCTTCACCTTGGCCACTAGCCGATCACATGCTTTTCGGCCTTGGTTCTGCTGCAGAATCTGAAAGGGTTCAGCGTGAGGTCACAGAATCTCCATTTTTGGAAGCACAGATGGAAACCCTTGAGATCACAGGGATTTAAGGCTCAGGGCAGGGCTGGGCTAACTCCACACTATATTCAGGGCTGAGAATCACAAGGACTCTGAAGAACAGCCTCAGTTGTCACCCCAGGACCCTATAGCTTGTACCCTAGACAAACCTGCTGGGTCACAGACTCGGGCACGGTGCTTCTCATGCTGGTCATAAACTTCAGGTTTGCTCTGAGGTGGTCTTGACACTGCCGTTTCTGGTACTCAGCTGTGGGTAGCAGGCAGGGCATGTCATTTCAGACTCACTGTACTGTAGAAGCCTCTGGGTCCCTTACCCTGCTGAAAGCCTCACTGTCCTTTCCAAGGAAGGGAATATTTCAACAGCCTGGCCTCTTTTTAACCAAATCTACATTTCCCATAGGTCCTGTCTGCTGCAAATCCACAGACCCTATTGGATAGCTTCAGTTGGTCATGGGACTGTGTCTTAAGCCAGCCATGCTGGTATGTACCTGTGATGCCAGTACTGGAGAGGCTGAGACAGGAAAACTGCTCCTAGATGTGTAGCTAGATCAGAAAGGGTTATGTTTAAAACAGCATGATAAAAATCTATCACCACCAACAAATAACACAAGGTCTACCCTGAGCATTGCCGTGCATCAGGCACGCAGGACGCATAGGCTCCCAGTTTTCATTTCTACAGGAAAAGAACTGAGAAGCACGGTAACAAGCATTTTAGAGAGTATCCTTTTTTTTCTTAGGGTTTGGGGGCAGACTCACTCTGTAGATCAGGCAGGCCTCTGCCACCTCAGTGCTGGGATTAAAGGAGTGCACCACCATCACTGTGCCTGGTTACTGTTCTGCCATTCCTGCCTACCCACTATATACTAGGCTGTGCACTGGTCACCCACTGGGACCACAGAAAATCCAGGGTCGGGGGTGGGAGGTTAGTCCTGTGTCTTGAGGAGCTTCTACCTCAGGACAGAGGTAAAGGGAACCCCAATAACCGGGCAGGAAGGCACTTTGACATGGGAACTGGTGCAAACCACTTGTGTCACACATGCCTCCTCGCTCCACCTCTGCTCACCATGTTTCCTCTTGAACTTCAAACCTTTTAAGAAGGACTCACATGGGTGTGGTGGTGCATGCCTATCATCCTAGCACTTAGGAAGCTGAAACAGGAAGACATTTAAGTTCATGGTTAGCCTGTGCTGCACAGTGAGGTCCAGGCCAGCCTGAGGCACAGGGCGAGATCTTGTCAAAACTAAGTCAAAACAACAACACCACCCCCCAAACTGGGAGAAACAAAACAATGAAACCCAAACACCTCAGCTCCCTTTATAGAGCCCATGGAGTCAAAGAAGAAAGCAGTATAACCATCCTGTGTCCCTTCTCAAGTCTTACTAACTGAGCCACATCCCCTAAGATGCTCTATTTGAAACAAGCCATCTGCTTTGCAGACAGTTCACCAGTAAAGCACATCAACTCACTTCTCTGCTATCCCTACTGTGATGGAAGGCACTGTCACCTGAGCAGAGCACATTAAGAACGACAGCACAGGGACACAGTGCACTTCCACTTGCACCACCTGGGCAGGCGCCTGTTTCTATAACTGCTCACCTCACAGGGCTGCTGTGAGGGTCAAATGAGTTAACACTTTGACGGCGCTCAGGCTAACTGTTGGCTGAATGCTTCATTTATATACACACTCATTCATGCTTAAGTATATGTATGTGCACCCCAAGTGAGGGTCTGTGGAGTCAGAAAAGGGTATCTAATCCCCGGACCTGAAGTTACAGGGAACTGTGAGCAGCCAGCCATGTAGGTTTCGGGAGCTCCAGATCCTCTGCAAGAGCAGCAAGTGCTCTTAACCATTGGGCCAGCCCTCTATCCCTGACTGATACTCCATCTTGACTCTTGCTCATGACTTATTACCCATTAGCCTTCTTTCTTCCAAATTCTCATGCCTTTCTGGGTAAAGCAACCCTCCTTTTTACCTGGCAGCTCTTACACTCTCTCAGGTGCTCAGCCTTAACGTTGCTTCCAATTTGGCTTGTTAGTTTGATTCTCCCTCGGTGCACTCTAGAGTCTTTTATCTCACAAGCCTCACGCACTTGGCAAAAACCTGCAAGCTTTGAGACTTTTTCTGATGCTTCTCTCCCCGCTAAGGTTAGAGCTCACTAGGGCTGGATCTTGCGTTTCATTTGCTCCCACGATCAGGTCTTGCCCTGAACTCATCAGGTAGTCAGGAAAGTAACAGCACTTCTGATTCTCCTGCTTCCACCTCCCAAGGGCGGGGATTACAGGGAATGCCACCACTACCAGGTTTTCCCCTCTTTCCCTCATCCTGTTGACGGCTACATAGCAGATAACAGCAAAGAAACACAGCTAAGAGCCCAGACATGGGAATTAGATTCCCTGGGCTCGAAACCTGTCGCCCACCATTTTAACACTTTTTATCTTTTCCTTGTTGAATCTCGGGTAACTTCTGGAACCCCAACTCGAAGGCGCTGCCCCAAATCCTGCGAAGCACTCGCAGTCTTCTTTCCCAGCTCACCTAATGCGGACTTAGGTACTTTTCCCTTCGCTGAGTTCCGTAGTTTCACGGCCTTGTTGGCCTTGGCTCTCGCCCTCCGGGTCTGCTTCACCGGAGTCCCGCTCGCCTTGGCCTGGCCGGGTACGGCACGAGGAGCTGTAGGGAAAGGCAGCGAAGGACCGAGTTGGAGGACGCGCTTTCCCTTTCCACCCGCCCAGTCGGCCCTCCTGCACAGCGCGACCACGCAGGATAAGCCCTCCTTACCCTCGGACGCCTCCAGAAGCTCTAAGCCGCGCCGTAACAACGCCGCCGACATGCTGCCGAGCCCCGCCCACACGCTGCGAGTTACTTCCGCCCTGGCGGTGTTCGCTCCTCGGCGGAAACTGGAGCCGGAACCCAGGGTTCCGCAGCGAGCGGAAGTGCCACCTTAGAACGCAGGCTCAATGGTTTTCTTCTAGTCCTAGAGGAGCCGGGAACTGGGAGCGTGTCCGAGGCGCAGAAGCCACAGTTGTTCAATTTCTCAGCAACAGGTCTCTTGTGACCCAGGCTGTGTGGACAGACTCGACTTCTAGCCTCATTGGTCAGTTCTGTCCAGGGGCTAAGTGTTGAATAGTCTGAGTTCCTGCAAAAGAAGTGGTTCTTTTTATTTTCTTTTTAGACAAGGACACATATAGCCCAGACTGTCTTTGAACTCGATTGTAGCTGAGAATGACTTTGAACTCCTGATCCTTCTCTCTGTGCCTCCCAAGGGCTGGAATTATAGACCTAAATCACTCTGCCAGGCTTAGACAGTTTTTCATGAACTTCAATGCAGTACACCGGTCCTGCGCACTGTGAGAATCTGTATGAGAATCATTAAAGACATTTGCCAAGGAGGTTAGGTGTCGAACTTTGTAATCTTACTACTTGGGAGACTGAACAGAGAGTATTGCTGTGAGTTTCACGCCAACTTGGGCTACATAGCAAGACGCTGTTTCAAACAAACAAACAAACAAACAAACAAACAAACAAATTCAAACCAAACCAAAAATCAAACCAAAAGAAAAACCTAAACAAACAAACAAACAAACAAAAAACCCCAGAAAAACAAAAATCCCCCAAAACAAAACAAAGAAATAGAGACATTTGCAAACATGTGATTTGTTTCGAAAAATACAGTTATTTGCTGCAAAATGCTCTTTATGTTGTTAAGCAATGAGTTGGTTGTTAAGTGAATCAGTGAATACTGCTGGGCACAGTAATATGATACGTAGAATACCAGCACTTGGGAAGCTGAGGCAGGAGAATGGCAAGTTTCAGGTCAGCTTAGATCATATAGCTACATTCCAAATTCTAGACCTTAATTCTGGGTTACATATAATAAGGAGAGCTAGGATGTATTAATAGCTTGGTGGTAGAATGCTTAGATTTAATCCCTAATATTGAAAAAAAGTTCAGTGTTTAGTCTGATAAATCAATAAATATTACAATCAATATTACACATAGATGTAAATATTCTCTTGATAAATACTACACATAAATGTTCTCTGGTTACCTGAGCTTTTGTTTTTGTTTTTAATTTTTTAAAAAATATATGGATTTTTGCCTGCATATATGTCTGTCTGTACACCACAGGCGTACCCTGTCCCTTTGGAGGTCAGAAGTGAGCAGATTCCCTGGAAAGGAGTTACAGACTGAGAGCTGGAGGGATGGCTCAGTGGTTAAGAGCACTGACTGCGGTTGGGGATTTAGCTCAGTGGTAGAGCGCTTGCCTAGCAAGCACAAGGCCCTGGGTTCGGTCCCCAGCTCCGAAAAAAAAAAAAAGAAAAGAAAAAAAGAGCACTGACTGCTCTTCCAGAGGTCCTGAGTTCAATTCTCAGCACCCACGTGGTGGATCACAACCATCTGTAATGGGATCTGATGCTCTCTTCTGATGTGTCTGAAGACTGACAGCATATTATATATACAAATAAGTAAATCTGGGGTTGGGGATTTAGCTCAGTGGTAGAGCGCTTGCCTAGCAAGCTTCAAGGCCCCGGGTTCGGTCCCCAGCTCCGGAAAAAAAAAACAAAACAAACAAACAAATAAATAAATCTTTTTAAAAAAGGAGTTACAGACTGATGTGAGCCATAGTGTAGGTGTTGGAAACAGAACCCAGGTCTGTTGGAAGAGCAACTAGTGTTCTTAATCCTTGAACCTTCTCTCCAGCCCTGAGTTTTTAAGATTGAAAAGGTTGAGAATCTCTAGTCTGGAAGTGTCTCTTCTTCACCACTTTGGTGTGTTTTTGCAGTGCTGGTGATCAAATGCAGAGACTCTTGAGTGCCAGACAGGCTTTCTAACCTCCAAACACTGAAGAAATTCTTTTTTGGCTGTGAGGAGAAACTCTGCCCGATTTATTTCACTTGTGGAGGCTTCTAACCAGCACCTGTGGGAGTCATGAAGCTCCAGCCAGTCTGTGAATGGGGAGTGAAAATGAACATCTGGACTCATTGGACCAACAGGTACTGAGAGTTTTTTTTAAATTTTTTTTATTTATATTTTTTTGGCATACCTGATGCTGTAGAACGTGACACAAAGAAACAGCTGATTTTTCCCTGGACAACCCTCATTGTCAAAACTCTACTAACTAGTCCAGAAGGGAGACACTTGTAATAACAAACTCTTGGGGTTGGGGATTTGGCTCAGTGGTAGAGCGCTTGCCTAGGAAGCGCAAGGCCCTGGGTTCGGTCCCCAGCTCCGAAAAAAAGAACCAAAAAAAAAAAAAAAACTCTAACAAGAGTCAAGTCCCCGTTGTGTTTCACATGAGTAAACTTCATTTTCTGAGGTAGGTATCCTCTGTCCAACATTTCTTGAGGAAGGAAATAAATTCATCGCGTGTCTGTCCACATTGCAACCATGTGACCATTAGGTGGCGCTGCAGGATAGCTTTCTTCGGCCTCCTGGTCCACTACCTGACTTGGTGTGGATGGATGTGTGAAATCCAGCGCTCTTGGGCTGGCTCCCTACTTCCCAGTGGCAGCCAGACTATCCTCTCTGGTATTATTTGGTTGGAGAAACTGAGGCAGAAGCAACAAGCTGAACCTCCCAGGAGACCTCCTAGGTCTCTTTCCAGAAAAGTGTGCAAGGGCAACTGAATGCTTATTACAACAATAGGAGACTGCTGAGGGCCACGTGACCTTGGGCAAATCCATAGCAAAGAACACCCCATTTGTTAAATAGGCCTTGGAAGCTGCTTCCTTACAGGGTAGCCACCTGGGATCCATGGAGCAATACTCCTGAAGCACCTTCAAGGAGACGGGGACTGGTTGGGGCAATAATGCAGACATAGCCCATGCTGGCATTCTGCATCCTCCTACTCTGGCATGGTGGACATGGCAGCTGCAGCAGGCTGGCACCCATGGGTGTTTGCTGCCTGCTGTTTGTCCTGAACCCTTAAAGATTAGGTTTGTTAGATTTGGGGAAGGCCTCCAGGGTCTCCATGGGAGCTGGTGGGTCTTGAGTTCTCAGAATGGCTCCAGTCCTGGCTGTGTGACCTTGGGAAGCCACTTTCCTGCTCTGAGCCTTAGTCTCTGCACTGGGTCCCTCCTTACAGGACTCTATCCCAGGGTTCCCCTGTGCTTAGCAGGGGGTGCGTCTGCATAAAGGAAACAAGATAATCCTCCTCCTCTAGTAGTCCTTGCCACCTTAGAATCCCATCACTGACTCCTTCCGTCCATCTCAGGATTAGCTTTGCGTTGGCTTTCCTCTGAGGGAGAAATTTTCTAGAAAACTACACAGCATTTCCTACAGAGCCAGGCCTAGAGATCAGAGCTGCAGGTCTGGAGCAAGTGTGAACATGACTGAGGCTAAGCAGGTTGCATGGACGTGTGAGCAAGACAAGTGTCTGCCAGCACAGGCATGCACTAGCGTGTGTGTGTGTGTGTGTGTGTGTGTGCGTGTGTGTGTGTATAGATGTGTGTGTGTTTGTGTGTGTATAGATATGCATGTGTGTGTTTTTGTGTGTGTGTGCATGTGTGTGTGTGTGCGTGTGCGTGTGTGTGTAGATATGCATGTGTGTGTGTATAGATGTGTGTGTGTTTGTGTGTGTATAGATATGCATGTGTGTGTGTATAGATGTGTGTGTGTGGCGTATAGATGTGTGTGTGTGTATAATCATAGTTTTCAACTATGTGTCAAGTTACTTTGTATTTATTTATTTATTTGTTTCCTTATTTTATTATTTATGAGTACATTGTAGCTGTCTTCAGACACCAGAAGAAGGCATCAGATCCCATTACAGATGGTTGTGAGCCACTATGTGGTTGCTGGGACCTGAACTCAGGACCTCTGGAAGAGTAGTCAGTGCTCTTAGCCACTGAGCCATCTCTCCAGTTTTGTTTTTTTTTTTTTTTTGGTTCTTTTTTTCAGAGCTGGGGACCGAACCCAGGGCCTTGCGCTTCCTAGGCAAGCGCTCTACCACTGAGCTAAATCCCCAACACCCAGTTTTGTTTTTTTGAGAGAGGATCTCATGTAGCCCAGGCTGGCCTCAAGCTGAGGATGACCCTGACTTCCAGACCCTCCTGTCTCTACTTCCTGAGTGCTGGGATTATAGATAGGTATGAGCCACTATCTCTGGGTTCCTAATTTGGTTAAAAAATGTTTTTTTCCGAGACAGAGTTTCTCTGTATAGCCATGGCTGGGAGATAACTCGGTGAGCATGAGTGATCACTGGGCAGGAACAGGGCCCTAAGTTCACTCCGCAGCCCCTCCTAAAAAGCCAGGTGTCAGTGAGCGAGCACATCCATCCTTGGCACTGTCAGGGGTGAAGACAGGAGGATCACAGGAGCCTTTGGGTGCCTGTCCAGCTCCAGGGTCAGTGAGAGACCCTGACTCGAGAGAATAAGCCAGGGATCAATAGAGCGGGCCTTGGCCTCTGCATGGACACGTGCCCGGGACTGTTTACATGTACATATCACACACACACACACACACACACACAGACACACACACAGACACACACACAGACACACGCACACATGCACACATACACACACATGCATACACACACACACGCATACACGCACACAGACACATGCACACATGCGCACATACACACACGCACATACACACCCACACAGAGAGAGAGAAAGAGAGAGAGAGAGAGACAGAGACAGAGACACACACACACACACACACAGAGAGAGAGAGAGAGAGAGAGAGAGAGAGAGAGAGAGAGAGAGAGAGAGAGAGAGAGAGCACTGGGCATGCTGACTCGCACCAGCAATTCCAGCACTTGGTGGACTGAGGCAGGGAAATTCTCTTCAGATCGAGACCAGGTTGGGCTACAGAGTGAGAGCTGCCCCCACCCCATAAAGTAAACGATTCATTAAAGTGTATTGATTGGACCGTGAGTGGGGCTCCTTTTGCACATTTACTCACCGACGTCTCTTAGCGTGCCGCCTCTGTTCTCCGGCATCTCCCCAGCTCTGACCGACTCTGTCTCTTTATGTCTGGGACTTTTCCCCTTGAGGTCTTCTCTCTTGTCTCTGTGTGTCTCTGCCTCTGCCTCTCAGGATCTCTGTAGTCGCTGACTTCCTGTCTGTATCTCTGCCTCTGTCCTTTGGCTCTCCCTCTCCAGTGCCCCTTTCTGCCTCTGAGTTCTCCTCAGTCCCTCAGCTCCCAGCCTCTCTCCAACTTCAAATTAAAAACCAAATGGAATTTCCAGCGCCTTTCCCACTGGCTGCACACGCCTTGGCCTCCTGTTGCCTCCTCGACACCGCACTGCCTGGCCTTCTGTCATCTCTCAGATCCTGCCTGGCCTGTTAGTGCTATGAGGCTACTGACTAGATGGATAGCCACTATGGACTATTGGGAGCTTGGCCCCCTGCCTGCTTCTGAGACCCTCTACTCTCCGTTTGAAACTTCCCTCCTCCTTGTAAGATATTACACAGCCCACGCTGTCACGGAAATCTGAGAACCCTGTGGTAGGGCACTGAGGGATGACATGGAGACTTTGGGCTCCCAGGGTGTGGGACCACCACAGAGACTCAACCCACATACTGTGCTCACAAACAAGTCACCTTTTCTCTCTGGCCTTCTCTGAGAGCTGGCTTTTGACCAATGTCCTCACTTCCTCCTGGGGCTAAGTTGCCAGAGGTTGGGGGGATAGGGAGGGTAGGGGAGGGAAGCTCCTGCCTTCCCACCTTTGCTCCTGTCTCTGGCATTGGGACCCAGGCTGTGAGAATTCTCAAGCACTTTGCTGTGTCACCTAAGAAAGTCCCAAACTGCGTTCCTCAGTTTCCCTCGTTCATGAATTAAATATAATAGTGGTCACTATAGGGTTACTATAAGGAGTATGCACACGGCACTGAAAATACCCTTGAGAACAGAGTAAGCACTACACATATGTGGTGAATGGTGTTCTATGGGTCAGAGGAGGGTCTTGGGGGACCTGGGTGCATGTCTGTGGATGGCTGTTGTATCTCCATGCTCCGTGACAGTACATGGAAAAGGCTGAAGCTCCAGTGCTGTTTATGAGCCCAGATCTCAGAGTGTGGTAGTGTGGTGTTCAGGTAGCCCAGCTGTATTCCTGGAAGGGTCTAATATCTCTCTGAGATTCCTGGGAAGGAGCTGGTGGGTGGTCTAGGGCACCATTCTTACAGGTACAGTATGAAGTTGCCTGGCTGTGCTCAAGGCTGGGCCTGGCATTTTGTTGTTGAGTAAATAAGGAACCTGCAGCCCTGGGGAGCCGGCTGCTTCAGGCAGGGGAACACTCAGGGAGGACAGGTCAGGGGGAGGGAGAAACATTGTAGACAAAGAGCTCTGTTCAGCTACAGGAGACTTTCTGCAGACTGAGCCCACCCGCCCCTCTCCAGCTTTGTTGAGTTACAGTCTCCTCACACCCAGTCCATTCACCGAGCCCGACCATTGTTCCCATGGTGGGGGGTCCTCTTCACACTGTTAGGACCGCTGTCACTGGGCTGTTCTTCTAGAGGACCTGAGTTCAGTTCCCAGTGTCCATGTGGGGCAGCTCACAACTACACACAGATACAAGTAAAATAAAATAAACTCTGTTACATGCTCAGTAAATGAGGGGCTGCATGTGACTTCAAGGTGGTTCAGGTGGCATTGTGCCTGCGGTAGGACCCTAGGTCAGCACTCCCATTCTAGGTTCAGGCTGGGCAGGCGTAACATCTGCGGGCACTACTGCTTCTCCCTCCTTCTCCTCTTCCTCTCTTGTTTTGTTACTTGAGACTGAGTCTCATTATATAGTTTAGACGAGCCTCCAACTCATGGAGCTACTCTTGCCTCAGCCCCTGAATTCTGAAATTACAGATGTGTATCACCATAACTGGCTTCATAGTGGTGGCTTCTTCTTCTTCTTCTTCTTCTTCTTCTTCTTCTTCTTCTTCTTCTTCTTCTTCTTCTTCTTCTTCTTCTTCTTCTTCTTCTTCTTCTTCTTCTTCTTCTTCTTCTTCTCCCTTCAGAACAGGGCTTCTCTCTGCAGCCCTGGTTGTCCTGCAATTCATTATATAGACAAGGCTGGCCTAGAACTTATGGAGATCCATCTACCTCTGCCTCCTGAGTGCTGGGATTAAAGGCAGGCATCATCATTGTATAGCTCACCATGGCTTCTTTTTAACATCTTTGGGTTTGGGGAGGCAGGAAGGAGCTGCTGGAAAGTTTCTTTAATGCACAAGGGTTGGCCAGTGACTTAGATGTTTTAGGCAGAGTTTAAATTTTGGGCATGTGATCTCACTGTGGGGTCCTGAATCGGTCTGTCTCCTACTATGTGCTTCAGTGTCCATCTGGGCAGTGGGGATGTCCTGAGCCCCTCAGGTGAGGTACAGGGGATCTGTGGAGGATTACTAAAAGCTTGGGGAGGGCCAGGGGTTGGTTGGGTTGATTCTGGGCTTCAGTGGCCCCTGGGTGGGGGACTCTGGATCCATAGGTTGTGTATGTGCAGTGCCCAGGCTCTTGCAGCCTCAGCCTTTCTAACTAATTACGTCTCTATTAAAATGCAAATATCTACAACGCCAGGAATGGAGGCCTCGTCGCCATGGAAACCAGGGAGCGGAGACTGGTCTCCATCTTCCATCTTCAGATCCTTTTACACCAAATCCTTTTATGGCTGCCTGGAAGTACCTCTTCTCCCTGCTCACCGCCCACGTCTTAGGGTCTCCCACCTTAAGGTAAATATTCAGGGACCTGGAGATGGGCAACCCTGCACAAACCACCTTTCTTTCTTTGCCTCAGTTTCCTCCCTTGTGACTTGTGGGTAAGTAGACCTGTCTTGCAGGGTTGTCTTGAACTCAGTGACTCGGAGCCATTGAGGAAATGGTCTGCTTCCGGATTCTCTTAGGAAGCTGTGGTCTAGCCAGGAGCCCCAAAGATGATACGGGAGTGACCATCAATACCTTCTTCAGGCCAAAACCGGTTCACACTGATCCTATAGTTGTTTACCTCCCATCGTTTTTCCCTTGCAAAGTGGACATAGATCTAAAAAGGGACGGGGTCTTCCACTGTAGATTCAAAAACCAAGGAAGAGCAAGAGCAGAAAGTTTAGGAGGGGAGGAGAGCGAGTAAAAGTAGTGGAAGCAGATGAGCGGTGGTCCACGTCCTCCCCTCCCCCTCCCACTATGGGGGAACTTAGACGAGGAGTGTTATTCAACTGTCACACTTGTAATTTATTACTTGATTGTATAACACCACTCTATTATTCAGACTGGAATATCTCCCCATCAGCATCCCAACGCCGTCCTTTCATTCTGGGTCCTTAAATGATTTCTGGCCTTTTATTTTAACTTTTAAAGAAATCCTCTTTAGAAATAGCTGAGCATATGAATTATAAACTAGCAATTATGTCAGAGAGAGAGAGAGAGAGAGAGAGAGAGAGAGAGAGAGAGAGAACCGCTCTCTGCAGACCTTGTACATCAGCTCCACCCTTGCTCACCCGTGTTATCTGCCCATGAGGATGGCAGGCCCTCGGGGAGCTGGCCTACTTCACTCTTCACCAAATGGTCAGCGTGTGGCCCCTACTGTGTGCCCAGCACTATTGTTGAATGAATTTAGCATATGGAAAATGTGTTGAATACCTACTATGTTCCGGAAACAGTTTGGAATGCTGGGAAGCTGGCACGAGGTGGGTTGAGGAGGCCAGGTGACAGTGCGGGCAACGATGGCAACTCTCAGGGAGGGGTTGGGGTGTGGACTTGGGGGCAGATGGGCAGGAGGAACAGGCTGGGAGACGGAAGTGTTCCTTAGCTGTGTGGCTATGTCTGTCACGGGAGATGGCCTTAACACAGTTGGCCTCCTGGAGCTAGGATGTTGTCAGCCCTTGGTGCTGTCCTTGAGGGAAGTCTGCTCGGAAGCTGGGCACCTTGGTAGTCTTAGTCTGGGAGGGGGCTTTGGGGTGGCCACTGTGCTGGGGCCTGAGACTAGATGTCAGCAGACATGTGCTCTGAGCACCTCCATCTATCCTCTCTCATGGAAATTGGCTCCAAGAGAGCCATGGGGTCCAGGAACCTGGGGTGGCACGGTTTACAAGTCAGTTCAGACCTCTTACTGACCCCCCTCAAGAGTCACATCCTCACAGCCTACTGGACATGTATTCCTGTGTCCCTACAAAGGAACTGGCTGTGCATCCCCTCCCCCATGCCTGCCTCACCTCCTCCACCCCCCCTAAGTGAGAAATGAATCCCTTCTCCACATCCCCCACCCCCCACTCCTCAGCCCCTCTGTTGTCTGTTATCAGCCTCCTGTGTTGTCTCGATCCCCCACTCCCCTTTTTTTTTCAAGACAGGGTTTCTCTCTGTAGCCCTGGCTGTCCTGGAACTTGCTCTGTAGACCAGGCTAGCTTCAAAACTCACAGAGAGATTTTTTTTTTTTTTGCTTGCTTGCTTCTGCCTCTCAAGTGCTGGGATTAAAGGTGTGAAACACCACTGCCTGGCTCAATTCCCTGCTTTTACCACAATCTAGATGCCAGTTCCTCTCCTATAGATCCCTTCCCTCTGACCCAGACTGACCCCTCAGAGGCTGCACGGGACAAGGGTTGTTGGAAGACTCACCTAGGGAGTAGGAGACTGTAGGTAGCTTCTGCCTATCCAGTTAGTAGCCTGCAGATTTCTTAAGGGCCCCGGCTATCTACTCTGCTGCCCTTGGTGAGACATCCCCATGAGCCCAAGGCTCCAGAGCTTCAACAGCACTCACTGAGGCAAAGAGTGACTCGGCTTTGGGTCTGTGTTCCCAGATATATCTAACCAGGCAGGGAGAGGCTAAAGTACAAGAGTCACACTGGGTGTGAGTTCAAGTTTAGCCACATCTGGGTCTCTGAGGGTGCCTTGCTTCCTGAGCCAGGTCCCCTCTCTCTTCATTTCTCCTTCTCCTCCCCTCCCACTTCTTCTTCTTCTTTTTTTTAAAAATGATTTATTTATTTTATGTATGTGAGTACACCGTAGCTGTCTTCAGAAGTACCAGAAGAGGGCACCGGATCTCATTACAGATGGTTGTGAACCACCATGTGGTTGCTGGGATTTGAACTTAAGACCTCTGGAAGAGCAGTCAGTGCTCTTAACCGCTGAGCTGTCTCTCTGGCCCTCCCCTCCCCCTTCTTCATGTTTTTTTTTTTTCTTTTCCTTTTTAAAAAAATTAATTTTATTTTATGTGACCCTTCTGTCCTGGAACTCATTCTGTAGACCAGGTTGACTTTAAACTCAAAGATCCACCTGCTTCTGCCCCTTCTTTAGGACTGGGTTGTCAGTACCCCTGGTGGAGTTCTAGGGACCTCCTGTGTGGAGGACCTTTAGGGGGTGACTTGCCTCTTTGGGCTTTTTGCTTCTTATCTGCAAGGTGGACAGGGGGAAGTGGTAGCCACGTTCTAAGGTGCTGTGAGGATGGAATGAACGAGCTCATCTGTGAAAAGTACTTAGATGAGCCTGGAACATTGTAGGAGCCCAGGTTTTACTTAGTGTTACTGTCACCATTCACATCGTCAGCCTCTTAGCTATGTGAACATTACAAATATGCCAACCCTTTTAGAAGGAGCATAGGCCTGTCTGTTAGTGCTGGTCCTTAGGCCTGACAAATCCTAGACTTCCTGTCAGAGATGCAGAGTGCGTGTAAGAGGGCCCCACTGAAGGGGACCTTGTATTCAGGGGCTTCTTGCCGGGAGGAGACTTTAAAGATAAGTCTGCCTCTTACCTATCCTGTGACCTTGGACACACCCTCTCTAAACCTCAGTTTCCCCATTTATAAAGGCAGATGGTAAGGGCTAGCGCTACAGTTCAGCTGTAGAGCACTTGCCTAGCATTCAGGAAGTTCTGTGCCAACGAAACTGGGCATGGGGCGATACACACAAATAAATTCAGCACTGGGGAGGTGGAGGCCTAAGGATTAAAATGCTCAGGTCAGTCTGGGCCAAATGAAACCTTGTCTCAAAAAACAAAAGAAAATGAAACAAGTAAATAAGCAGGTGGTAGTAGGTTGAAGAGAACCTCAAGTCATGACACTGTTGATGGTGACCGTGCCTGGCAAAACAGGTCATAGTCCTAGCTGTGTGTAGACATTGTGTCTTCCAAATCAGTGGGTGGGGAGAACTTTCTTTGTTGCCCCTCGCCCTCTGTAAGCTGCTTCCCTGGCTCTCCCCAGCTCCTGTTCCTCTCAGAGTGTGACAGAGGCTTCCTTGCAGGGCAGGCAGGGGACACACGGTGGAAGAGACCAGCATCCCCCCTCCCCCCACTCCACCTCCCTGCCTCCTTTCCCTCAAACTGAGGAAGAAATCCTCCCTCCCTCTCGGGAACTATCGAGCGGCTCTGCAGACTTCAGCTTGCGGTTCCTTGGAGACCCAGATGAATTAAAGATGTAATTAAATTAGGAACCGTTCATTATTTGGAGGCTAGGATGCTCTGTCAGGTGGGATTGTGGAAGGAAAAAGATGGGGCCATCTTCCTGCTGAGTCCAAAGATTCTCTCCTGGGTCTGTGGGTAGGTCAGACCTGGCCCAAGGACCTGGGAGAGAATGGCGGACACCCCTTTCTTCTGCCTCCACCTTTCCTTTCTCTTCCTCTTCTTTCTCATTATCCAAAAGACCTCCACACACTCTTGGGTAGCCTCAGGCTGCTACCTAGGTCAACTCTCTCTCTCCAGACAACCTTGTATAAGGCTTCCCTTGCTCGCTCTGAGCTCTCATCTATAAAATGGGACAAAAAGGGGGGTGGCAGGGCCCACTGTATTTTTCTTAAGGCGGTTTAAAGCAGTATGTTTCTGAGTTATGGACATGGTACACTCAGTTGGTAGAGTGCTTGCTTCGTATGCACGAAGCCCTGTATTGGGTCACCAGCCCTGCGTAGGCCAGGCATTGTGGCACACATCTATAATATAGAGGCAGGAAGATCAGAAATTAAGCCCTATCTTTGGCTACACAGAGTTCCAGGTTAGCTTAGGCTGCACAAGACACTGTCTCAAAAACAAACGAACAAACAAACAAACGTCCTAAGCTTCTAGTTAAAAACATGGAGTCCTCCCAGGTCTACCTGAAATACCTTTTTATTCTTGTTTTTGTTTTTGTTTTCTCTAACTTGAGAATTTCCTGGGCACACTCAGTTAGTCCTGGATAAGAAAGCAGTGAAACAGACCAGGTCACCTTTGTCCCAACTGTGGGGCCTCTGAGGGATGTTGGTGTTCTCGCTTTCCAGCAGCTGTGGGACCTTGAAGGAGAAAGGGATGGGGAAGGAACCTATGCTGGGGGAGCGCCATGCTGAGGTCTGGCAGCAGAAGCCAGGGTAGGGACTGGGAAGTAACTGAGCCACTGGGGGGCAGTTGTGGGTCAGGGAGCCAGGCCCAGAGCGCAGCAATGGAGGAGGAGGGGCTAACACTTCTGTACTTCTCAGAGGAAAACAAGATTTTCGAACCTGTCAGCTATGTGATGGAGCTGTCAAGAGTACATGAAACAGTGGCGCACCTGGGAAACGGAAGTCATGGTTCTGTTTGTTCTGTGACAGTGTGAAAACTCACAACCATTTCATCAAGACGGGTAACAAGAACACAGGTACCAGAAACGCTTCAGTTCAACTCAGTGGCTGAGGACAGTTACTTTAAGCCTACCCGGTTCTGCCCTCCAGCCGCCATCCATTTGTGCATGTCAACAGCTTTGTCGAGCTGGGCACACCGACTCTCATCTGGCTCAGCCTGTCCCATCTGTCAAGCTCTCTCCTTGAAAGTCTACGGCTTTCTCACACTCCATGTCCTTTGTCTCTTCTTGTCCTTTCCTGTGGAAAAGAAAGCCATTTTTTGGCTGGAAGAATAATGCAGGTTCAGCACCACGGACAGCGACAGCACAGTTGGCTACGCTGCTCAGAGGCACCGGGACTTGAAAACTCACCCTGGAAACCAGGGTCCAGGGAACCTGGCCTGATGATGCTGGGGAAGCTACCTGGAAGGCAGCTGGAGGGCAGGCGTTAGCTATGAAATGTGTTTTCAAGACCCCCTAATTACCCATCCCCAACTCCAGTTGATACTTTGTAGCAGCTTTTGCAGCCTCCATCTGCCTGCTCTTGCCGAAATCAGTCCTCAGGCCCTTGCCCCTTCTCCTGCAGAGAGATTCTGGTCTGACAGCCTTGAAGACTTTAGCCTAACACATCTACTTCATGCTGAGTGACCTTGGGCAAGCCTTGAATCCTCCCACCCAACCTTCTGGCTTTAGAAAGGGGCAGTTCGTACCATGTTTATTTCTGAGTTTGAAGCCAAACCCCATGGTCAGCTCCTGGCAGCTGAAACCCTGGAGGGGAGAACTGTGGGTGAGGGCTGATGTGGTAGAGACCTCAGGAGGCAGTGTGTGTGTGTGTGTGTGTGTGTGTGTTGGAGGGAGGGGGTGAAGGCAGGGGGGAGAACACAAGGAACTGCTGGACCAGAACAGAAGAACCCCTCAGCCTGTATATTTAGCTCTTGGAGGTATATAAACAGAAAACTGGAGCCGGCTCCGCGCTCCCCCCAAGTGTGAGTCATCCTGTTCTGCAGCTAAAGTTAGGCTCCAATCACAGCGCCCTCCAGCTCCCTCCTCTTCTTCCTCCCGGCTGCCTCCCAGCACCTTATCTTTGCCTCTCTCCTCTCCCAGAGAGGAGACCAGAACCTCTCCTCTCTGTTCTGCTGAACTTGCTTCTTCCCCCATCGACCAAGCCCCTAACCCTCCCCACCCCTTCCTCCATTTTCTATCGCCCTTCTCTCTGTCTCCCCTTCCCCTTGTCTCTCACTGTGGACCACTCTCTGTTCGTGAGTGCAGTTGGGGAAGGGTACATTTGCACTTGTGCGAATGTGAACTTAATAAAAGCATGCATGTGTCTGCATGTACTTGAGAGGCGTGTGAATGTGTCTTGTGTGAATTTGTGTCTCACCAAGAGTGCATTTAATAGGAACGTTATCTGTTTCTGTATATGTGTGAGGATCTGTGTGAGTGTGTGTGTGTGTGTGTGTGTGTGTGTCTGTGTGTGTACACATGCGCACGAGTACAAAGACTGTTGGTATCTGCATACCTTCTCCTTTGGGGAGGGTGGCTCTATGTTATAGAAGTGAGTGTCCTGGGTCAAGCACTGGGCAAGCTCCCAGTTTTCTCTGGAGGGTCAAGACAAAGGAGGACCTATGGGCGTTTATAATCAGGTTATATGGGCCTAGGCAGGCTGGGGAGAGTGGAGTTGGCATAGGCTTGGCTTTGGACCTTGCTCTCATCCCTCACACTCTCTGCTGGGTGATCTTGGTCCAGTTTTTGCTTTGCATCTGTCAGGGCTATGTGCTGGTCCATTTCACCTCTGCAGCCTCTGTGTGTGTGTGTGTGTGTGTGTGTGTGTGTGTGTGTGTTTGTGTGTGTGTTTGTGTGTGTGTGTGAGTGTGTGTGTGTGTGTAGCTATGTGACAGTGAGGACACAGCGGCCACCTGGAACACATAAGGCCTCTCGTCTGGTATCAGCTTCAGCATGGGATGGTCCGAGTTGATTCCCCGCTGCCTACATCTGATTTGCACTGATTTTCAGGCAGAACCAGCAAACGGGTTTCCTTCTAGCAGGGCTTACCTTCCTCACTGAGGATGAGGATGGTCACTTGAGCTGGCAAAGCACATCCAGCAAGCGGCACTGCAGGAAGCTGCCTGGATCACCCCGAGGGTGTGCATGGCCTCCTCCAGGAGCTGCCTGTTCTCTACACTCCCGTGGCAGCCTGTGCGTGCCTCTGTGATTCCTGGAAAGGCCTCAGGGAAGGCGTGTGTGTGTGTGTGTGTGTGTGTGTGTGTGTGTGTGTGTGTGTGTGATAAGAGATGGATGAAAGGGGCGAGGCAGATCTGTGGCTGGCTTGAGCCCCAGCCTCTGCTCCTTCAGCTAGTTAGGGTTATCTGTGGTAGAGGTTGCTTGGCAGCAAGTACTCAAGAGCAGGAGTGTGTGTGTGTGCACGCATGTGTGCATACATGTGCGCACGTGCATATGTGTGTGAGTGTGTGTGTGTGTGTGTGTGTGTGTGGTGTGTGTATGAGAGACATGCTTTCCCCACTCTCTTCATGGGAGTCACAGCCTTTGTTAAAAGATCAGAGTTTCATCGGTGCCTTAACAATTGCATTTAAAATGACAACCCCAAGGCTGGGGGGTGTGACTCAGTGGTAGAGTACAGGCTTAGCTAGCATGCGTGAGGCCTTGAACTGAATACTTAGTAATTAAAACATGAAAGGAGGACAACCCTGTTTTTCTTCCCTGTCCATTCCCCTTGCTTTACTTTCCCCTATGTGCTGGTCACCATCTGACTCACTAGATGTTTATTGTCTGTAGTTTCTAACCCCCTCATTAAAGCAGGAGCTCCCCTGATAAAACTCTGTTTAGTTCCATACTGTGAGCCATCACTCCCTTCTTGTGATCATTGGTCATCCATCCATCCATCCATCCACCCACCCATCCATCCATCCATCCATCTATCCATCCATCCATCCATCCACCCATCCATCCACCTCATCCATCCATCCATCCATCCATCCATCCACCCATCCACTTATTCTTCAGGCCTCCTAGCAGCAACTCTAGGCTGAGCTCTGGTCTGAACAGACAGGCTCTCCTTGTAGGGCCTGAGCCTGGCAAGGTATAACAGAGGCAGGCCAGCAAGGCAGAGCCAGGAAGACTCTGGTGACTAAAGCAGGGTCTGAGGGAAGAAAGGTCCTTACTAGATGGTAGCCTCAAGAGTGGCCTTTACTATCTACCAGTAGACCAGAGCTGGACAGATGGCTCAGCGGTTAAGAGCACTGGCTGCTCTTCCAGAGGTCCTGAGTTCAATTCCCAGCAATCACATGGAAGCTCATAACTTTCTGGAACTCCTGGGGGATACACCACCCTCTGCTGGCCTCAGTGGGCACTGCATGAGCACTGTGCGCAGACATATACTCACAAGGTGTGTGATGTGTGTGATCCTTGATGAGAGACTTCCAGGAGCTGCAGGAGGCTGGGTGACGCCCACTCCATCTCTGAGCAAAGCCTGAATGTTCCCTACAGTGCCCAACAGAACTGTCAGGGGTGAGAGGCTGCAGGGCTGGGGGCAGGTTTAATGTTCTGGTGATCATGCCAATGGCCATCGCAGGGCCTGCTCCCACCGGTGCTCCATTGTCTCTCCTCGACGGTGGCATCCGAGGCAGCTTCCTGCAGGTCTGATTGCTGGAGCCAGCTTTTGTCCATCCAGGATAAAAGGGAGAGTTGCCAGCTCTTTTATTCTTTCTTTAAGCAGCAGGAGCCGCGGAGAAAACAGAGAGGAGCCGCACGTTTGTGTGTGAGACTCACACACACAGTCTTGGGACAGGGAGAGCAAGTCAGGCGAAGCCCGGGAGACAGATGCAGAGGTGGAGAGAAGGGAGGGCCTCTCTGCAGCATCCGTCCTTCTGTGGTGATCCTTCTCCTTACCATACCGTAGTAGTCCTGAGGCTTCATCAATCCTGCCCCTCCCCTCTCCTCTCCTGGGGTGTCAAGATGCTGGCAACTTCGTGGGGTGGCCTTCCTCTACTCAAACAGGCTCATCCAGGCCACCGAGCTGTCATTCTGCCTGCTGTGACCTCCCTCACCCCTCACATCTCAGGCTCTGAGCTCTCTTCTACAAATGCATTTTCAAGTTGTTTGGGCATGGCTGCCTACCTGCTGGACAGCATCTTTGTGTACCAGGCACCTGGTGTGTGGGGAAAATTCAAGAAACAGTACTGAGCTGGCTTGTCACATGATGTCTCTCTTCTTAATCTGCTTTTTATTTCAAAGTTTTTTTTAAATGGCATTTTGACTGTGTGTGTGTGTGTGTGCGTGTGTGTGCGTGTGCGTGCGCACGCACACACACACATGCACGTTTGAGTTTGTAAGTTGTGGGAGTTGGTTCTTTCCACAATAATTGAACTCAGGCATCAGTTGGGCCATCCATCTCCACTTCTTTATCAGTAAAAAACGAGCTTGAAAATTACTTCTACAGGATCGTATTCAAGGAAGGCAGAAAAGAGGGCTGGGGAATGTGGCTCAGTCATCCAATGTTTGACTATGTGCACAAAGCTCTGGGTTCATCCCCCCAGTACTGCATAATCCCCACCCCCTGTCCCCCATATGGTAACTGTGCCTGTCATCCCAGCTATCTGCTGGTTGAGGTGGGAAGACCCTAATTCAAGGTCTTCCTCAGCTACAAAGCAAGTTTGAGGCTAGCCTGAGCTTCGTGAAACTCTAAGAGAGGCACCCAGCAAATATGGGGTGCCTACTGTCTGCTGGAGCCTAGGAGAGACAAAAGGGAATGGTGCCAACTGTCAAGTGCAGTTTTCAGGGGATAGTTCTGGTGGTTTTCGGATGGCTGTCAGTCTGTCAGTCCTTCCCCTTCTGGTGGCAGGTCCTGGGTGCTGGGTAGCTTTTCCAGTTACGTCCAGACTGGATGTTTTACCCAGTGAGCTTCCAGGGCATCAGCTATCCCTTCTGGCTGAGTGTCAGGTACTTCCCACCTGCAGGACCTGAGGTCCTTTACAGCTGTCCCCATTTGCCTTCTGCCCCTTCAGTCTTGCACCCGGAGGAGGTAGGAGACAGATCGCTCTCCCCGTACCTGCACACACTCACCCTTGCTCACTCTGGCATAGAATCCAGTTTTTGCTGCTCATTAGCGATGTGACCCCTGGCAATTCACTTAATTTCGATGGGCTCTGGCTCTCTCGATCATATGTGGAGGTGCCCAGGCCTGTGACCTTGGGCTGTGGTGGGTTAAGTGGACTAATGAAGCAAGTGGGCACCGGCCAGAGGAGAGGGGTACTGCTTGTTCCTTAGGGGGGTGAGCCAGCTGCACCTCACCCTCTCTGGGCTCTGGCTCCGAATCTTTGAATCTGCTGGCTGGTCCATTTAGGGGTGGGGTGTGCTGGCTGACTCACCCAGAGCTGTTCTTGGTCATACCGGCTTGGAGGGGACTTGGGGAAAGCACCACTAGACTGACCCTTGCATACCCCCATGATCTTTTTGAGACTTTGTGGGATGGGACAATACTGTAGTTACATAAATAGTTACAAGTCTCTCATCTGGAGCTTAAAAGTCATGGGCCCCTTTGGGGTTCTCTTTGGGCACACCCCTCCCTATGACATTGCCTTCTCCATCTTAAGTCTCTTCCCTCCCTGTACCCTATGCTAGATTTTAGGCCCCAAGGGCCCTTGTGGGCTCCATGAGATGTCAGTTCAACCTGCCCATCCCATAAGGGAAGCCAGTGCTTCCTCCTCCTCCTCCTCCCTCCTCCCTCCCTCCTCCTCCCTCCTCCTTCCCTCCCTCCCTCCCTCCCTCCCTCAGCATCTTGCTCCAAATCTCCTTTTTGTTTCCTGTAGTCAGCATTTCCAGGCTTTTCCCTCTGCAGTGCCCTCTACCCTGGCTCAGGTCCAGAGCCCAGTAGGGGCTTTGGGAAGACTGAAGATCAGTTTCCATTGTGAATTTCTTCCTGTGTGTTCCTCCTGCGATGAGCAGCTCCCAGGGACTTGCTAGTGGGCCCCAGAGCTCCTGTCTGGATCTTGCTTTTCTGTGTCAGGCTGTATCTCTACTTGCAGGATAACTGGGGGCACGGGGACTGAGCAGAGCTGGCGAGGCCAGTCTGTCCTCACATCCGTACCCCTTGGGCCAGCTGCCCCCCTTCTTTGGCTGTCAAAGTCACTCTTGGTTTGGAGTCTTGGAAACCTTGGTTGTGGGAGGTTTTTTTTTTTTTTTTTTCTTTTCTTTTTTTTAGGAGCTGGGGACCGAACCCAGGGCCTTGCGCTTGCTAGACAAGCGCTCTACCACTGAGCTAAATCCCCAACCCCGGTTGTGGGAGTTTTTGAGTTTTAAAAAGCGCTGTTTGTCTATTTATTGTATGTCACAATAACTTTATTGTGTGCCACAGTATGTGAGTGGAGGTCAGAGGAACTTGTGGGCGTTGGTTCTGCCTTCTGCTCTATGGGGCCTGGGAATCGAACTCAGGTTGTGAGAATTGGCAGCAAGTGCCTTCACCTGCTGGGACATCTTGCTGCGTTTTTGAGGACTTTAAATTCAGAATTCTAGTTAAGAACACAGATGCTCCAAATTTGAGTCCCAAACATGACCTCAAAAAGGACACCTCGCCTCTGTGCCATCTGACCTGTAAGACAGAGCAAGGGCTGTATACGACTTCTGAAAGGCTTACAAGGGTGAGTCCTTCCAGGGGCTCCCATCAAAGCCAGACAAATCAGAATGATAGTGAGGATATTGAAATATGTGTCTCCATGCCCTTATGATCTTTAAGTCCAGAAAGATCCTAACTTTAGATTCTAGGGTCCGAACTCTGCCCTGGCTTCTTCCAGCCCCAGTTATAGATGGTCCTGCCTCTCTGGTTCCTATAGTTGTGAGAAAGTTCTTCAACAGGGTGACGTGTGTGTGTGTGTGTGTGTGTGTGTGTGCGCGCACACACACATGTGCTCCGTCTAGTGGCACTTTCTCAGAGTACTGAGAAAGTTGGGCTTTGTCCCTGGGAGCCAGCTTGTGCAGAAGCAATGAGGACCTGCTGGCTGTCAGGTGGGTGTGTTGGGGACTCCAGGTCTCCATCTACCTCACCCACCTCCTGGCAGGACTTGGCAGACTCAGTTCCCAGGGCATGGTAGAGCCTAATGAGTGTGTGCGGCTGATGCAGCCTTCTGCAAATACCAGGCACAATATAAATAGCTGTAATGAATAAATGAAGCTCCCGCCCGCAGCCAGCGAGGCCTCTGAGAGGGACCGCCCCAGCCTTGATTCTTGCAGAGACCGGAGTTGCACACCCAGCTTGCAGCAGTTGATGGCTCCTCTCACTCCTTCCTTCCTGGCCTTTATTTGAATACTCCATTACCCTCCAGCTCAGTTACAGTCCTGAGGGGGTGGGGTAGGATGGGCTGGGTGGATTGAAGATCAAAGATGCCCAGGCAAACAAAGGAGTTGCCTGGAAGGAAGTGAGGTGTCACCCTAGGGGATGCATTTTAGGGCTGGGTATCCAGCCCTTCAAGGGACGGTACTGAGGGCCTAGACCTTTGAGCTTACGCCCTGGTAGGTTCTCACGAAGTCCTGCAGAGCCTCAGGAATAGCCAGTGTGGTGATGAGAGAATGGCTGGGATGTTCTTCCCACCCTGAAGTCTGTCTTTCTCCATGCCCTGTTCTTTTTAGCCGTGCATCCCGCTGGCCAGGGTTGGGCATACCTGCCCTACTCCTGCCTCAGTGTCTGCCCTTTCCCTTGCCCCACCCATCTCTGATTCAGTTCTGCATAGGTTCTGTGGCCCAGTTCATGTGTCTCACCTCTGGTGAGCCATCCTTGGATTCCACTGTGATCTGAAGCCCGCCTGTCCAACCTGGGGCCTCTGGCTGGCTGGCTGAGTTCACACTACAGGAGGCCTCCTAGTTTTGTGTGCACTTACCAGACAGTCCCTGGGAGTCTTTATAAAAAGTTGTCTCACCTCCACAGTCTGGACACTTCTGCCAGAACAACCAGTCTCTGGGGCAGCTGCTGTATTTTTCCTAGAGACCCAGCCTCTGGAAGAGACCTTGCCATACACTCTCCATGGAAGTTGGAAGGGTTGGGCAGGGTGTCTCATCTTGCAAGGGGTGATGATGGCGAGGAGCTGGCTAGTTTTTGTCAACTTTTTTTTTTAAGGTTTTTTTTTTTTTTTTTTTTTTTTTTGTTTTTTTTTTTTGGGGCTGGGGGGGGACCCCAGGGCCTTGCCCTTTTTGGGCAAGCGCTCTACCACTGGGCTAAATCCCCAACCCCTTTTTAAAGGTTTTATTATTTATATGGGAGTTCGTTGTCGCTCTCTTCAGACACACCAGAAGAGGGCATCGGATCCCATTCCAGATGGTTGTGAGCCACCATGTGGTTGCTGGGAATTGAACTCAGAACCTCTGGAAGAGCAGCCAGTGCTCTTAACTGCTGAGCCATCTCTCTAGCCCACAGGTTTTTTTTTTTTTTTTTTTTTTTTTTTTTTTTTTTTTTTTTTTTTTGTTTTGTTTTGTTTTGTCAAAAACTTGACACAAACTAGAGTCACCTAGAAAGAGGGGAGCTCAGTTGGGGAACTGCTTCCTTAGATTGGCTTGTGGACACAGCTGTGGGGTATTTTCTGGATTAATGGTAACCCACTTGTGGTGCCACCCCTGGATAGGTGGCCCTGGGTTGTATAAGAAAGCAAGCCAAGCAAGTCACCAGGACAAGTCAGTCAGCAGCACTCCTCGGGTGGCCTCTGCTTCAGTTCTTACCGCCACAATGGGTGTTTTAAAGCTGAACAAACCCTTTCCTCCCCGTGTTGCTGTTGGTCAGAGCTTCAGTCCATCATCCTAGCATTGGGAAGCTAAGACAGACAGTGGGTGCCGTTGACAGCAAAATGAGGTGCCCTGTCACAGGATCACAGGGAAACAAGCATCTGACTGGCATCTGGCAGGATTTTGATGCTTTTCATCTGCCTATATCCACACGAACCAATGAAAAGGGCTCATACTCCTGCACACTCCTTCCTGGAGTCCATAACCCATAAGAGGGTTGGGACTGGGAAGTTGGTACTGCAGAAAGCAAGGGAGGTGGGTGCACATTTCACGGTCTCTCAAGTTGCCCAGGAGTGAGGCTGAAAACTGACTTGCCAAGATGGGCATCTGCCCACCGAGGGGGGGGGGAGAGAGAGAGAGAGAGAGAGAGAGAGAGAGAGAGAGAGAGAGACAGAGACAGAGACAGAGAGACAGAGACAGAGAGACAGAGAGAGAAGAGAGAAGCGGGGGCGTGTAGGTCACTCAGAAGCCTTCTAAAAGGAGGTAGGGTTTTTCTTTTTTGAGATTGGGTTCTCATTATATAGGCCTGGAACTGGCTTTATGGACCAAGGATGATCTCGAATTTAGAGATCCGCCTGCCTCTTCTGGGATTACAGACATGCAACACCCACTACTGGTGGTCTTTGAGTCCATCTTGAAGGGCAGGAAGAAGTGCGACCAGAATGGGAAGCTTGGTGGGAACCTGGGTTTCTGAACGACCTTCGGAGACCCGTTCCACCATTATGCTGGTGACCCCCTCACTGGGCGGCAGAGCAAGCAGCCCAACAGGAAGCCCAGTGAGAATCCGAAGTGTAACAAGACCAACAAGCATTCTGTACCTGGGCTGCTCATTCAAAAGGTCTCCCGTTTTTTACGCATGACGACGAAGCCCAGTGCCAAAAGGGTCAGGACCCTCCCCAGTGGTGCGACCATAAATTGTCAGGAGGTGGCTGCACTCCTGGGAGCTCCCGCCCCTCCGGAGGGGACTCAGTCGCGCCACCGTCACTCAGTCTGTCGCCCGCACGCCTCCCCCTCCAGCGCCCTGAGCCTGCAGCTTTCCCCGAAGACATTTGGTGTCAGTATAAGGACGGCTTTTCCTCGCACGCGGCGCGGCTCGGTCTCGCCGCCGCCGCACGTCCCCGCACCGCCTGGCGCTCCGGCTCCTCCGCAGCCCCCGTCGCGCGCAGCTCCTTTGCGCCTCGAGTCCGGGCCAGGGGCGCCAGTGGCGCCGAAGCCGGGGACCCGGGCGGCCCGACCCCGCGCCCCGCGGCGCCTGCCGCCCCGCACCTGCCCGCCGCGGCCCCGCGCCCCCGCCCCCGGCCCGGAGCGCCGCGCGCCCGCCGCCCGCCGCCCGCCGCGCGCTCCAACTCCGCGCGGTCCGCCGCTCGTCCGCGCCACCCGCCTCGAGCCGCGGCGACCCGCCCGCCATGGCCCGCGCCCCCGGGCCCGCCGCCCTGCATGCGCCGCCCCCCTCGCCCCGGGGGCGCAGCTGATCCCGGAATCCGAGGCGTGGGGCTGGCGGGGCGCGGGGTCCCTCTCCACGCCGGCTTCGGGGACACGCGTCAACCCCGCGTCTCTGCCCGGGACGACCCCGCTGCCCGGCCACGTCCATGCCAAGGTAGGCGAGGTAGTGGCAGCGGATGGGGAAGGAGAGGATCAGTCCCTCGCTCGGCTGCTTGGCGCGTCGGGCTTTCTTTACAGAGGCATTTCTGTTTATTTATTTATTTATTTATTATTTCTGGGGACTGATCCCCCTCACCCGCCCGCGCGTGCCCATCAGGTGGGCGCCACATCTCTTGCTTGGGGGTGGGGTGGGGGCCCTGCGTTGGGACGAAGGACGGGGAACTTTGACCGGGGCCCCTCTCCAAGGCCACGAAAGTTCTCTTGGTGCCAATACCGAAGCCCAAAGCCGGCTCAACCAGCGCTGCAGAAATTTATTCAACAAGTCAGGTTGCTGGCGGGGGCACGGGCCGTTTGTCTGTCCGTCCTGCTGTCCCTCTGCTGCGGCTCTGCGACCAGCTGGATCAGGGCTGGTGCCAGTGTCCGGCAAGGCTGAGCTGGGAGTGTTAGCTTGAGAGGGAGAACCACGGGATTGAGTGAGAGAACCCCAGGCAGGGTTTAACTTTCCTCCAGGCCGGGTGTTGGAGGGCCCTTCCTTGGCCAGTAACCCTATGCGCCCACCCAGGTCGCACTGCATGAAGCCAGGTCGGGTGGAGCGGGCAGTCCAAGGGGCCAAGAGGAGTCTTTAGCTGCCAGGGAGATGGTTATATAATGAGTGTTTGTGGTGATTGGGATTTAATTGTCTGTTGGATGGTGTGCGTGGAGTGAAGGGTCAAGAGGGCTTGGCAGGGGGGTGGGTAGGTCTCTTTTCCGGGAGGTCATAATGCCTGGGGGAGGGGGCTCAAAATAGGTCCATCGGAGACAGCCCGTCAGTCCCTGTGCTGTGTCCTTTCTCACTCAGATCTTAGGCTTCCGATGAGATTGGGGTCCAAGGAGAGACCCTTGAATGTACTCTGGCCTTTGGAGTCTGGGTTTTGAGCTGTGTGTATGTGTGTGTGTGTGTGTGTATGTGTGTGTGTGTGTGTGTATGTGTGTGTGTAGGTGTGAGTGCGTTTGTGTGTGTGTGTGTGTGTGTGTGAGTGTGTGTGTGACAGAAAAAGGGAGAGAGGCAGAGAGAGAGAGAGAGAGAGAGAGAGAGAGAGAGAGCTCGAGCGAACTAGCTAGCTCAAGCCTCTCTGTGTCTGCGTGGTGTGACAGGGTCTGCTTCGCATGTGACTGGTGTCCTAGACTGGAGGGCTCAGGCTGGCCTGAGCAGTCTATTAGTCCTTTCCTCATTGTGTGGGAGATTTGTCTCTGCAGATTCGATCATTGTCTGGAGACTCAAATGTCATACACAAGGGTGTGGGTCCGGGGGCCATGGGGAAAAGGTTTGCTGAAGGGGTTCAGGCCTGTCTTCTGGTCCTCACACACAAAGCTGGAGTCACTTCATGAATCAACACCCGGACTCAGCTTCAAGGACTCATTCAAAACTCTTATCCACCCCCAGGACAAACTTTCTGTTTGGGTTCCAAGTCCAATCCCAGGCAAGGGGTATCAGTGGGAGATATGAGCTAGAACCAAGATTGAGGCAGCAGTTCAGAGGTAGATGAAAAGACATGAAGAGAATATTCTGGGGACACTGCACTGGCCTGGCACCAAACTGGAGAACCTTTCATACCCTCGGAGGCCTGAGTGAATCACTATGGCTGCTCAGAGCAGTGCCTGGGAGCAGGAGGCTCCTCGGGCAGCTAGAACAGCTTGGGGGAGGGGCTGAAAGCCTGTCTGCAGCCCCTCTTATCCTCGACTGACGTCCTCCACTCTTCTTACCTGAGTTCTTGTCTAACCTCCTTGCCTGGCTCTTCCACTTCGCTCTTGAAATCAGTAGCTTCTGCAAGACTGGGCCAGAGAGGGTATCTTCTAAGCCCGCCAGAGGGCGCCGGGAAGTCTCCATCCCCGCAGGTTGACTCCCCTTGACCTTGGGCAAGTGGGTGGGGTTTTGCTGTAGGAACCTCCCGCTCACTCCTTCACCCTAGTAGGCCCTCCACCACAGGGGACTTGCCTGTCACTCACCCACCCTGGGGAGCAGCTACTGTAAAAAGCACCCTGAAGCCTCTAAGCCCTTCTGAACTCAGAGACCTGTCCAGAACACACAGTCTAGTCACATCTCCCTCTTTGTCCTCACTGTTCATCCCATACCCCAAGTGCAGCTCCCAGGACAGACTCTGGGCCATGAAAGGCTGCAGAGGCGGGCTCCCACCCCCAACAGATTAGAGCTCTCTTTCCGAGGCGAGGCTATGAGAAAGACTAGCATGGTTTCTGTCTCTCATCCTTGTCTTGTTCTCCGACTCTCTGGCACTGCTTTTAGGGTGCTTCAAAACGGCCTCCAAAGAGTGGATGCTGGGCTGGGGGTGAAGGTCTAGAGGAGAGAAGATCAAAACCCATTTTCCACCCTTAGTTTTGGCTCCTCCATCCCGTCTCCCCCCTCCTCCCTCTCTCTTTTCCTCACTTCATCTCTTTCCTCCCTCTCTCCTTTCTGGAGAATATTTTCTACCCACATGTTCCCAGAGTGTGCCTTGTGTAGTACCCTCTGTTCACCCTGGTGTTCTCTGGAGTGTTGGGTCTGGGCCGGGGCTGTTGACTACACAGATGTGTGGGTGGGTACATGCTCCTGTGTGAACATCTGGGAATCCCTGGTCTGCAAGCCTCTGGGTCCTGAAATCTGAGAGATGCCGGGCAACTCTTCCTCATTCTAAGCTGTGGGCTGGAGAAGAGAAGAAAATAAACCTGGATTTCTGATTCAGTAAAGCACCTACTGAGTGCCAGGCCTCATTCTGGTCTCTAGAACCCAGAGGTGAGAGAAGGGAACAGGCTAAATGGGACTTCCATGCCTTGAGGGAGGGTCTGGTTTCCCTGGTGAGGTCATTATGGAGACATAGCTGCAAATCTCCATATCCTCCTGTTCTCTGGGAGTGAGAATCAGGCTCTGGATGACTCATGGGGGTGCTGGACACATGGTCATTGGATATCCCTAAGCATGTGCTGGCAGCTTGGGGTTCTTGAACAGAAGAGAGGGAGGAGAAGTGTGTACTTGAGAGCAGAGGGGCCTTGGAGCCAGTGTCTCTTCAGGGTTGGGATGAGAAGAGACCTTTATGTCCAGGGTTCTCCCTGGGCCAGCTGTCCCCTTCTGCTGGCCTTGGCTAATGGTGCATCCTGAGATGGACATCGGGCTCTTGTCCTACCTCCCTGCTGTGCACCCTGACCTACTGAGCAGCAAGGGCTGGGGTAAGGCCTTAGCTTCTCTCCCTCCGAGCTTTTATCCCAGCCGGGAAAGGAATAAGCAGGTCCTTGATTGGGGGCGGGGAGGGCCAGGCCACTCAGCGTGTGGAGCTCAGCTTGTTGTAATTGGGATAATGCTTCCACCTTAGAGGATTTTTTTTGCGAGACTTAGAAGTATCTCTGAGGTACCTAGCATGGGGCCTTGGAGGGGGAAGCTGTTTACCTTTCATTAAAGTACTTTCCAAATCTCTCCCCATTTGTTATCTGCTTTGAGAGGGAGAGCGGCAGCATCCTCCGCGTTTTTTCACAGGTGGAAATGAAAAGGGTTGTGGGAAGGGTGCTGGGCTCCGCCTGGGCTCCTGGGCTGGTGTTCTTTTTCGAGGGATCCACCTCACTCCCATCAGCGACTACCTGCCCCCCAGTTGTTAGTTGAAGTGAGACCCTTAAGCCCTAATTACTGCAAGAGTGAGTGAAGCTACCAGCAAAGGCATCTGCTGGGAGATGTTCAAATGCCCTGTGGAGATTCAGGCCTAACTTCACTTGTGCATACTCAGCTCAGGGTCAAGGGTCACTGCAAACAAATATGATGATGTCTGGAGTCAGGTCTAGGGACAGGGGGACCTGGCCAACAGGCTAACTCTTAATCTGAAGTTGGGCCTCCCATATCCTCCACTAAGTGGTTTCTGACCTTGAGAGAAACCCCTTCCTCCTTCCATGCCTCAGTTTCCTCACCATAGAGAGAACAAATACACTTAACTTCTCTGGATTGTGATTGGGGTGCCTGGCATGCCATACGTGCCCACAAACAGTGTTGGCTGGGACACTTGTTAGATGTCACACCGGGACGGGTGGCCGAGCTAATTCTCTTGAGTGTGCCGCAAAGCTGGGAAGACTAGCTGTCGATTTTAGTGATGGAGGAGTTAGGATGAGTAGGCTCAGCTAGCCAGACCAGAGCAACTTTGGTGTGAGTTCATGCAATTGGAGGGCAAAGGTAAGCCTTACCCATCTGAGCAACTACACAGCAACTCAGAAGACCTGAGGGGACCACATGAGGCATAGGTGCTTAGGTCTGGATTGTGTCTGGGCTCTGGAGCTCCAAGTCTGCATTGAGAGAGGCCTCGCCTGCAGCAGCAGGAAGGTGACCTGCTACCTCAGTGTGATTCTAGCCCTGTCCCTGCAGAGGATGTTGGGTAGGCTCATGGAAGACCAAGAGGGAGTTCTGGGAGATGGACGATTTGGAAATTGTCATTTGAGGAATGGTTGAGGGAGCTGGTGATGAGAGGCCTGGGGCAGATGAGGCCCGGGGGTGGGCGGGCTGTCATCATGCGTCAGCAGGGCTGTCATGCAGAAGAGGGAGCAGACAGGATTCTAGGGGCTCTGAGATGATGCTTGCAAGATTCTGGGAGGCAGTCTTCCCAAAGCCTCAGTAGATTTCTCAGTGGCCCCCAAATCGAGCTTTGGCCTAGTTTGTATGCACGAGGGCTGTGTAGTTGTGTGAAGTCCTAAACATGTATGCATGTGCCTGTAATTTCTTTCTTTCTTCTGCTTCCTCACCCTCTTTTTTTGAGACAGGGTTTCTCCGTGTACCCCTGGCTATACTAGAGCTTTCTCTGTAGCCCAGCTTGGCCTCGAACTAAGAGCTCTGCTTGCCTCTGCTTCCCAAGTGCTGGAATTAAAGACACGTGCCACCACATCTATGGTGCGTGTGATTTCTGTGTGTGTGTATGTGAGCATGTGTCTGTGAGTGTGTGGTATATCGGTCTGCGTGGTTGTATGGTCTGTATGTCTATGACTCTATGTATATGTCGTGTGTGTCTGTGGTATACACAATTAATGTGTTTGTATCTTAAGTACATGCCTGATTGTGAGATTTATCTGCATTTTAGGGGATGTTTGCATGCATCTCCGTGTTACATGTTATCCATGTCTGTGGTTGTGTGTGAAGATATGCGTGTATGTTGTATATATACTATTGTGTATTTGTATATTGTATAGTTCTGTGTGTAACTGTATGTTATACGTGTGAGTATCTGTGCCAATGGTCATTGTGTGTCCATAGGGGAGTATGTCTTAAGTGTAATAATGAGCGTGTGTGCCTGTGCTGTGTGTGTGTGTGTGTGTGTGTGTGTGTGTGTGTGTGTGTAGGTGGGTTGGGACATTCTAAGTTCTGTTGGTTTCCAGAGTGTCCCTCTGTGAAGACCATGAAAACCTATGAAATTACGCACTGTTTCTAGGGCCCCAGACTCCTGGGACTGTAGAAATCTGTGGCTGCTGCCTCTGTGGATCATGCTGCCTTGGGTCTCACTGTGTATGAGCACTGTGCCTGGTGGGGTTACCCCAGCTCACCCCAGTAGCAGCGCTACCTCAGAGCGATCTTCTTATTTCACAGGCAGGTAGCAAGCAACCCCGGGCTGTCATGTGCCAAGGTGGGCTGCGGTCAGAGCTGGCACTTGGACACAGTGAAGGGTGCCATTACCATACTGTGGGCCTCTCTGGTTCTAATGAAAGCAAGACCCCATGATTCTGAGATTCCCGAACTCGCATCTTATTCCCCGAATGATTTTTTTTTTATTGCGTGTTGGAGCAGTGACATCGTCTGCTTTGTGGCTGTTGACTGAAGAACAAATAGATTACTTGATCCTATAAAAATGTCCCTTCCCCCAATACGGCTGGCCTGGCCCGGTCCCAGGTATCTACTAGGGCTGGAGAACTCTTGGTGCTAGCTGGTATATTCTGAAAGGCAGGCTTCCTAATGCTTTGGGAGCCTGAGGGTCTTGTCTGGACCAGCAGCTCTATCTACTGCCACTTGCGTCTGCCTGGAGGGGAAACCTGTTTTCAGGGCACCTGCTGAGCTGTTGCTGCAATAATCTGGTGTTTGGACGAGGGTAGACTTGAGCTGGGACTCATCTCTTCCGCCGCTGCCCTGTGTCAGCTGGGTGACATTAGGCACGGCTGCACTCCTTTGGGTCCTAATCTCTTCCTCCAAGAAGGAACATATTCACGAATTGTGGGACCGGCCCAGGGCTCTTTGATCATTGCCTGATGGTGAGGATGGTGACAGTGGTTTGGAGGTGGTGTTGGTGATGGTGATGGTGGTGATAATGGTGCTGCTGCTGATGTAGTAATGGTGATGTGAGAATGGTGGCGGTGGCGGTGATGATGACGATGATGGTGGTGGTGGTGATAAAGGTGGTGAAGTTGGTGGTGATAGTGGAGGTGGTGATGGTGGTGTGGGTGGTGATTGTGATGACAATGTTGATGGTAGTGGTAATGGTAATGGCAGAAGGAGGGCTGGGGTAGCACCCCTACACATGGTACACATGGGCATGCATGTTCAGACACTTCACCCCCATGGGTTCCACTGAGCCGTCCATCTGTAGCACAGGGGCTTGCTGTAGGAGGCAGGAGGAAGGCTGAGCTATGTAGAGAGAAGCTGAGGCTCCAAGGGACCAGTGGGACCAGCAATGGGAATGGGGTTCCAGCACAGTGGGCCTTTGCTACTTCTCTCCTCCTGGTTTACCGCACCACCACTTGGAAGGACAGTGGGGGGAAAGAGGGTCAGCATCAAACCATAGAGAGTCAAGAGGGAGATGCTCTGCGGGGCTGGAGGAACTCTGAATCTACTGCTGTCTTGGGTGGAGTGTGTCTCTGTCATGGTGAGGCTTGACCTGCAGAGAGCTCAGGTGTCAGTTCCTTGGGGGCTTCTAGCTACAGCGCATAGGCAGCTGGAGAAAGGAGTCAGGCCACAGGCATGAAGGAGGGGGGATTTTTGAGCCAGATATGGGAGCTTTAGGAATGGAGGGTGGACCAGAGAGTGGAGGCTTGGCAGTCACTGGGGAGCAGGTTAGAGAGTGGTTGGAGGCTGTGTGGGCGCTGAGGACCAAGTAAAAGAAATGGAAGCTGGATGAACCCCGGACATCAAGTCAAAAGGTGGAGGATGGGCGGGTGCCGGGAGGCAGGTCAGAGGCTGAAGGATGGGTGCTGGAGATCACGTCGAGGATGTAGGCTGGGTGAGTGAGTGTGGGGAGCAGGCCAGAAGCTGGCTGGACTGAGACGTCTGGCAGGGGGATGAGGATGGAGGATGGCAGCTTAGTGTGGCTAAACAGGGGCCAGAGGACCAGGCGGTAGGTGGATACCACTGGGGTCAAGAGAGGATGTAGCTGCTTTAGCTGCTGTGTACCATCTTTAAGCCCAGCAGCTCGCCCCTCTGTGTGGCTGCACGGAGGGCTTCCGGGATGGGGAGAGGCTGCCATGGGGATGCCAGACCCAGAGCCTTCCCTTGCGTCCACCTAGGGCAATTTCTCCAGCTCCCTTTGCTCACTCTGTGCCACAGCTCACTTTCCTGAATAACGCTTGCCTGTAGAGGGCGTAACATCCGGCTCAGGGCATGCCGGTTCCCAGCCTCAAACCCTCCAGTGACTTCTGTTGCACTTGGAGTCTTCCTTCAGGGGCTCTCCAGTTTCACTCCCTTCTCTGCTCCATTAGCCACACTGGCCTCATTCTTTTCCTCTGTTCCTTAGATGCACCCAGCCACTTCCAGTCTCCTGGCCTTTGCACCTGCCGTTCCTCTTGCCTGGAGTGTCCCTTCCCCAGAACATTGCTGCCAGTGCCTTTTGATTCTCACCGTGTTGCTCTTAAATGGCCCTTCCTTTAGAGAAGAAGTGATTTATTACGCCTCGCACACATTATCCCCCTTGTTTATTTGCTTTTCAATGCTTTTCATTTATGTATCCAACAAATATTTATTGAGCATCTAGTATGTTCCAGGCACTCGTTGTTCCAGGGGCTGGGGTTACAGCAGTAAATGTAACGGGCCAGTCTGTGCTCTCAGGTACAGGCTTGTTGCAGGCTGGGGAGACAGACATCAAATTGCAGAGATATAAGAAACAAAAAGTCTTACGCTACATTTGGAGGGTGACTGGGGTCGTCGGAGAGGGAACTGAGTTGACTGTCTGCCTTTTCTTACGCTGTTGTATGGGCTGATTTAGGGTTCATGGAAATTTACCAGCATAGCCGTGGAGCCCGCACACAATGGGTGCTCAGAACAATCAGGACAAACAGAGTTATGGAGGCCAAGGGGCTATGCTCCCTCCAGTGAGGGGATAGTGTAAGCTGAGGCCTGGAGAGGCAGTGCTGCCCCTGGGGACTCAGGAGGTCCCATCCGGCTGGAGGGATTGCTGGTTGAGGGAGTGGTGGGCTCCAGTACTGGCTCAGTGACTGGGAGACCTAGAGCCACCCCAGGGAGGGTGCCGTTCTACCTGGGTGGTTGATGTGTGGCCAGCCAAGGTGCTTATGTAAGGCTTGTGCTGTTTTTCTGGAATTGGGAGCAAAACTTGGAGCTCAGGAGAAAACACTGCGGCCCTGACCAGCCGGGCGAAGCGGCAGGAAGTATCCGCTCCTGTCCGTTGCCTGTGGGAGCAGAGAAATGTCTGGATCCATCAGCTCAGGGTGGTTCAGTCGCTAGGCTCTGCAGCTGCCAGCAGCAGCGAGGAATGCAGGCTTTCCTACCCCAGCCGGTCAAGCTTGGATACGCCTTCGGGAATGTACAGTCTCAAGGGTGAGGTTATGGAAGGAAGGCTAGGCAGGCCAGGGTCAGCTGCACTTGTCCTAAGTGGATCTGGAGGGCCAGAGCTGGAGTTCTGACTTCTCATCAACCTCTGGTTCTACACAAGCCACTCCTTATTCTGGGCCTCAGTTTCCTTTTAATAGCCTCTGTGAGGTAATTGGGTGTTTCTCAGTAAAGCTGGCCTGTAGTGGAGTCAGGGCCAGAGTGTGATTGGCAGGTCAAGGATACTTCAGAGCAAGGGCTCTGCTCTTACTTAGCTGTGTGTCTCTCCTGGGCCTCAGTTTCTCTACCTGGAAAGCAAAGAGATTATTAGTCCTGTAGATCTCTGGGTTCTCATCCTTACGTGTGTACGTATGTACATGTGTGTGAGCATGATGTTCTTGGCCTAAGAGCACACTGGAGGTCTCAAATATCACTTCCTCAAGGAACCTTTCCTATTTCCTCCTTGTTCCATAGTAACCAACTTCTCCTCTGTGACACATTGCCCTGGGCCTTGAGCTTGTTCACAGTAACATTCCCTCATTCTCCTAAAATATTACTTCACATTTGATGATTTGATAGATAGCTCCAGTCTTTTATATGTTATTTTAAAAAGATTTATTCGATTATTTTAAAATCGTGTGTGTGTGTGTGTGTGTGTGTGTCTGTGTGTCTGTGTCTGTGTATGTGTATGTGCATGAGAGTGCAGTTACCTAAGGAGTCCAGAAGGGGGCATCAGATCCCCTGAAGCCATAGTTCCAGACAGTTGGGAACTGCCTGATATAGGTGTTGGGAACTGAACTAGGGTCCTTTCAAGAGCAGCATGCATTCCTAACTGGTCAGCCACCCCTTTTAAATTTATTGTTTTATTTTATTTTATTTTATTTTATTTTATTTTATTTTATTTTATTTTATGTTTTAGAGACAGGTTCTCTAGCCCAGGTTGACTTCAAACAACCTTTGTAGTTGAGGATGCCCTTAAACTTCTAGTTCTTTCCACCTCTATGTCTCTACGAAGGTGTGCCACGTGCCTGCTTAATGTGGTGCTAGAGATCAAACCTAGGACCTTGTGCATGCTAGGCAAGGTCCTATTACCTGAGCCACATTCAGCCTAGACTTTCTTCATCACCACCATCATCATCGTTATTGTTGTTGTTGTTGTTATTATTATTATTATTATTATTATTATTGGTAGTACTGGGAATTGCACCCAGACCTATGCACATACTAAGCACACTCTCTACCACGTGTCACACTCCCAACCAGAACTCAAGCTCACACTACGGAAAGAAAGACATATTTACATTCTAAGATTTTATTTTATTTCTTTTTAATAGCTGTCACTTGCCGGAGCCCATAGTGACTCAGCTTGCCGGATGACCGTCTGGCTGAGCGATACTGACTTAGGTGCTGCCTCTCTCCACTAACTCATGTAACTACATGAGAGTGAGGGGTGGCTTTCTGGACCCGGAGCTAGGCTCTCTGAGCTGTGTCACCCACCCTGGGGGAGGTAGACTGGGGAGTGGGTGCAAAGCCAACACCCACCCTGTGTCCTCTGCTCCCTAGGGCTCCCTGCTCCACGCTGACATGGCTGACAGCAACTTACCGCCCTCATCTGCAGCAGCCCCGGCCCCTGAGCCGGGAATCACTGAGCAGCCGGGGCCCCGGAGTCCCCCTCCGTCCCCTCCAGGCCTGGAGGAGCCATTGGAAGGAACCAACCCTGACGTCCCACATCCAGACCTGGCTCCTGTTGCTTTCTTCTGCCTGCGCCAGACCACGAGCCCACGGAACTGGTGCATCAAGATGGTTTGTAACCCATATCCTTTAGAGGCCGGCGTGTTTGCGCCCGGCCCAGGGGACGGGGGCGGCAGGGGAAGGCAGGAGGGGTAGAGTTGCTTCCTGGCCTCTGACCTGCCAACATGGTCCTCTAGCCAGCAGAACGGAGGTCTGTAATGAGCTTCTTGGCCCTTTGTGAGTGGGCACAGATAACCATCTGGGGGTGGGTCAAGGATGGAGACTGGACCTGGGGTCTTGCTGCTGGAAGCTGCTGATGGTTGCACAATCTGATTTGCTGCAAAGAACCAGGTCCCTCAGCAACAATCTACACAGGGCCCTGAATCCCTGAGCCCTGATTGCTTCTGAAAAGCCACAGCTCTCGTCACTGTCGAACTGGGGATAGGGTTTCCAGTTCATCGGCTTTGGGACACACATTCAAGGTCCTTCACAGGTTCCTATTACCCCCAGGGTTCAGAACCCAGCCCACTGGTCCCTTGGAGCCCCTTTCTCCACACTCTGCATCCCCTGGGCTCGCCCATGCTCCTGGGCTTCCCATATACCATTTCCTCTATCCAAAATGCTCTTTCCTTCCTTCTTCTCCTGGCCAGACTCGCTGCCATATCCTTCAAATTACAGCTTCAGTGTTGTCTCCTCAGGCAGCCCTCCATGTGGCCTCACATCAAGCCGGGCATTTTTGTTTTCTTTTTTGGATGCAAGAGCTCATATAGTTAAGATTAGCTGTGTAGCAGGACAACCATGAACTTCTGACCCCTCTGCTTCCACCTCCTGGTACTGGCAGGACCGTAATGGTAGAGTCTGGATGGGCAGTATCCTACAGGGCCTCCATAAAGATTGAGGTGTCTGAGCGGGGCTCAGAATGGGCACAGCAGGAGCTGGGGCCCAGGGAGGGAGAAGCTAGGGGTGTGGCTGGAGTAGGAGGGCAGAGTGAGCCTGGGGGATCACTAAAGAGCCATCTTGTGGTCTAGGAGCTACGTTCTCAAGCACAGACTCCAGGGCTGAGCTGTGGCGTGGGACTGGGTATCAGGGATGCTAGTGGCTGCGGACCAGTGAAGAGGGATCACAGCTGTGGCTCTGTGACCTGTGACAAAGACCCACGCAGGGCAGGTGGGAGCTGGTGCATCAGGTAGCAGGGCTGAGATCATACCGAGTATTAGGGACGTCTGGGAAGTTGATGAGAGCCAAGCTGGAGCCTCGGCCTTCTGCTAACCCTAGCTGAGGGCCCGAGGTGATGATTGTCCTGTATCCTCTGAGCTCTTAGAAATCAGAGGGGGTTTTACTAGAGGGAGTGGACCCAGAGGATGACCTTGGTTACGACAAGGACCTGAGTCTCCACTCATGATAGATACCTCAAGGGATCTTGGGTATGACATACCCTGGAATTCCTTTTTCTTCTTTTTGTCTGTCTTTGTCTCTAACCACACTTGTCCCTTTGGGATTTTTGAGATTGGATCTCTTTAGACAGACCTTACTTTTCTGGGATTTATTATGTAGACTGGTCTAGCCTTGAACTCACAAAGATCCACTTGCCTCTGCCTCCCAAGGTTGGGATTAAAGTTGTGCGCCACCGTGCCCAACTCTGCTCTGTAATTTCATTCGATGACACTTTATTTTCTTTAGGTGCCCAGAGGGAGACAGGCCTTTCCTGAGAAGCCCCAAGAAGTGGGGAACAGACACCATGCACACAAACAATTTTTTTTTTTGGTTTCTTTTTTTTGAGCTGGGGACTGAACCCAGGGCCTTCGCTTCCTAGGCAAGCGCTCTACCACTGAGCTAAATCCCCAACCCCACACAAAAAACAATTTTAACAAGTGTTGAAGGAAACTTAAGGGCATGCAGCATGTGAGCAGATGGAGTCCAGGTCAGAGAAGAGGTGACTGTAGGAGGTTTGATGGGTCTTCCTTCCTTCCCTCCCTTCTTAAAAAGGAATTTATTTATTTTATTTATATGAGTACACTGTTGCTGTCTTCAGACACCAGAAGAGGACATTGGATGCCATTACAGATGGTTGTGAGCCACCATGTGGTTGCTGGGAATTGAACTCAGGACCTCTGGAAGAGCAGTCAGTGCTCTTAACCACTGAGTCATCTCTCCAGCCTCCCCCCCCCCCTTTTTTTTCTTTTTAAGACAAGGTCTCTATGTAACCCAGGTTGTCCTTGAACTCACTATGTAGATCAGGCTGGCCTTGGCCTTGAACTCATAGAGATCTGCCTACCTCTGCCTCCTGAGTACTGGGATCAAAAGTGTGAATCATCATGCCTGGCTGGATTTGAGCTGTCAAGGAAGAGAAGGCTAGAGGACCAGGGAGACAGTGGAACAAGGTTAGAGGGTTATCTTGGCAGGTGTCAGAACATTTTGGATGCTGTATGACATTAAGTCACTGGGCCTCTCTGGGCTTCTGTTGGTAGGCTGGTCACCATGGCTCTGGCCTGTGGAACATCTCAGCTTAGAGTCTGATTCTGGTAGGTTCTGGTAGGGCTGACTAGGCTGACATGGCAATGTTGTCCCAAGGAGGGACCAGTGAGTGTCCTGTGCATTGCGTATGTGTGACTTTGTGTCAGCCCTTTTCTCTGATCCCCAGGGCCTCCATCTGGAGAGGAGGGGCAGGTGAGAAGTCTCCTTCCAGCAGGCTTCCAGGCCAACCATGCTTACCCGGTGGGACAGTGCCTACTGGAACTCAGGCTGTCACCTAACTAGACTGGGCAGCTACACTGCTGACCTGTTGGGTAAATAGGCCCTCCAGCCACTCTGCCCATTGACTTCACCCTCCCTGTCTCCTCTGCTCAGAGAGTCCAGTTTGAGTAGGACACAATGGGGCTGGCTCAGGAGGAGGGAAGGGCCCGTGGCAGAGCTGGGTGAAGGTGGCTGAAGAGACGGCTCAGTAGTTAACTGTGTGTCCTCTCTTCCAGAAGACCCACGACCGCTCACAACCACATCCAGCTCTTCCTGGCTAGATTTTGTCAACTTTACACAAGTTGATATTTGGGAAGGAGGGGACTCGACTGAGAAAATACCTCCATCCAAAATACACAAGCCTGTGGGGGCCTTTTTCTTTTCTTCTTCTCCTTTCCTTTCCCCTTCTTTCCTTCCTTCCTTTTTTTTCTTTTTTTTTTTTTTTCTTTTCTTTTTTATATTTTCTTTCCTTTTCTTTTTTTTTTTTTCTCTCTCTCTCTCTTTTTCTCTTTCTTTCTCTCTCTCTCTCGCTCTAACCACTGAGCTAAATCCCCAACCCCCCTTTTTTTTTCTTTTGAGACAAGGTTTCTATGTGTAGCTCTGTCTGTCCTGAAACTCACTCTGTAGAGCAGGCTGGCCTTGAACTCTGAGACCCATCTGAGGGCTGGGATTAAAGGTGTGAGCCACTATGCCCGGCTGGTATTTTCTTGATTAATGGCTGATGTGAGTGAGCCCAGCCCACATGGGGTGACGTCCTCCTTGGCTGGTGGTCCTGAGATGTATAAGAAAGCAGGCTGAACAAGCTGTGGGGAGCAAGGCGGTAGGCAGCACCCCTCCATGGCCTCTGCTTCAGCTCCTGTCTCCTGGCTCTTTGTTGACTATCTTGACTTCCCTCAGGGATGGAGTGGGACCTAAGAGCTATAAGTCAGATTAACCCTTTCTTCCCCAAGTTGCTTGTGGTCATGATGTTTAGTCACAGTGATAGAATCCCTGAGTAAGACAAGCCCCAAGGGATCTGACTCCTTCTTCTGGCCTCGGCAGGTCTCTGAACATGTATGGTACACACATGCAAAAATAATAAAAATAAAGTTCAAAAAGAGAGATTGAAGCTGAAGGGTAGGACACAGTTCAGCTGCACTTCTGTTCTCCCCTCTGCTGTCTTCATTCATCCTCCTGCCTCTCCCTGCATCCCACTCCTCCCTCCATCCTCCTGCCTCCCACTCCTCCCTCCATCCTCCTGCCTCCCACTCCCCCCTGCATCCCACTCCTCCCCCATCCTCCTGCCTCCCCCATCCCACCTCCCCCATCCTCCTGCCCCCCTGCATCCCACTCCTCCCCATCCTCCTGCCTCCCCCTGCATCCCTCCTCCCTCCATCCCTCCTGCCTCCCTCCATCCCCCTCCATCCTCCTGCCTCCCCATCCCACCCCCCCATCCTCCTGCCCCATCCCACTCCTCCCCCCATCACCTCCCCCATCCTCCCCTCCCCCCTGCATCCCACTCCCCCCATCCTCCTGCCTCCCCCCCCTCCATCCCCTCCTCCCCATCCTCCTGCCTCCCCCTCCCTGCTCCATCCTCCTCATCCCACTCCTCCCCCATCCTCCCTGCCCCTGCATCCCCCCCATCCTCCTGCCTCCCCTGCTCCCACCTCCTCCATCCTCCTGCCTCCCCCCATCCCTCCCCCCCCATCCTCCTGCCTCCCCCCCTGCATCCCACCCTCTCCTCTCCATCCCTCCTGCCTCCCCCCTGCCTCCCCCTCCTCCCCTCCATCCTCCTGCCTCCCCCATCCCCTGCCTCCCCATCCTCCCCTCCCCATCCTCCCCCATCCTCCTGCCTCCCCTCCTCCCCCATCCTCCTGCCTCCCCCATCCCTCCCCCCCCATCCTCCCCCATCCTCCTGCCTTTCCCTGTATCCGACTCCTTCTACCCTCCTCACCCTTCATCCCTCCCGTCCTTTCCTCGTCTTCCCTCCATCTTTCTCCTCCCCTCTCCACTCTCCCTTCCTATATTTCTTCCTCCACCCCAAGATCTATTCCTCCTCTTCCCACACTCTATCCTCCATCTTTTCTCCCTGCTCCTCTCCCTTTCTTTTCTCTCCATCCTCCTCTTCACCCTCCTTTACCCTTTCTCCACCCTCCTCTTTTCCCCTCCTCTTGCTTCCTCTTCAGTCCCCCTTCCCTTTCCTCACCTCCATCCTTCTCCCATTTGCTTCCCCTCTTTTCTTCTTCCTCCTCCATCTTCTGTGCCTCCACCTCCCCATCTCCCTCTCCTCTGGCACCCACTTTCTCCATCTTCCCTCCACCTCCTCCACCTTCCTTCCATCCTCTCTCCTTCCCAACCCATCCTTCCCCTCCCTCCCTCCCTCCCTCCCTCTCTCCTTTCCTTTATTCTCTTTCTTGGGAGAGTTTCCTCAACCCTGGCCGTCTGCTGCTGTTAGTGGAAGCAGCTGCTGCTCCTGTACTGGGGTGGGGACCGAGTGGGTGAGGACTGAGTCCCCACCCCACTCCGTGACACTTCAGGTCACAGTTGGGGTCACAGCTGGGTGGTGCCAAAGCAGAGTGAGGTCAGGGATCCCATGCTCAGAGAGTCTAGATGCCTCTGTGACTGGGTCTAAGAGTTTACAGGTAGGATTTGAGGCTAGGTGACAGGAGAGCTGGACACGTCAACAGTGCAAATTTTGCAAAATTTATGCTCCAGATATGTGAACTGGGTAGCAGGGACGTTGCCTGTCTGGGGTCCAGGGACCTGGGACTTTGGGCTGTGGTCACAGAGCTGAGGCTGGTTTCCTAGTAGACAGGGTGGGTGGGAGCCAGGAGACTACTGTTGTCAACAGGGGAGTCTGCCACAGGACTCGGGGCCGTCAGAGTAGGCGTCCCGTGCTCAGAGACAGCCTGTCTTGGAGACTTGGCTTCTATTGGGTGTTGAGATCCGACATGCTTTCCTGGTCGGAAATGTCTCCCTCCCACAGTCCGTGGGAACAGTGTCAGGCAGCGTCTAACCTAGTCCTCCTCAGCGGGAGGAAATTAGGGTAGTATTAAAGTGGTGCCCTTAATGCTTATGTAGTACTGAACTTAGTTCTCCTTGGTGGGAGAGCACGGTGGGGAGATGTTTAACCTAACCCTCGTCAGGGTTAATCTAACTCTGCTCATTAATGGAGCCCTGCTTGGATTTCAGGCTGTTGGTGTTTGAGGGTCTGGACTATGTTGGGTATTGTAGGATTGGTCATTCCTGATCTCGGGCATGGACTGCTGGACTGTCCCCTTGGTTACCGTGACTACCGTGACAACCCTTTGCATGTGTAATCTTTGCAGATGGTCACCTCCCCACTAAAAATTGAACCCAAAGGGTGAAGGCCTGCAATGTCAGGCCAGGCAAGTGGGAGCTGCCTCCTCATGACCAGTCCCAGGCAGGGCAGGGCAATGGGGCTCTGCCCCTGACAGTCCATCCTGAGTTCACATCCCTGGTTCTTGGAGCCCTGGCCCAGGGTTTTCTGGAACTTGGTGCTCCTGACTCAGCTTCTTGCACGGCTTAGAGCAAGCAGGGCCTGAGTCACTGCCTGACTCACAGTGAGCCACCAGGTGGTGGGGACCCTCGTAGGCGGGGATCCCGCTCACCCAAGCGTCAGCTCACTCCCTGCCTGGCCTGGGCCTGGACCACTCGCCAGCAACTGGAAGGCCTCTGGGTTTGGGATGCCAGGAGAAAGATGGGGCCGTTTGACTCATGGGGAGAGAAGAGTGGCTTGTGGAAGTGGCTGGCCACCTGAGTCACACAGCCTGGGACTGGTTCTCAGGCTCATTGCTGGACAGACATGGCCAGAGTTCCCCCGAGGATAGTGTCCCCTTCACAGACATGCTGAAGACGAGAGTCATACGTGAGGGGGATGTTAGCAGTGGAGTGGCACAAAGGGGCAGGGCTGATATTGGGAGTCTTGGGGTGAACGGGCTCTCATGCATGGATGCATAGCCCTGGGAACACTTTGCCCACAGGAGATTCAATAAGATGCCAGGCGACAGGTCCTGTAGATGGAACCTCACACCTTCAGAGGACATTGTTCCCAGGGAAAATCTGATTCGATCGCTGTTATTAACACGAATCAGTGCGAGTCTGGCAGCTCATGGCCAAGCCAATGTCAGGGCAGACATTAGCCGACCATGGCATCTGTCACCTGCTTCCCTCCCCAAGCCATGACTAATATGGGTACCCCCCTTTCTACCCCCTGTAGGCTTACAAAGCCCCTCTTAAGGGTAAGTGATTGCATTTGCTCACAGTCACCGTCTATCCTGGAGACCTACTTTTTCACCTCTGTAATGGGGCCGTGACAGAGGATTAGAGGTGGCTCCTGCCAGGCCTCCGGTGTCTATCCATATGCCATCGGCTGGCTGGAGGGTTCTACCTGCAGCATTGTCTTTAGCTATCCTAGCCATCTTTGAAGACAGGTGTCTTCATAACCCCATTTTACAGATGAGGACAGTGAGGCTCCTAGAAGTTGAGTTTCTTTTATCCAGTCAGGCTACATAGCCAACATGTGGCAAAGCTGGCATGAACCTGCCATTCTGTTACCCCCCTGCCCCAGCTTTATCCAGAACTCTGGATAAAAAACTGCCTGAACCCAGTTCTCTACACTCTGCCTGGGGGCCAGAAGTTTGCTTGGCAGTTCCGGGCAGTATGGTAGATCAGAGTTCCCAGATTCTTGGTGTATATCCTCAGGAACCTTCTGGCTGTGGCCAGCTGGGCATCGGCTGGGCATTGAGGCTGTAGCCCCTCCCCTTCCTGTGTGCTCCTGGGCCAGTGACAGCTAGTACTGAGGAGAGTAAACATGGCCTCTTCTCTACTTGGGATCAGGCAGGTTCCACCAGCCACTTGGTAACCTTGGATAAGCCCCCTCCCTCTGAGACCATTTAGTCTCTTCCTGGTTGCAGAACGGCAGGACAGGCAGCAGTCGGTCTGGAAGGGAGAGCCAGGCCTCCATTCCTCTGCTGCCATGTTTGTGGGGCTCCAGGCAGCTGTCTGCTGGGGCTGATAAAGTGGCCAGGGGCTGATTCTGGTATTTGCCCTGACTGAGCTGGCCCATCTCTGGGTAGGAGTGGGGCAGGTTTTGTTGTGGTTACAGCCCAGGAGGCTTATGGTGCTCATGAGAGACTCAGAGCATCTATCTATCCATGGAGTATGGGAATCATGGGACCAAGGTCAGCCACTGACTGCCAGGTGTCTCAGGTCATGGTGCTGGTCACTGTGTGGCTCTAGGAGTGAGGACTATGAGACATACCAGAAGAAGGTGCTTGGGGACCTTGGTGACAAGTGGCAGATCCTAGTGTGTTCTGGGGTCTAGAGAGGGGGGTGGATGCTGGGATGCTATAGCCTTTGGTGCTGATGTTGGGCACAGGTGACTCAGAGGTGATGCCAGGGTGTCTGTATCTCCGTGTCTGAGTAGAAGACCTGAGCTTGGCTCCATGCCCGAGTGGCCTTGGGTGAGACCCCTTCCCTTGCCGAGCCTCTGCTTGTGTGTCTGTGTAATGGGGCTGTGGCGGAACCTGGTGGGGAACACTGGGATGGAACAAGAGTTCCAGGGCCAGCAATGGGCACACTGCTAAGTGCTGAGTGTTCCTGTACACATTCAGAAGGCCTGGGAGAGCTACAGGGCCTGAGGTAGCTGGCTGGGTACTGAACACTGGTGATGGGCTCAGGAACCCAGGGGATGCAGGTGGGAAGTGTGCTGCCCTAGGGGAAGAGAGAGCATTGTGTGTGTGTGTGTGTGTGTGTGTGTGTGTGTGTGTGTGTGTGTAAGGAGTGTGCTAACTGTCCATTAGCTGGGAGCAGGGTGGGGAACCTAGGAGAGTGTAATTCGCTCAAGACTACCTGTTGAATGTGAAGAGGTAGAGTCTCTTATATATAATTATTATATACTATATATTATATTATATAGTACAAGCAAGCTGTTCAGTTAGAGCTCAGCACTATGGACCCTCTGTCCAGGTTTCCTGGCTCATCTCCTTCTGAGTAGGAGGGGCTCCCGACAGGGAGCTGTCCCCTCCTCCTCCAGTCCTGGCCTAATGGGACAGTCCAGACGGTGGCGAGTACAGCCCGGAGAAGCAACACATGCCCGGGAAATTGTCCGTTTCCTCCATCTGGTGTGGAGAAAGTTGTTTTTCTCAGAGATAAAAGTCAACGTCAAGTACCATCCCCCAAGATGCAACTGGAGGCCGGAGGAGAGGCTGCACTCCAACTGGTCACCAGGGTCCCAACAGTCAGTTAAAGGAGGCTGGTTGGGCTAGGGAGATTCTGATCCCACCGGGTGGCCTCAGGGGCTGTGTTGGAGAGCATATTTGCATTTGCATTTGGGAATTGCTCGGGGGTGGGGGTGGGGTTGGGGTTTAAGGCTGCCTGTGATGGAGTCCTGGGGTATTGGTGAAACTTAACTGCAGGAAAGGGTTTTTCCAACTGGGTCTTGCTGCATGAGTAGGAGTTTCCGGAACAGTTGAAGGAATATGTTGCTGATAGAGGAATAGTGGGGATTTGTGGGGCTGGTATAGTGCACTAGGCAAGGGCCGGAGAGCAAGGTCTGACATAACAGGGCAGGACTTGTGCTTGTCACACTGGGAGGTGTGGTGGGGTATGACAGGTGACCAGCGGGGACAGACCACGGGCACACCCACTTTTCTTCCTTTTCCTTGTCTTTTTAAAAAATTTATTAAATAATGTCTTTTATATGTGTGTGCACGTGCATATGTGCATGCGCCCTGGCATGTGTGTGGAGGGCTTCTGAGAGAGAGAGACAGCCTGAAACCAGCCAGGAGGTTCCTGCAGTGACATTGTTTGACCCCATTGGTTGTTCATTCAATGGGAGTTGGAACTTGCTGGCTCGGAATGGAGGTGCCCATGGCCACCAAGCAAGTCCAGGTACTCAAGGTGTCTACCGAGCTCCTGGTCAAATGTGAGGGGCAACCAAGTCCAACCCTTTAGAAGGAGGGTGGTGGGAGAGCTGGGAAGAGGAGTCCTGGGACCACAGGGATGAATGAGATCATGAGGTCAGCTCATCCTGACTTGGGAGCCCAGCAGATCCCCACTGTGTGGATCAGGAGGAGGCCAGGGATGCCATTGCTAGGTAGGACCACCCAGCCTGAGGTGAGACTGATGGAGATGACAAGGAACACATGAACATGACATGGACTGCCTGGGAACTTAAAGCTGATTGGTTTCTAGTTCGCTCTGGAAGCCTCTAAGCTGACCCTGACCTGCCCCTTCCCTCAGACCATCAGGATCCTGTTGGGAGACAAATAGCCCCATTTGTTTTTCCCTCAGTGAACAATAGTCTTTTTAATCAGTCAGAATGTCTTTCTGCTTATCTCCCTGCAAGTTGCGGAGGGGAAGCCTGTCTTTTGTGGCGTGGCCATGTAGAGCTATGCGGTGCTGGGCCTGTACCTTAGCCTCTCTGGGCTTGGTGTCCATGTGAGGTTGAAGCTGCAGTGGGAGAGGTTCCGAGACCTACTCGGATCACTGCCAGCTGCTGGTGGTGATGAGACCCGACTGTCTGTCCCACAGGCCAGGTCTGTTCTCTGTAGGGTACAAGCATGGTGACCCAGAGGGCAAACAACTCTTTCTCTGGGCATCAGTTTGCCAACCCATACAATTGGGAGCTGGAGGTTGCTCTCAGGCTAATTTTGCCCACAGGGGACATTTGACAATGTCTGGAGGCACACCTCCTCCCATGCATAGGACAGCCCATAGAGAAGGCTGCCTTGTCCCCAAATCACTGGAGGTGAGGTTAGGAAGTCTGGTGGGGAAGGAGAGGACAGTGCGAACTGGGTCTGTCAGAGCCTGAGGATGAGTCTCGGATGGGTGGGAAGGCTAAGCTGGTCCCGAGCAAAGGGTTTCCTGGACCACCTGGGCCTCATTCCCTGGTGGAACTGCCATTGCCCACAGTGTCACATGTCCAGCACCTTCCAGGAACCCATCTGTCCATCTGTCCTCTGCCCACACACCTACCCACGAATCCATCGTTTGTTCATTCAACCACTCACCCAGCTACTCATCTATTCATCCATTTGTCAGTCTGTCCATTCATCTGTCTGTCTATCTGCCCATCCATCCATCTATCTACCCACCCATCTATCATTCATCTACCTACCCACCTATCATGCATGATTCATTCACCTACTCATATCTACCCATTTATCTACCCACCCACCCACCCATCCTTCCACTCAGCCACCCAACCATCCATCCATTCATGTACTCATCCAACTACAGGTCCATCTCTCCATTTGTCCATCCATCCATCCATCCATCCATCCATCCATCCATCCATCCATCCATCCATCCATCCATCCATCCATCCGTTCATCCACCTACCCGTCCTCTTACCTGTCTTCCATCACCGGCTCTACCACAGCCACCTACAGCCTCTCACATGAATGCAGCATCCAAATAGATGCTTCTGCTTAACCTAACCGTCTCTCATGTTTCCTCCGTGAGGAGGTCCCTCCCTTCCTCCTACCCACACATGCTTCAGCCCTTCCACTCATCTGACGGTTCATATCTGGTGAATGCTAGTTGGCCACACCTGTCCCCATTTTTAATGCCTCCTGTCACCTGCTCAGTGCCAAGACAAACCTGTGTTGGGACACTGTTATTCTCCCCACAGATCCTTTTCAGAGTCTTTGGTATGCAATGTATGACTCCCCTTCTGCTAGTTAGAGAACTTCTTGTATTCAAGCTCCATATTCTGTTGATGCATGCTGCTTTCCCAGGCCTGGACCCACATCGCTGCACAGAGCGGATGTGTAGGGAGGCTTTTGACAGAACGCCTCTTAGCAGGCAGGGTGAGGCGGTAGAGGTTGTGTAGGCAGTGATGAGCCTCAACAGAGGTGAAGACAATTGTCGCCAAGTACCCAGCCAAGTGTCGAGGGCTGAGAAGCAGAGGCTGAAGGTGGTGTGGTGTGGGGCATTTAAGACTGTGGTTTCGGAAGAGCTGCGGGGCCACGTGTGGATGATGCATCTTGGAAGGCCAGGCTGAAGGAGAGGGCTGTCCAGAGACAGTGGGGTATGAGGAGTAGGAGGAAGGATGGCTCTGGTGGTGAAATGGACACATTTTCAGGGTCACGAACATGGAAGGAAGCTCAGAGGGCTGTGGACAGTTGCCTGTGGTGGAAGGAGGCTCCAGAGGCTCCAAGGTTGGTGGAAAGGTAGAAACACACAGGAACGTGTTCTGGCCAGAGGAGAGGGGTTGACATGTCCTCATGTCATGATGTGTGATGAACATGGTTGACAGAAATCTTTGGTGCAGAATCTGGGGTTCTCGCTTGGGCTGACAATGAGTACAGTCTCGGGATAACCTTGGACTCTATCCCATGGAAGGCTGTCAGCGCTGGGGTCAGGGAGAGGAGACACAGGACCCAGGACTGGCACCTGAGACCTGATATTGGAAGATTAGAGTCCAGGAATTGGGAGGACCACCAGACTGGGGACTTGGGGCGACTTCTCTGGCCTGGGGGTTCCTAGAACAGGAACGGTCTTAAGCTTGGGCTCATGAGCTCTTGTGGGGACAAATTGAGTTTCATGGACCTGTGGCTCAAATTTAGCATTTCCTTTTATAAACAGTGAGGATTAAAAAGACAAACACTGGAGCCACCCCCTCTACTCCACCCCCTCACCCCCGGCACAGCCATAGTTCCTACCACCTGGGAGAAGAGTCATCAGTGTTTCCTGTCACAGCAGGGATACTGCAGGGCTCTTGGATTAGCAGGTGCATCCATCATGGTGACAGAGTAACACAAAACCTCAGACCTACCACTGGACTTGGTTACTTATTGTGTTGGTAACAAAACGTGTAATTGATTTAATTAATAAGCATATTTTTCTTGGTGTGGAGTGTCTTCATGCCTTCAATCTCAGTTCTTGGTAGGCTGAGGCAGGAGGATTTCAAGCTTGAGGCCAGGAGTTAGGCACCTTTAATTCCAGCACTCAGGAGGCAGAGGCAGGTGGATGTCCCTAGGCTCAAGGCTAGCCTGCTCCATGTAGTGAGTTCTAGGACAGTCAGAGCTACAGACAGAGACCTTGTCCCAGAAACAAGAACAAAACAAAAACTGTTAAAAGTGTGGGCTAGCCTGGCCTCACAAGTAAGACCCTGTTATAGTACCTATACATCTAATCCTATATCTATATCTTGATATTTTTGATAATTATTTTAGTATAGCAGTTCATTCTCTATTCCTATGTTTTTAGGACATTTGCATTCAAAACTCTTTTTGAAGCCAGGTATGGAGGTGCACACCTATAATTTCAGCACTTGGGAAACAGAGGCAGGCAGATCTCTGAGTTTGAGGCCAGCCTGGTCTACATAGAGAGTTCTAGGATGGCCAGGGCTGTTACATAGAGAAAGACTGTTTTGAAAAAACCAAAAATCGAGCAAACAAAACCCAAACTAAAGAACCATCACCACCACCACACACAGTAGCAACAAAAACACTGTTCTGGGCTAGCAAGATGGTTTAATCTGAAAGGTGCTTGCTGTCAAGCCTGGGAACCTAAGTTCAGTCCTTAGAACCCACATTGGTGGAAGGAGGGAATAGATTCCTATAGTTTGTCCTCTGACCCCGACACATATGCCATGCCCCGCTATGAATAAATGAATAAAAGAAAAAAAATCCATTATTTCTGTGTTTAAGACAGAAAAGAGAAAGAACTTGTGTTCTCAAAGGAGTGGGGTTGGTCAGGTCTGGAGCTACTGGCTGGGATCAAGGGAGAGGAGGTTGTGAGCACACCATGTGTGTCTGTGTTTGTGTGTGTATGCATGTATGTGTATGTATGTATGTATGTGTGTGTGTGTGGGTATGTGTATATGTGTGTATATGTGTGTGTGTGTATGTGTGTGTGCTGTGTGTGTATGTTGCTGTGGGAACACACTGGTGAATATTAACAGGCATGCGTGTTCTGGGGCAGATGTGGTAAAGGACAGGTCACTGGAGGAGGAGCAGCATTGTTTCTACTGGGTCTCTGGTATCAGGGACCAAGTGTCCTTCATTCTGGTTTCTAGGCACCAGGCCCAGAGGGAGGCCTCAGCAGAGGAGTGTTAGCAGAGTAATGAGCCTCGGGTGTTGAATAGGGAATGGTAGATGTGACAAAGGAGAAGAGATGGCGTTCAGGACGGGAAACTGACCTGCAACACCCCCCCACCCCCAGCCTCCATGGTGCCTCCTCAGAGCTGCTGCCGACACCCTGGGTCCCAGGGAAGACTTGCGGGATAGGATGGTCTTGTTCTGTCATGAGGAGCACAGGGTGGCTGGGGTGAGGCACCCAAGTCTAGTCAGTAGTGCTAGTAGATGCCAGCAGATGCGTTCACACTCGGCTGCTGAAAGTCACGGTGAAGTCTCCTACTCTGTAGGTACAGTTTCTTTGAGGTGGGCTCCTAAGGCCATGTTCATCTCTGCATAGCTGTGGCCCTGGTGTCTGCCCCACCCTTTCTTCCCTAGTAGCCAAGTGCTATGTCTGGCAAGTCTTCTTGGCCAGAGCCTCTTTCCTGTGGGCTACTGTCCCTGAGTTCTCTTCCAGACCGGCATCTTTGCGTACTGTTGCCTCTCCCCCTCTGGCTGACTGTGCCAGGCGCCATTGCTTGCCGGGCATATGGGAGTCAGGGAGTCATAGGTGGGGGCTCTGAGAGGGAGTTGGGGATGGGAAGGGAGAGAAGAGGGTAGACTCGACTTGTCATTATTTTAAGGGACTTCAGGGCTTGTATGCAGAGTCAACCAGGCGAGGCTCTCTGTCCTTCAGGACACTTCCTGTCACTGGGAGCCTGCAGGCTGAGGGGAACCGGTAGCCTGTATATCAGTTGACTTCCTGGAGCAGCTTTCTGCACGAGCTCAACTGCTGCGCCATTTGTATTGCTGGGCCAGTTGCACAGTCTCTAGATCTTCTTTTCTGTGACGGGAAAGTGAGTGTGGCCGTCTCCCTGTGGCACAGTGAGGGTGGTGAGGCCCAGGGGATTTACAAACACATACCAGAAGAGGTATCACATGGGGCCAACCCTAGCTAGTACCTTCCTTAGCTGGGACTGCCCATAAGTCACTGAGCAGAGGTGCAAGGGCTGCTGGGAAAATCTCATTGGATGTCAGAGCCAATGGGAGCCCCAGCATGAAGCTTGTGAGTTTGTTCATTTATCTTTGAATCAGGGCTTTATATATTCCGTCTGGCTTTGAACTCACTAGGTAGCCAATGACGAGCTTCCTTGTGGCCTTCCTTCTGTTGGGATACAAGGATATATATATATATATATATACACACACACACACACACACACACACACACACACACACACACACACACATACACTATATATATATATATATATATATATATATATATATATATATATATATGCATGTATGCTTGGGATTGACTCCAGGGCTTCGAAATTATGCTAAGCAATCACTCTACCACCTGAACCCCAGACCGTTTGTTTAAGATTTATTTTTATTTTGTGTATGAGTTTTCATCTGCACTTATGTCTGTGTACCACATTTGTGCTTGATGTCCACATTGGCCAGAAGAGGGCATTGGATCCCCTAGCACTGGAGCTACTGTGAGCTTCCATGTGGGATCTGGGAACAGAACCCAGGTCCTCTGGAAGAGCAGCCATTGCTCTTAACCACCGAGCCTTCTCTCCAGCCCCAGCTGGTGTTTTAATTGTATTTTTATTTTTCCATGGAGAGATCGTTCTTTTTTCTTTCCCTTCCTTCCTCTTCCTTCCTTCCTTTTTTGTCTCCCCCCCTTTTTTTTTTTTTGAGATGATGTCTCAAACTTGAGATCCTCCTGCCTCAGCTTCCTGAGTGCCAGGATTGCAGGTGTGGGTGCCCCTGCCCAGCTTCTGTTTTGCTTTCTGTTGACAGGTGAGACCACACACCACGGGGTCTAGACAGGTCCCTACCATTGTCTTCTGTGGCCACCACTCCCATGAGACTGTCTCAGTCTTTGGAGGTGACCTGAGCCTCTTCATCTACAGGATTTCCCGCCTCCCTGCTGTTCCGAGAGTCTTTGCCTCAGTTCGAACTTCATCGACGGACTCACATGATCTCTGTGTTTTTCTTTTCACCCAGCAGAGATCCCTCCGTCCTGTGTATATTGGATGCTCATTCTCTTTCCCGATTGTGTAGTATGCCGCTGCAGAAGTATCCCGAAGAAGTTTCTCAGCCTCGACGTTGTTGACCACTGGGGCTGACTGATTCTTTGTGACAGGGGCTGTCCTGTGCAGTGTAGGTGTTGAGCAGTGTCCCTGGATGTCACTGCTTGCCTCCCAAGCCTGAGTCTGTGCTTAACTGCAGTAGACATTGTTAAACAGCTCTTCAGAATGGCTATTGCCCATAGAGATTAGTTGAGGAGATTAATAGATAATCAATGAATGAATGAATGAATGGTCTTTATTCTCAGGCATTCAAACATGGCGGCCACCGTCCTTATGGTGAACACAATAGGACCACATGTCAGGAATGGGGACATTCTGGGGACCTCCAGGGAATGAAGTGAACTTTCTTTACCTCAGTACACTGATACACAGCAGGTACACAGCAGGTGTTCCAGAGAGGCTTGGGGACCTGACCTTAGGGAAACAGAACTGGCTCAAGATCTGAGGTGCCTGGGGCCTGAGCTCTCCACTGTCCTGGAGACAGACCAAGAGAGCTTGACAGGGAGACTGACTGTCTGCTGTGCCTGCTCCCCATCATGGAGGACTTGGCCCCAGCCGCCTTCTTCCACTTGACATATTTAGACAACTGAGTAGAACCCTGGGAAATGGATAGATTTCAGATTTGGCAAAAATAAAAACAAACGTGGCCACCCCCGCCTAGCCCAGTGTCCCTCCCCAGCCTCCCCTCCCCAGCTCCCCCCACCCCAAGTACAGAAGTCTCTCATCAGCAATGCAGGAAGGAGGGTGGTGGTCGCCATGGTAACCATGCAGGCCTCTGGCAGCTCTCTGAGAGGAGGCTGCCCTGCAGGGCCTGTTAGGGAGAGTGGCACTGTCCCTCTACTGGGTCACTCTTCTGCCTGGGCCTGGCAGGTGTGTGTGTGTGTGTGTGTGTGTGTGTGTGTGTGTGTGTGTGTGTGTGTGTGTCCCCCTTGTATGGTGGTGGAGTCCCTGAGTCCACCTACCCTGACACACATTCTGGCCTCCTCAGGCCTCAGTGCCAGGCTATGGAGTTTCATATTGATTCAGCTTGATCTTTTATGGCTGAGGTGGCAAACACAGCCCTGTCTTTCTCTCCTGAAGCTGCCAGTCAAGAATGGTAAAGCAGGGTCCCTTAAACACTCAACGTCAGGGAGCCCCGGGTCTGAGGTGCTGAGCCCAGTGTGGCCAAGATGTGGTTGAGAACATGGGATCTGGAATCAGCAAGAGGCCATACAGATTCTGCTATGACACTTGCCACGACGGTGGCTGCCTCAATTCCCTTATGTGCCAAATGGCCGCAGCCGTAGTGTCTGCCAGGTTAAGGGACTGTCCAGAGACACCAGGTACTTTAATCTCGAGCTTGGGTTTCTGTGGGCTGCCTGCTTCTTTTCTTGTCTTTGTTTCTGAGGCAGGGTCTCTGTAGTTCAGGTGTCCTCTGACTAGTGGTCCCCCTGCTGTAGTCTCCTGAGTGAGCACTGAAGTGGCAGGAGTGTTCCCTCACACCCAGCCAGGCTGAGCCTCTTTGAAAGGCTGTGTGTGAGCTATTGTAAAGATACCTTCAGCCTCCACGGAAGGCCATATTAAGAGAGAACACCTGTGTGTGAGAGAACCCTGGCTTTGTTGTTAGGCTCCTCCTTATAGACCCTGCTGTGCTGGCTCTGCAGGCTGGGACCTCCTAGCTCCTTACTGCATGTGGTGACATTGCAGTTTTGTCTGAGGTAGTATGTTTGAAGCCCAGGCTGGCCTCAAACTCACATTCTGCCTCTACCTCCCTGAGATCAGGATCACGCGCAGGCCTATGCCTGTCCTCTCGGCTTGATGTCTGGTTAGAAAGCTCATTAGCAGATACTCTTGGTCACCTGGGAAGTGTTTGTGACTGGCAGGTGTTCACGAGACACCTGGTATACAGCAGGCGCTCCACATGTGCTCATTAATTCCCTGTGAGGCCTTGAGGACTTTGGGAAGCAGTGGGAGTGTGGAGAGCTGGGAAGGGTCCAGGATTCTGGAGAATTCCCCCCAGGTCTGGCTGATGGTGGGTTGAGGTGTTGGAAGGTCCCTGCCACCCACAAGGGTGCTAGAGTGTCTTCTCTCGAGCCTGCTGAAAAGCCAGCTTTGCTACTAAGGCAATTGCATTGATCGGATGGACACTGATTTGCCCTGCAGGTTTCTCAGGGGTTCCTCGGGTGGTCACCACTCTGGGGCTGTTCGGGGTGACAGGTAGTGTTGGGAGAGGCAAGAAGCTGTTTTGACTCAGGGGTCCCCAATGGTCAGGGTGCTATGAGTATTGTTGCTCTTCTGGCCAAGTCTCTGTCCCCATTACCCATCATGCAGTGGGGTCATGGATCCCATGCTGTCTTGGGATTAAAGGAGGCTACTCTGCTCTCAGCCCTACAGGACTGAGAGTCTCCAGGCAAGGAAGGCAGAGTGGTTGGGGGTCTTCTTTGCACATCCTTAAACACCAGTCCAGGGCTTTGTTTCTGGCTGTGAGGGGCAATGGGGAGAAATTGATTACTCTGCTTTCTTGTGGAGACGGCATTCAGACCCCACCCGTTTTATTGCCTGACTTCCCCCGTCTTCCTTCTTGGGGGTCTCCATCTTCCCATCCATTTTTCCAGAACTCAGCCCGGCCTGCTTGAGCTCCTTGGTACTTATGAGTAATGGTGGGAAAGTGGGTATCGGACCAGGCCACCAAGCAGCCCAAGGCTCTGACTGCTCTGACAGCTCTTACCCTCGCTGCATGCATGGCCTGGTTTATCTTCCAGGACGCCTGGGGCCTTTCATCCCTGAGCCAGCGGGAATGTGTCAGGAGCCACGGGCAGCAGTGCCACGCTGGCCTGACTTCTGAGTCTTGGAGTTCTTGGATGGGACCCAGGCCTTGCCATCTGGGATTTCCCCTTGCGCCTGAGGCCAGCAGGAGCTGAGGGCCCAGGGGCTGGACCTGCTCTGCCTGCAGGGCCTCTGTGCCACGTTCAGGGTGGCTGAGCTACAGAGGAAGCGGTTGGAGCTTTGAGTTGCTCAGCCTTAGATGCAGTGTGACTTTGTAGAAAGTCATGTAGGCTCTCCAGACCCACTTCCTCGTCTCTCCCTGATGGGTGGTGGCGACAGTTAAGGTCATGTCCCTAGGGTGCCTGGCATGAAGCAGTCATAGCGACCGCCAAGTTCATCACAGTGGTATGTGCTAGACCGGGTGGGTGGAAGGCTGGGCACCAGCCTGAGAGGGGCGGAAGGTGGAAGCTTTTGGAATGCGTGGCACGCGAGTGAGGTTATGAGGGGTGGGCAGGGTTTGCCTTGGAGGAGAGATAAAGCTATGTAGGGGGATGCTTGCCCGTAACAAGCTAATGTGCGCCAGGGCCAGCAGAAGGTTCGGGCAGTGAACTCACGGAGATCAGAGTCCTTGGCTTTACCTTGGCTTTACCTGTCAGGCTCAGGGGTGATGGAGAATCATGGAGGCTTTTGAGCAGGAGAGAGATTAACCTGGAGGGGACAGACTAGTTTGGGGGCCAGAAAAGACAGGTATAGTTGCACATTTAGGGTTGCCTCAGCAACTGCTTACTTCCCGCCAAGACAGGACCTCACGCAGGCTGAAACAGCTTCAGACTCATCACGTAGCTGTGGACGACCTTCATATCTCTCTCTCTCTCTCTCTCTCTCTCTCTCTCTCTCTCTCTCTCTCTCTCTCTCTCTCTCGCTCCCCCCCCTCAGTTTTTAGGGTTTCTTTGTGTAGTCCTGGCTGCCCCTGTAGACCAGGCTGGCCTCGAACTCAGATCCTTCTGCCTCTGGTGGGATTATAGGGTTAAAGCCACTGCCCTGGGACTTTCAACTCTTGATCCTCCTGCCTCTGACTCTGGAGTGCTGGGGTTACAGGTGTGTCCTGTTACACCTGGCTAACTCTGTTCCCTTTGTATTGCATTTAGTTTTATTAAGGAGCCTGAGGATTCAGTGCCTGGCATCACGTGGGGCCCACTGGGGAGGCAGGAGCCAGAGCTGCAGCTCCAGGGAGGCAGGGGCTCTGCAGACACAGGACCAAGGGCTGGGAGGGGACACTGGCCAAGCTCCCACTGATGTCCACATGATCCAAGGAAAGGCCTTGACTTCCCCCACCTGTGAATGGGCCTGTCAAGTGCACTTGGGTCTGGGTCCCCTGGAAGGACAGAGGCAGCAGAAACTGGGCTATGAGAGGGAGGTGGGGAGTGGGGGGGAGGGGATCAAGGGGAACGGGGATGCTCGCTGGTAATTAGAACGTTTGAACTTCAAAAAAGTTAATTAATGACAAAGCTACTGCTAAAACAAGGCTGGGGCTCAAAGGGGGCCTGGCAGTGACTGAAATTAATTACAGGCTATGGCGGGAGAGTGGCAGCTAGGCCAGGGACAGGAAGGAGCAGGGCAGGGAAGAGGCCATGGAAGGCAGCTTTCAAGGTGAGCAGGGTCTGGGGAGCAGAGGGGGTTGTTGCCATGGAAACTAGGTCAGTTCTCTTAGCAGGCAGGAGGGGTCCAGTCTGCTGTGGTTGACATCTGTCTGTGGTGGGCTGGTGTGGCTTCATGGGTTTGGGGTTGAGCTGGTGTGGCCAGAGCCTTCAGAGAAACTCATGTAAATCTCTTGGCAAGTCTTGGTTGAGCATCTACATGCTGTTATGGTTAGAGCTGAGAGCATGGATCCCAGGGACCCAGACACTGCTCAAGAGTGGGCGGAGACAATGAGTCTTAGACTGCTTAGGAGGACTGTTGGGGGAGGGGCTTCTGGGGAAGAGGTGGGTGGGACTGCCTGACACCAGACTGGGAAAGCGGGAGGCCACAGGCTGGAGGGAGGCAGTCAGGGGAAGGAGAGGAGGAGGGTAGGTCTTGCTGGCCAGCTTTGGGGAGAGCTTCTGAACTTATGCCAGGAGAAGCCAGGGGCCAGAGCAGTGGCTCTGAGAAGAGATGTCTCCCTGATTTTTTTTTTTTTTCTTTTTCTTTTTTTTTTTTTCGGAGCTGGGGACCGAACCCAGGGCCTTGCGCTACCTAGGCAAGCGCTCTACCACTGAGCTAAATCCCCAACCCTCTCCCTGATGTTTTTAATGGCTCCCACGCTATAAGGAGGGGTCCAGACAGCCTCTGTGAACCTGTGAGGTGCCCCTAGGCTCCAGTGAGGAGCTGCTGTGAACTTAGAGATGGGAAGGGACTTGCTTGAGACCCCAGAGCCACAGGGCTCCAGGGACTGGAGTTCACATTCAGGCCCTGGTCTCCGGCACGGCTGGCTGCTCTGACAGCAGGTGGCAGCTCTGTACCCAGATGCTAAGTGCTGGAGTCAGGGACAGGAGTGTGGGTACAGCTGGTGGCAGGGGCTGTCAGTCTCCTTCCTGGTAGATGAGAAACTACTAGAAGGGAGTGAGTCATCTGACAGGCTCCTTAGTCTGGCACTTCACCCCCGAGTCTGACCTCAGTCATTTATGCTGTTGTGTGGTTTCCCTTCTTCTCACCATGATTCACTTTTTGGGGGCACAGATCTCCTTAACCCCAAGGACTTGTGTAAGAGAGGAGGGGCCATTTGGGAGGATATAAGCAGGCTTTAGCTTTCTCATATGGTGACAGCTAGGGGCGCTGTGAGTGACACAGCACCAAGGTCCCTTTGAGTTTTAAGCTCTCCCATTGGGTAGATTGAGATAGGCAAGAGTGGATGGGGTCAGCCCTGGCCTAAGAAGGGTTGCTAGCAGGGAGGTGGGTGTTAGGAGGTTCTCCTCTGTCTTGCCTGTGGGATCCCTTTATCCCACTGGGCCTGCAGCTGATCGAAGAACTGATCTCTAGATGCCCTGGCTCCAGGCTGCAGCATTTTGCTGCGGCAGAACCTGGGAAGCCAACTCTCTGGGTGGGGCTGATCCGGGGACAGCGGTCAGAGAATGACTGTGAGGTTCAACCTCACAGAGATGGGCAGGTCAAGAGAATGCGTCCAGTGGGTCTCAGAAGTGCAGACCCATACCTTGGATGAGAAGCACGAAGCCTCTGCAGGGGGATGGGAGGGGGAGAAGAGAAGGCTAGCATCAGAGGTATTGAGGCTGGGGACCTTTCTGGGAGCTACTCCTTCCTGGGTGGGACTGGAAGCATCCTCTAGTGGGATGCTTCAGTGGTTTCACTTGGTTCCTTGCAGGGCATGGCGTTGGTCATTCCCAGGTGGCGGGGCAGGCCAACTGCGTGGTCTTTGAAAACTTGGACCTGGGCCGTTGTTGAGGGGTCCACAGGGGTGGGGGTAGGAGTAGGAATGGTCTGTGTGTCTGTTCCTGGGGTGTCACACATTCAGGAGTGTAGCACCCTGGGCCACGCTGTCACCGATTCGCCCTTGACTCCATACACGTGGTTCGAGTGTGTGAGCATGCTGGTTATTCTGCTGAACTGTGTGACCCTGGGCATGTACCAGCCATGTGATGACATGGAGTGCCTGTCGGACCGCTGCAAGATCCTGCAGGTGAGTCTCTCGGTTGTCTCCGCCCTCCCTCCCAACTGGTGCTCCCTTCCAGGCTCTGGGCTCCACTGTAGCACAGCTCCTCACCTCTCCTGACTAACTGCCCTCCAGCCAGCTTTGGTTCCCAGCCGAGGCTCCTCACCCCTTCCCATTCACACAGCGGAAGTGTAGTAGCCTTGGCTCCCTAGTGCCCTCTTCCCTATGGCCTCTTGGATTTCTCCCATCCTTCTCCCGGGTAGGTCCTGATGTGGCATCTGCATGGTTTTGGGCATGGTGTGAGGGACCGTAGAGCAGGGCTCTGAGATGCAGTAGAGTATTTGACGCCCATCCCTGGGAACCAGACCAGACTTTCATTTTAATCCTGGCACAGAGTTGCTGTGTGACCCAGGGCAAGTGGCTTGACCTCTCTGGACTTGTTTCCTTAGCTTGTAAAGTGGCCTACCCCATGTGTGCCATTGCGAGAATTAGGAATGAGAGTAGTTCTTGTCTGTTCTAGTGCTTAGTGATTATTAGAGATCATGAGGGAGAGCCTGGTGCTCAACCCCAGGGTCCTTGCCATTGCCTGGGCTAAAGCCATGAGGAGAACAGGCTGTGTAATCCTGGGCAACTTTATCCCTTTCACTGGTCCCTGGTCTCCTCTTTGTGAAGATATTGAGTGGACAAGGGCCTCTGAGCTTTTCTTCCTGTCCCATGTTTGACAGTAGCTCTGACTTCCACTCTTGCCACAGAGTTCACTCTGCCCTGTCTGTCTTCCTCCTGTACCTCAGGTCTTTGATGACTTCATCTTCATCTTCTTTGCCATGGAGATGGTGCTTAAGATGGTGGCCCTGGGCATTTTTGGCAAGAAGTGCTACCTCGGGGACACATGGAACCGCCTGGATTTCTTCATTGTCATGGCAGGGTAGGTAATGACCTGGTTTTTGGTGCATGCCAGCTTTCATATAGCTAACCAAGGGGCTTCTGGGAGATGATGCGGATGCTGTGTGAGAATGGAGGGCCCCTGGCCAGGGGGCAGGAGAGACAGTGCTCTGTGGAGATGGCCTAGACAGACAGCTGTCCCTTCCAGTGGCTGCTGTAAGCATCTGTTGTGTGATGGGCAGCTTAGACTGAGTGTTTTATGCTGATTCATTGCATGCCTTTGGGAAAGGCAATTAACTTTGAGAAGCCTCTATTTCCCCATCTGTAAAAAAGAAGTAAAGATCTCAACCTGGTCAAAATGCGCATCAAGGAGTGCAGGCTGTCACCAGCAGCAGCTGCAGCACCAACACCGTTATCATCATTGTTATATCATCACCTTCACCACCATAACCATTGTCACTGTCATCACCACCACCATAACCATTGTCACTGTCATCACCACCACCATAACCATTGTCACTGTCATCACCACCACCATAACCATTGTCACTGTCATCACCACCACCATAACCATTGTCACTGTCATCACCACCACCATAACCATTGTCACTGTCATCACCACCACCATAACCATTGTCACTGATATTACCATCACCAGTCACTGTCTCTGCCACCACCATAACCATTGTCACTGTCATCACCATCACCATTATCATGGTCACTGTCATCACCATCACCATCATCACAGTCACTCAGCAAGTCAGAAATGGAGGGCAGACTTAAGCGACATGTCTAAGGAAGCCCTGATGGCTTTCAGTGGGAGGATTGGTTCACCTAGGAATCCTAAACAAGACTTGACTAAAAAAAGAACAAAGCCACAGGCCACAGGCCGAGGAGCCAGGAGAAACTAGGTTCCACTTTGCCCATTTGGAGCAGCGCTCCAGGCTTCCTCCCTGCTCCCCTGGAGTCCGTCCAGCAGCCAGGGATGCAGAGGGCTCTGTTGAGTATGGGTACTGCCCTGAGGGCCAGGTGAGAAGGAGAGGCCATATGCGGGTCAGTCCTGCCAGACTCACCGTCTAGGACAGTGTCCAGCAGCTCTGCTGGGGTCGGGGTCTGTCCACACAACATGCTGTGTTTGCCTGAGAGCATTTAACCCAGGAATCCCATGGAACCAGACTGGGGACATGGGACTTGACATGGGAGGTAAAAGACACACAGGCACTAGCCATGCCTAGTGGTGGCTCAGCAGGGCAGGAGTTAGAAGAGAAGGCGGGTGGCCATGAATGGCTGTGTGCCTGTCAGTGTGTGGGGGAGCTCATGTATGTATTTGTACTTGAGTATTCTGCCATCCATAAGGGGCAGCAAAGCCACCTGCAAGTGGCTGAGAGGGAACTAGAGACACCGAGGCCCTGGAGGACGCTGAGTTCTTGGGCTCTGTCCTGAGATGTGATGGTTTGTCCCATTGCTCTGCCTCTGGTGCTGCCATTCCGGCTCCCGGCCTCTTGTCCCTAGGGATTTGGACCCTGCCTGGAGGCAGGAAGATTTCAGATGGTTTCTTGGGTCCCAGGTCAATGATGCCTTTGTCAGGTCTGTTCTCATTTTGGGCTGACTGGAGAATACCCTTAAGTAGAGTTTCAAAGAAAAGGGTTTGGAGAGTATCATTTTTTAATCTTGGCTGTGCAAACCCATCCCTTTGATCTCGGAATGGGAAGGACAGTGTGTGCCTGCTCTTCATAGATTGTGATTTTACTCTCTTAGAACCGGTGACATTGTACCATGTGAATTGATAACACGGGGCTGCAGGGGACCAGTGCCACCCTGCTCCCTTTTCTTGGAAGCCCAAAGCTTTGTCTAGCCAAGCTGGTTGTTTTCCTCCTTGTCTCCAGAATTTGGACTTTCTCTGGGGTGTCTAGAACTCGTAGCTCTAGTTTCAAGCTCTTTGTTGGCTCAAAGTGCTTGTCCAGCTTCTTCTTCGGTTTTCTAGCTCATTCTCCTCATGCTCTGTCCTCTTCAAATTCCTGTTACCCTCCTCTCTCTTGTCTCTGTATCTGTCCTGGGTTCACTGGATGGGAGGGAGTTCTAGTCTTAGCTTTGTGAGTCACCCCTGGGCTCTCAGCAGGGTCCTCTCTCCCTTCCCGGCCTCTGCTAGAACGGTGCCCTCCTCTGTCCTTCTCATCCCCTGGACGTCTTCTTGCTCTTGTGTTTTTCTGGGTTTCAGGACAGTTTGTGCCTGTTTTTGTTTTATGGCTATGCTGTCTACCCTCTTCTTCCTGGGAATACCAATGATGCCTCCCTAAAGCCCCTGATTCTGGAAGGAACCTCAGATCAGTGCGTCATTTTCAAGTTAACACACACACACACACACACACACACACACACACACACACACACACACACACACACACACACCCAATGATGAAGAAAAGTAGCCCTTGTGTAAAATCTTAGAGTGCCCCGGTGTACTGCTGGTTATTATGCTAAATGAGGGATAGGGGAGATAGTGGCCTGGCCATAGCGTCTGGGAGTGTAGAAGAGGGCCTTGGGGGACCACTAGAGCTAAGGGTCAGCCTGGTGATGGCCTCCTATAAAGGCACCACAGGTTGGTGAGGGGCAGAAGCCTTTTCTGTTGGGCAGAAATGGCATCCATCTCTGCCTGGTAAAAATCTACAAATTAGCTTGCAACTTGCCAGCATCCACACCTTTTAATTAACAGGAAAGAGTAAATCAAACAAAGGCATTGTCCCCTAGATACTGAAACACTATCAGGTGAGTCTGTTAGCTCACGCTAACAGGGCCTCCCTGTGTAGCCTTGCCTGGCTTTGAATTCAGAGCTCACCCGCCTCTGACTTCCCAGGTGAATGGCACACCAGGCGCCTTTCCCTAACTTGTCCCAGGGATGTCATTCCTTTGGGTCTACCCTTCCCACCTCAGGCTCTCTTGCTCTGCCCATTAGACCTCAAGCTCAGCTCTGTTTCTTGTTCTGCTCTTGTCTGCTGGCACACCTGGATCTCCAAGCTGGAGCAGGGGGAGGACTGCCAGCCTCAGCACCCACTGTCCCGTGACAGGCTCTTCTGGCCACAACCCTCAGTATCGGGGAAGGCTGGCATAGAGCTGGTACGGAAAGCACATATTCAGAGTCTTCCCGTAGGAACAGGATTGGTCAGGGAGGCCCCATACTGTCACTTTCATTGGGACCCCTGGCAATGCAACTCATCTATTGACTTCATGGGGGACTTTCTCCCAGAGTCATGAATACCTGCAGGTCTACCCCTGTCTCCAGGGTCTTCACTACAGTGGGAGTGGTGTGGTGGAGAGGACAGGGTGAGGGTTATAGCTGGTACTCCAGACCCCACCCTTCTCACTCCCACCGAGTTCTCCCCACCCCCAGAGCTGCCCACCCATCCTCCAAAGTCCCATCAGTACTGTAACCATTCCGTTTCCAGAGTAACAGGCCTGACATCCCCAGGATGTTCCCTCCCTTCCCGCCCCACCCCTTCCCCAAATTACTGGCTGCCTCTTCCAAGCCCCGGAGGTTGACACAGAACCTCTGAGTTGCAAGGTTCCTTAGAGGTCACAGCGCTTTTGTTTCCGACTCAGTGGTGCTGAATCGAGATCAGAGGCCCCATCCCTACACTGCCCCTTCGTGGAGCTCACTAACACTCGAATTAGAACAGAATGGAAGCGCTAGAAAGTTCTTTCCCTGAGCTAAAGTGTGTCTTTCTGTGGCCCCCACCTGTTAGTACTGTTCATTCCTGGAGGCAGAATTTATTGAGGAGCTGGTACCAGGCTTTAACCCATGAAGCGGGGACACAAGATAATGGAGCCAAATGCTCTTCTGACGTCATGGAGCTCAGAGAATAGACAGAAACAAAAGCAAAGCAGACATCGCAGGTACAACCTAAGTGGTTCTGCAGTACGACCTAGAAGGACCAGGCTACCGCAAGAGCCATTATCCATCAGGGTTGGAGTTAAGTGGCCCTCAAGACCTAGAGCTGAGGTGGGAGCTGTCCAGCAGAGGGGAGACAATGGAATCTTAAGAGGAGGGCCACAGGCTGTGGAAGGAGAGTAAAGGGAGTGTGGGATGCGTTGGGACTGAGAGATGAGGCTAGGAGACAGGTCTGGGGCTTCTCACATGGGGAGAGGCCACAGGGAGGGGGTTTATGTATAGATCCTCCCCAGGCCTCCAGAAGCCTAGAGACGGCTTCATTTTCCCTTCAGGATGGAATGTCCCAGGCCCACCCGCCACTTGTCCAAGGACAGCAGGTTTTTTGAGTGCCTTGCTGGATTCTCAGCAAGCTGTCTTTCTTGCCTGGAGGACAGGATCCCAGCCTCCAATGACAATGGCTTTGAGGCCGATGGGAGAGTACCATCCCAGTAAAGTGCAGGCTCTGCTAGCTTGTCTTCTGGTCACGTTTGCCCTTTAAGCCAGGTCTCTCTCACCTTGAGATGAATGGCAGGTGACTTTTAAACTCAAACAGCAAACTTGGCCCCTTGCTTTCATCGCAGAGGAGTCCCTGGAGGAGGGACCTTAGCTGTCTGTTCTCTGTGTCACTTCCTATGTGTGCTTGGCCTGGGCTGAGAGCCCTGTCATCCTTGTTTTCCTCCCTGTGACAGAGCAGGCAGCCACCTGCTCTTCAGGTATAGCCGAGCTACCCTATGTCCTTTTCACTTAGGCAACTCTCTCCTGCCTAGTCCGAAGGTCTGAAATATTCAGTTATGTACACCATGATGAATTCCCTCCCCGCCTCCATGGCCAGGCATGAAGTGACCAGTGCCAGCAGCAAGTGGGGAACGAGACACCTCTGTTAAAACTTAAGGGCTTGGTTGGTTCTTTGGGAAACAGGGGCCTGGATGGGGTTCTTTGGTGAATGAGAGCAGGGAGCATATGTTAGCACTTTGAATCTGAAGCCCTTGAATCCTAAGGACTATGACATCCTGGGAAGGGCCTCTGTGTAGGAATGAGTGCTGCCTGAGGGACAAGGGCATGTGCTACAAAAATTCCTTCCCAGAGGAGCTGCAAGCACTGATTATCTCTTTTCCTCAGGTCCCACTGACAAACTGAGGGTTATCCCAGCTTTCCTTAGGAAGGGGTGGGGAGGGTCAGGTCACAAGACCCTTTACCTGAATATCCAGCTACTCGGCACCACTTCTGTATGCGTCTCTGCCTTAAATACATGTGGTAGACCAGGGGAGACTTGGGAGGAAGTTCTAACTGCTGGCTACAGAAAAGCTCACATCCCCATTGGGTAAAGGCTCTCCAGGCACGATAGGTTGAAGGAGGGGGATAGTCACATACAGCAGCGTGCAAGTTGGGATGGGTGATCTCCTCAACCTTCAACCACAACCTTCACATCTCTCCAGGCTTCAGAGAACAGCAGCGTCATGGGGGCAGCCTCTTGGGCTCCACTCCAGGGATGTGGGCCTATCAGGTATGGTGGGACCTAGGAATCTACATTTACACAGGGGTCCTGCTGTGGTGGTCCGATGCTCTCAGAGAGCGAGCTCCTGTGACCTCCATAGGAAGCGCTGAGAGATGGAGATCTTGACTGCCCAGCTCTGGTTATTCCTGATAGTCCTACCATGCAGGAGCTAACATCCTTGGGGTTTTCCCAGTCATTTCTTCCATGGTCACGAGGCAGTGGCTGGAGCTCTGGATATCTGAATCGAAGGCCACATGGAAGGGCGGAGAGAAGGCCATGCCAGCCCTGCCTGCTTACTTAGGTCAGAATCCCTACCTTTCTTAATGCTCTCCACGAGAGTCAAATCTCACGGCTACTTTTGGCTGCAGGAAGGCTAAAGGAAGCTGAGAGCACATTTGACTTTGGCTCAACCTCACCAAGGGCAGCTACTCCGTGGGGGTGGGGTCATGTGAGATCGGAGAAGAGGATTCTTGGCGGGCAGTGTCCTTGTTGAAGCTGTGGTCCCTGGTTACCACTTCCAGCTCTGTCCAGGCTGGCTGGGCAGGGTCTGCACTCTGCTGAGGAATCTGAAGTTGGCACCAACTAAACAAGTGCCACAGAGGCCATTGCTTGCCAGTGGACCCAGTTCTACTCAGTGGTCAGAGGGCCATTACTGGACTGTCTCCAGAAGCCTATGGAGGAGCCTTCTTTCCATGTGACTATGTTTGCATTATGTGCGGCTCAGGGAAGCTCCAGAGTTGTCAAGAGGCCCAAAAGGCCCTGTGGGCTGTGTTACTGGCCAATTTACTTTTGGGCTTTATAAGCCTTCTCTCTGCTGACAGGTCCTGAGTCAAGGACAGGGGGAGGTGCTGAGACGTGAGGGAATGATCTATTATTGGGTGGGTGTGGACCCTGGAAGGTTCTAGTTAGAATCTGAGTGTAAATGTTGGTTTCATTTGCATCCACGGCTGGTTAGAACAGGTGATGGTCACTGTGTAGGCCCGTTTCCATGGAAACAAGATGGTAGCCACTGTGGAGGTTGGGTGAGTTGCCAGAGATCCTCAGACCTGCCTGGTGAGTCACACTGGTCAGGTGTGAGTCAGGCAGGAACCTCAGCCATGTGGCGATGGGATTCTCCCAGCTCTTTTGCCATGGAAGAGCCTTACCTTCCATGAATGCACAAGGACGTCCCCGTCTGTGCTGCTATCTCTTAGCTCTGCTGTTCCTTCGGTGCTAACTTTCCTCACCGGAGTTTGCTGCTCAGTGCAGAACGGCAAATCGGCAGTTCCCCACTTACTCATCTGTCCTCTTCTGCTCCGCCCATGAGGTCCAGAATGGAGCCTTCTTGGCTTGGATTGGCTGGACCGGGCTCTATGTTCATTCCTGAGCCAGCCTTGGTGGGTGTCAGCTCCACCTGTGCCTCATGGCTGGAGAACAAGGAGGGCACCTCAGGAGGATAAGAGAGGGGACCCCCAGCCCTGGGCTCCTTGGAGCACAGCCAGAAGCTTGGGCTCATGGGTGATTTGTTGATGGGCTCTTTCACATTCACCATCTTGTCCTCAGCCCCAGGATCCCAGGTTAAAACTGCTCTGCATGTGATGAAGTGGATGCTCACAGAAGCCGGTAGCCTGCTCTAGGTCACCACCCTACACAGGGGTCCTGCGGTTTCTCAGATATGGCTGAGCCCATGCTCACTCAGTGTATGAGGGACTGTCACCTTTTCAGAGGCCAAAATAATCCATTAGCCTGTCCCAAGGTCTTGGGAAGTCTCACTGACCCTCAGGAAGCTGTGAGGTGAATCCTCTGAGAGCAAATGTTTCCTCTCGCCCTTCTCCCACTTGCCTGTAGCATAGCCCTCTTCGGGTGGTACCGAGACCAGCCTGAGCTCACTCAGGGAGGCAGGCAGTGTAAGTGGTGGCACTGGGGATAACTCAGTGCATAACATGCCCACCTTGCAAGCCTGGTGATTAGAATTTGGAACTCTAGTACTCCCGTAAGAGCCCCGTGGGTGTAGAAGCTCACCTGTAATTCCAAAGATCTCAAGGCCAAGACGGAATTCCGGGAGAAAGCTGGTTAGCTAGACGACTACTCATTCTTATCGGGGAACTTTTACGTTCAATTAGAGAATTTGCCTCAGTGAATAAGGATAGAGAACTATCAAGAAAGAGTCCCAACGTGAGGCTCAGGCTTTCAAATGCACACGTGCACCCCACACACGGGAACAGAAACTCACACTACACAAAGACATCGGGCATTACCGAGTGGGGCGTGGGGCTCAGCTCATATCCATAAGACTGAGCACTGAGAGCCACAAAGGAAGGCTCTGTTTACGAAACAAAACAATGCCCATTTCTCCTGAGCACCGTGCATTTGTCGCCCACCCCAGCTAAGGTGGAATGTTTCTTAGAAAGATGTCTTGTAGCATAGCGCTGAGTGCAGACCGACAGTGAGCTGATGGGAGTCTCTCCACCACCTTGGTCCCCGCCCTCCAGGGATCTGTTGTTGTAACCCACCCTAAGACTGCAGCCATTCTTCCCGGTACAGGATCCCCCCTGAACTCTGAACGCAGGCTGACAGCGGTTGTACTCACTTTCCTCCTCAGTCAAGCGGGCTAACCAACCTCCAGCCTCCTGGATGGGGAGGCTTCCTGTGAGGAACTGTGGGTATCTCAGTACAAGCATGCAGTATGGAAATGCCACAGGCTGGCTGGGTGCCCAGAACTATTGTTATGGACAACAGACATCATGTTCCTCATTCTGAAGGCTGGGAGTCCAAGGTCAAGCTTGTCCATGAGTTTTCTCGATTTGTCCTCACGGGATGAGGGGTGAATAGTTGCCTTTGGTTTAATTTACAGGGGCACCAGTTTCACCCCAATGAACCCCAAGGACCCCACATCCTCGTCCTGAGTTTTTGGGCATTAGAATGTTAACATACGACTCTGGAAGGAATAAAAGCCAACTACAGTAACGAGTAAAATGACCTCGACCGGTTGAGGAACTGAGTCAGGAGCCTGGCTGTCATTCCCACAGCTGCAACTCCATCCTTTGCCCCTCCCTCCCCTGCACTCCCTCCACCAAAACCCCTCCCGTGTGCTGGGTGTCAGGCTATCGTCCCAGGCTGATGGTCTAGTTGTCACGTCCAGTCGCCTCCTGACAGATGATCCGCCATCCCCATCCTGTTGTGCCTTCCATGCTGAGAACCCCACATTCTACTACATTTTAAGAGAAAGCCCCACAGCCTCACCAGAGACTGAGGAGGCGAGAGCGAGCACAGACACCAGCCCTGGATGGGGTATTTCCTAGGAAGATGCACCCCAGGCTCTCCATGTTGCTTCTCTGGCTACACAAGTTCTTTTATTCATTCTGCCCTTCAAGGGGCTCATTTGACAAGCTCTCACACGGAGCCTGCCTGGGCTCAGGGCCGAGGGCTGGGCTGGGACCTCGAGGAATCTCTGAGGATCTGGGACATGCAGAATAAGCATCAGAGGATGGAAAAGAGTGGGACCCCAAACAGGAGAGCTCAGCTCAGCGTGGCGGTGGGCCTGGGAAAGCCAGGAAGGGCTCTTTAGATACAAGGACCAGACTGAAGGGGTCTGGAACACTCTGAGAGCTGGAGCTGCTGCCTAACATTGGAGTACAGCAGGTAGTGGCCAATACTGGGGATGAGACCAGAGGGCTTCTAGAATTATGGCCCGGCCTTTCTGCCTGGGTATATGTGAATTTCTTCAGGGTACGTATGGCTTGTAGATAAGGCCAGACTCAAGAAGCTGAGGTTTATACTTATTGACCCTTCCTCATGCCAGATCCCATTTTAGGCCCTGAATCTTCTGTTAGAATTCATTTCTATTCTCTCTCTCTCTCTCTCTCTCTCTCTCTCTCTCTCTCTCTCTGTCTGTCTGTCTGTCTGTCTGTCTGTCACTGGGTGTACTGGGAGCGAGCTGGGACTGGAACACCCAGTAACACGCTCTCTCCATTGCACCACACTGCCGCCAAGGATGCTGGCCACCTCCTCCCACTTGCTGTAGTGGGTTTGGCCACTGAGCCAGCTGAGGAGGGGAGCTCTTGAGCTGTGATGAGATGGGGGTAGGGATAGGTTTTTCCATACATGGCTGTGCCCTCTGAACCCCGGTGTCCTCTTCTGCACATAGTAATCCAACTGTGGGAGAGTTTGCCAGGGCGCATGAGTGTCTGATTGGCAGCTACCGAATGCTTAGGAGGTCCTTCCCAGCTGCCAGGACTGAGTGACAGGTGGCAGGAACCCAAGGCCTCCAGGCTCCCTAACCCTCAAACCTCCAGGGAAGAAACTAGGCAGAATGGAAGGCAGGCCGCTCCAGCCCAGGACCCTGCCCCTGCAGCTCCTGCTCAGCCTTCTGTGTTTGTGCAATCCTCAGGCCACACTGAGGCAAAATGGCCCTCAGCACCTCTGGGTTCCAGGCCACATATCCAGGGAGGGGAGGGTCCTCTCAGCAGTTTCAGTTCAAGGGCTGTATTACCCTCAGGGACAACCTGGGGCTGCATGCCCATTCTGACCCCATGATAGTGACCAAGCCAGGAGGACAGGCCTCCTCTTGAGCAGTCCTGGGCTTCTCCTCAGAGCCAGGAGTTACTAGAAGGAGGCTCTTTAAGCAGGAACCCTAGGGGGTGCCCTGAAGAGTCCTCCTCACGCCCCTCCCTGCTTTCTCCTGACCTGGCCCGTACCTCAGCCTAGCCACTCGGGGGAAACAGAACCAGGCTCAGTCCCTCTTCTCTTGGGTGCTTCCAGGGTAGAAGTGCTTCTTTAAGTTGCTTTACCCAATTAGGCACTTGGGAGCTGGCAGGAGCTGGTGGGGGGTGTTGATTTTTTTTTTTTTTAAAGACTTTTAGCACCGAAGCTGTGTGATAAAGTAACTGTGTAATTAGGAATTAATTTCTCACTCTTGAAACTGATGTCTTACTTGGGGCCTGAGGGAAGTCAGCCCCGTGGTTACCCACGTACTCGGCCGTTTCCTTTTCATCTCATTAGGAGCTAGGACAGGGGCCCAGAGACCACTTTCAGGGTGACGGGGGGGGGGTGGCTTTTGTCATCATTGCAGGTGGCCTTGGGCACAGAGTGGGTGGTATTATTCACATTTAGGTGGGATTCCCCTGAGTGTCTCCAGGGTGTGGGCAGCGGGGGAAGCTGGGTATGAAGGTCAGAGGCGGGGAGATGGACACGCCCAGTGCCACGGTGCATGTGTGGGGCGCTGTTGCTGTCGGCCTACCTTCCTGCACCCCATGCTGAAAATGGATCCCAGGGTCTTGCACGCTCATGCTGGAGAAGCTCTCTGCCCTGTGCTGCAGCTCAGTGGTGCTACTTCAATTCCCAGATATCCCTATGGTCTCTTGGGGCTCCTGGATTGGGTCATGGACCACCCCGAGCAACCCAGCCTTAACTGTTAACTTCCCCTCACTTTCCATGTTTCCCGGATCAGTTCTTGAGTAATCGAGCACTCTGAGTCCCTGGCCCTATAGAGGGGAACCCATCCCGGCCATGACGTGTGGACTGTGAGGACAGAGTCCAACCAAACAGGGGGTGATAGTGGGATTTTGTACTTGGTGAGAAGCAAGAGGAGCCTTCAAGGAAGAGCAGAGGAGGGAGGGGGAGGCTCCGCTACCAGAGAGTGTGTGCCTAAGATGTCCCGAGAGCCTGGATACCTCGAGTCCCTGAGCATAGGAGCAAGGCCAGACTGTGGAGGGCCTTCAAGGCTGTGGTTGGGGGTTTGGGCCTTTTCCCGAGAACAGTAGGAGTCACAGAAGGTTTTAAGCAAGCACACCTCCACCCGAGGCTTAGGTCTGGTGATGCGGTAGGGTTGGATCGGGGGAAGGGAAAGCAGGAGCCAGGAGAACAGAAGGGAGGCTGTCGCGGCTGTCAGGAGACAGGGAGGGTGAGATGCTGTCTCAGCAGGGACAGTGGAGATGTCAGCAGCTGTCCCAGGTTGGACTTGCTGGTGCAAGAGTCTCTGTCAGGACAGCAAGGTTCCCGGGGGCAGAGACTTAAACACACAGTTCCCTGCCTGCCAGTCAAGTATTCTCCTGACACTCCCAGGACTGTCCGGCATCCTTCCTGACATCTTCCCCTCAGGGAAGAATGAGAACCTCGGGGTTCTCCATTGTGCACCTAGTGTGTGCTTCTTATCCACCAAATGCATTGAGATCACTGTGCACCTAGTATGCGCTTCTTATCCACCAAATGCATTGAGATCACTGTGCATCTAATGTGTGCTTCTTATCTACCAAATGCATTGAGATCACTGTGCACCTAGTGTGTGCTTCTTATCCACCAAATGCATTGAGATCACTGTGCACCTAGTGTGTGCTTCTTATCCACCAAATGCATTGAGATCACTGTGCACCTAATATGTGCTTCTTATCTACCAAATGCATTGAGATCACTGTGCACCTAGTGTGTGCTTCTTATCCACCAAATGCATTGAGATCACTGTGCACCTAGTGTGTGCTTCTTGTGCACCTAATGTGTGCTTCTTATCCACCAAATGTGTTTAGATGACTGTACACCTAATATGTGCTTCTTGTGAACCAAATGTATTTAGATGGTCCTTCTCCCTGAGTCAGGAAACAGGTGCAGCAGAATGTTCCAGTACACAGAAGAAGGTTTTGGAGAATCCGACTGTGGGAAGCCCCACAATGTCGTTAGTTCATGTTGCCAAGAACTTGGTTCCATCCCATTTCCCCCTTTCCAATTGGCCGCCAGGAAGCTTGAGATTCAGATTTAGATATTAAATTCTATAAGATCTTCCATGGGGGTAGTTTTATTGTTGTTGTTGGTTTTTGTTTTGTTCTGTTTTTTTTTTTTTTTTTTTTTTTTTGGTTTTTGTTTTATTTTGTTTTGCTGGGTTTTAAATTGGAGAGCCTGAGGGATACACTGATGGGGTCTTTGCAGCTGACGTTAGAGGGTGTATGGCTGCCCGAAAACCTGGAGGGTGAGGTCCATGGTGGAGGGAAAGGGCTGGATTAGTGTTCAGTGTCTCTCTAAGTCTGTTCTCCCTTAGCTTTGAGGGTCCTCATGTCCTACTGGGCTCCAGCTGCTTTGGGTCGTCTAGGGAACCAGAGTTTCTCTCCAAGATGCTGAACCTCCCAGGTCAGCCTTATCCCAGGCCCTGTGCTTTGCTCAGTACTGATAGTCAGGCTGTGGACCTGGGGGTTCTGGAAGGAAGACGGTGGTGTGGGGGGCCATGAGAGGCCCTAGAGTGGGGGACTGAGGTGTTCTGAGGATCCCCTTACTGAGGCTGCTCTAGAGCAGGGCTCTCTCCAAGGTTAACAGACACAGGTTCAGAATAGTGGCTGCACTCAGATGTGGGGGCCTCAGGCAGATGAACACAGAGAATTGGCAAGACAGAGCCCTCAAGCAGCCCCCACCTCTCAAGCCTGCATTGTTTGTTGCTGTTGCTTGATATTTCACATGGGTGAGAAGAGCTCTATGTCACCTCTGTCCTGAGCCAGGCAGCCGTGTCACGTGGGTCTTCGGCACAGTCCATGGGAAGCCCCTGTTTCACACCCTCAGCAGAAGGTATCCTGCACCTCCCATGACCACACCCAGAGAAGAAGGGTGGGCAGGAAGAGGGTCTCGGGAGTGAGTGCAGGGTGACTCCCCATGCTCAGGGTGTGTGTGTGTCAGCAAAAGCATTGCAGGGTGAACACCCGTGTGTGTGTGTGTGTGTGTGTGTGTGTGTGTGTGTGTGTGCACACACGAACGCGCGTGTGTGCGCGTGAGCATGTGGCCGCCCCCACAGTGCCTCCGTCACAAGCATCCCCCAGCTGCTGGGAGAGCTCTTCTACACAATATGAAGATGACAGTTTGGCTCACCCACGCATGGAATCCTCACGAGGCCCACTCCCTACTGCCTGCTCAGCCCTCTTGTCCTCTCCCAGCCCAGGCCTCAGTCTCATCCTCTCTGCTGGCTGCTGCATTGCGCCTTCCCCTCTTCTTCCTCCTCCCCTCCCTTCCCTTCCTCAGAGATCGTTGTCTCTGATTCTAATCTCTGAAACATTTTTGAGGTCACCCCATTTGAATTTAGGCTAAAGTAGGAGCAAATTGTGTGTGTGTGTGTGTGTGTGTGTGTGTGTGTGTGCGTGTGTGTGTGTGTGCGTGCATGCTCAAGTGAGTGTGTGAGTGAATGAGTGAGCTCAGGTGCGCACATGTGGGGGTTGTGCACACAGAGAGGAGCCTTCCAGAGGTCGGGTATGGACAAGAGTTGTGGGGGATGGACCGGGGCATCTCAGGTGAGGCAAGCGACAGGAGGGGGCGGTGGCTCACAACAGTTGGACAGGTTTATTGGGTATGTAGGAAAGCCTTCATTTCCCACCCACACTGGTGACAGGTGGAGCTGGCAGCCTTGCTGGAGCCAGGGTGGGATGGGGGAGGGTGTACTGAGCGACGCCAGAGGTTAGTTGTGGGGGGGTGGGCAGCGGTGTCTCAGCAAGTAGCATCTGATTGATGTGTGGACCGTTGCGTGGGTCATCAAGATCAGCCCTGTGGGAGATCTGGGAAGGCTCCCTGGAGGAGGTGACCACCAGCAAAGCACTGCAAGTGGAATGGGAAGACGGGTGTGGGGGTGAGGCTGACAAGGGGATCAGGGTAGCTCCAAGGCTGTCTCTTTTGTTTGAGTCACCTTCCCTAATAAGTCTAAGGTTGAGACATTTTGAGTCCACAGAACTGGCACTGGTCTGGTGCATTCTGAACTCCATGTGGAGAAGCTTCTGGGCTATGTGTAGGACACATCATGATTCCATCGCAGGATTGGGGCAGCCTCTCCAGGCAGAAGTGACCTGAGGAAAGGTCTTTGTCTGCAGAGCGTCTGAAAGCCTGAGGTGGTAGTTAAGCTGTTCAGGGCTTCCCAGAGTCCAGAGAACACAGCACACCTGCCTTCTCTTGGATTTGTGGCAGGAGATGCCCAGGCTGATGTGAGGTGTGGTAGAGAGGAGCCCCATAGGATGTTTGGTTCTAGCCTTATTCAAGGTGACCCTTAGTATCCTCTGTCGTATCTTACTGGGGCTTTGGCCCCTGCAGTGGTGGTCCCCTCTTAGGTCCTTATCTATGAAGGAGGCTTTATAAAACCATTCTTTGATGTTAGTGGCACCCAGTTTCTATGCAGGGCCAGCCTGAGGCCCCTCACCCCTCCAGGTTTAATCTGACAGACAAGCATCCACATTGGAAGGGAAGTTTCTGAAGTGGGACTGACACAGGTCATGGGGTCAGATGGCTAGGGCTTAGAAGGTGACAGCCACCTCGCCTGGTGCTGGCTGTGCAATAGGGACCCGTCTCTGTTCCTTCCACTCCTGTCGCTGTGACAGATGGGGTATTGCTTTCTCTTACCTTGCTCACAGCGGAGACCGGGGCCTGGGGAACATCACAGCTGGATTTTGGTCCTTTCATTATTCTTCTAGGGAATGTGGGTGGCTGGGTGGCCCCAGCTTGGGACCTGGTCCTGCGTCTCTTCTACACAGTCCCTTACACTCTCCTTTCTCCATAGGATGGTCGAGTACTCTCTGGACCTACAGAACATCAACCTGTCAGCCATCCGCACTGTGCGTGTCCTGAGGCCTCTCAAAGCCATCAATCGTGTACCCAGTGAGTTGATCCTCCCGGCCCACCCGTCACTGCCTGCCCATCTTGACCCATTTATTCACTCAGAGAAGACAGATCACTTCCTTCCTTGGCCAGAACCACGCTCACAGCGCTAGACAGATGTCACTTTACTCCCATTGAACTCATGGGCCAGCATGTGGGACCCGATGGGGGTGGGGGGTTGGGGTAGGGGTGGGAGGATAGGTCTTGATTCGTCTGAGTTCTCAGATAACTTGGACTTCAGCACTTGGGAAGTCCAACTGTTCTGGGGTCAAAGGTCATTTGGGGGTGTCCTCCACAGGCTGTCAGAGGGGGCTTGTGTAAGAAGAGAACATGATTAGCCAAGAAAGAATGAGTTTAGTGCATCTTTGGGAAGCCAATCCAGGCAGGCTTAGAATTTGAATCTGTCACCTACTCACGCATAGGACTATTTACAGCTTTGCCACCTGCCTTCCCACACATCCACGCACTTGTCTGTCTGTCCATTCACCTACCACCCACCCTTCTACTCACCTGTTCATGCATCCACCCATCCACCCATCCCCACACATCTATCACCAGACTTCTTGGACCCGTCAGCAGGAGAATAATGACATAGGGACTTATTAATTTTATTTTAGCTTAGGTGACCTCCCAGCTAGCTCATCTAAATTAATTAATTATCATTCTTGTCCGTGAACTGCTATGTGTCCCGCTGGCAAATCCTCCCTCCTAGATTCTTCTCCCAGAGACCCTCTCTCAGACTGGATGTCCCACCTCCCCTTTCCTTCTCAGCTATTGGCTGTTAGCTCTTTATTAAACCAATCAGTGTGTGAGGAGGGTGTGTGTTTACTGGGGCAGGTGACGAACCATAAGAGTAACAATACCCAAATCCGGACAGTGCCCAGCTCTCTGCCGGTACAGAATTAAAAATTGAATAATACAAAGACGACCTTTGCGCAGCACACCCCAACACCTACCCACTCACCTGCTTATGGATCTATTACTCATTCACTCACCTGTCTATGCATGTAATCATGTGTCCATCTGCCCAACCATCTACCTACCTGTCCTTCCATTCATCTGTTCATCCTCCCATCTATCCACTTGTCTGTCTGTCTTTCTATCTCATTTACTACCCCATCTACTCACACATTTACCTATCAATCCTCTCTCTCTCTCCATCCATCTACTCCTCTACCCATTTACCCATTCACCCCACTTTCCCACTTGTCCACCTAGTTATCCATCCACCTGTCCATCTCCCCACCTACCCACCCGGATACCTGTCTATGAGCCTCATACCCACCTTATACTGAGAGGCTGCCTTGAGTCCACAAGTTCTGAGGTCTGCTCTGCATTTCCCAGATCGTATTCCCTTGATGCTTGAGCCTTATATTTAACCAGGGAGGGTTCTGGGCTATTCTTATTTGGTGTGTGTGTGTGTGTGTGTGTGTGTGTGTGTAGAAACAGCCTCAAAGACATGGTTCCCTTCTCGAGGACACACTGCCAGAGAGTGGCAGATGTAGGATGCATCCTTCACTGTCCTATGTTAGGAATGGGAAGAGGGAGGGACATAGGCTTGGGACTTTTAGATCTATTTGGGAAGGCTAGGAAATGTTCTTTCTTTTCTTTCTTTCATGTGCATGTGTGCTTAGCATGCATGTATGTATGAGCATTTGCATGTGTGTGTGTGTGTTTGCATATATTCCCGTTTTCATGGAGGCCTGAGGTTGATGTCAAAAATCTTCCCTGATCACTTTCTACATCATTCTTTGAGGCACAGTTTCTGAACTGAACGCAGAGCTCAGTGATGCAGCTACGGTGGCTAGGCAGTTCGCTCTGTCTCTGCCTTCTGAGGGCTGGAGTTATGGGCAGGCTCCTAGGATGACCTGACCTTTACGTGGATCCTGGCGATTGGAACTCTGGTCCTCATGTTTGTAAGGCAAGCACTTTACCCACTGAGCCATTTCCTCAGCCCGACATACGGTGAATTTCAGCCATCCAGTGCCTAGTACTGTGGAATACCTCAAACATGTGTGAGGCCCACATGCTCAATAAACACTGATTCATCTTCCCGTGCAGGACCACAGAGATGACGAAGCAGAGAGAGCAGTGCTTTAGGTCCATGAAGCTCAGGATGCAGGGTTGGGGAGGGCGTCTGAACTGAGACCCTGGAACACGCAGTGCTATGCAGAGACCCTGTCTCAAAAAAAAAAAAAAAAAAAAAAAAAGGAGGAAGAAGTGGAGGAGGAGGAGTTTATCCTAAAGTTCTTTTCTGTGGAATATAGCTGCTTTCTGAAGGTATTTTGGATCCTGGGGGTTCGTGTTCTCAGCATTTGCACAATGCTGAGTTCTAAAAAGAGAGAGAGGGAGGGAGAGGGAGAGGAGAGGGAGAGGGAGAGAGAGAGGAGAGAGAGAGAGAGAGAGAGAGAGAGAGAGAGAGAGGTGTGCCTGTCAGCTAAGAGGGCATCTGAGGATCCCCAGGGGGGCCATTAGTTGATAGAAGGTCCTGAGGCAAGGCTTGGAGCCTCCCTTGGCTGTCTGTGCCCAGAGCTTCAATAATTGAATAACTGGAACTTGCAGAAACACGGGGATGCTAGGCTCAAGACTGACCCCTGCCCTTCGCCAGAGAACAGGCAAACTGGTGCCTGGGACAGGGATCTGAGGAACCTGGAGAGGTAGAGTGGCCAGGTTCCATATATTTGTTCATGAGTGACAGATACCATGGCATGGCACACACACACACACACACACACACACACACACACACACACACACACACGTACCGTGTTTCTCCTGTGAATACATGTATTCACACACCTGTCCAGAAACCACCTAGCAGGAGAAAGACCCACATGTCTATCCAGTCCCTTTGGACCTACTCCCATTCGCTAACATCCCGTCCTATGGTTGTGTCATGTTTGTTGGATCCCAGTCCTGACAGAGACCATAATGGGAGATCTTGTATAAATGCTCTTGTGGAGAATGCCCTGTCACATGCCCCTTACCTCCAAAGTGACCAGGCCTCTAGCCTCCATACCAGGAACTCGACTGGAGATGAAGGCAGCCACCTCTGCCACCCCCAGGGCAGAAACAGAAGCGCTGCAGGCTGGGCAGTAAGAGAGGGGCCCCTGCTCTGTGCATGAGTGCTGAGCCCTTCTTAGTGGCTCAGAGCTAATGACTCTCAGACCTGAGCTGGTTCAGAAGTCCCTTCTCCCTCTCTGCCCTGCCTGACCTTAGCCATCGCTTCCCTCAGATACCAGGACAGCTTCAGTGACAGCTCACCCCCACATTCCTGACACAGCCATGTCTGAAACACTGTCCTGTTGACCACTCCAGTCACTCCAGACTTGACCCCACTCCCTGATCTTCATCTGGCCCCTGAAGCGGCCTGCATCTGAGATCCCCACTAGTCAGAGGCTTTTAGACTTTTGCTCCAGCCATATTTCACTCCCCTGGCCTTGGACTTCGAGATTCACCTGCCTCTGCTTCCCAAGTGCTGGGATCAAAGGCGTACCTCACCACCTCCCGGCTTAAACTTAACCTTCTTCAGTAACTGAACCCCAAGAGTACAGGATAGTTAGAAAATGGAGATCCCTGAAGTCCATCAACTCAGCCCTTCATCCTGCAGGAGAAGGTCTATCCCTGGTTGTCCTGTCTTTCACTGGGAGTCACCAGGTAATGAGTGATCTGACCGGGGGCCTGGGCTCTTTAGCTGTGTCTGCCCTGGGATATGTTCTGCAGTAGCCTGCAGCTCTCTGTTTGACCACTAGATGGCAAGCTAGAGAGCCAGCACTGGACTGTCAAATTATCAGTGATTAATTGGGAAATCAAGGAGGCAGGGTTACCTGAACCTTAAAAAATGCAGTGTAGGATAGAGTCTTAACTTGATTATCCAATGAGGGGTCAGAGAATGCAAGCCCTGTTCTCCACTTTGTTGCCAAATGGACCTCAGTTTCCCTACCGGCACAGAGCAGAAGAGAGTCTGAATTAGCTATATGGTTCTCAGCTTCGTATAGTAAAGGAAGGGGTCCCAGAGGACAGGGCTCTTGTTACAGAAATGTTCAAACAATGTCCATTCAGGCTAGCCATGCGGTTCGTTCTTACCTCCAGCCTTTGGCGGATAAGGGAGAGGAGACAGAGGAAGGGGAGAAGGTTGGGGAGAGAGGCAGGGTCTGAGCTCTGGGTCTTTACTGTTCAACCTCTTATTAGTTACAGCTCCTCTCTGGCCTTGGCATGGTGGGGCTGAATTATCTGCAAGGCTGCAAGGCCTGCCTCTGTCTATAGCCCCACCCCCAAGTTACCACAGTGTTTCCCCGAGTCCCATTGGTTGAGTCCTTTCAAAGTAAAAGGACTCATTGCTTTCTCCTCCAGTTAGAGACTTGGGCAGTCACTAGAGAGCATGGAGCCAGTCCACGCTGCATCTAGCCATTGCATTCTAAGCTTGGCTGTTGAAACAGGGTCTGCTTGGAGGACTCTGAGCAACCAAGCTGAGTTGTGCCTGGGCTTAGAGTCACCGGCTCTGTCACAATCTATCTTCCCGCAAGTAACCCTGGGTTGGTCCGAGTTGCCTATAGAGAATAGAGAAGATGCTTCAGGATACCCATGGGTGGGGTGGGGGCAATGCTCCATTGCAGCAGGGAGCTCTGAGCTACAGGGCCTCTCTACTGCACTGTCAGCCCAAGGTTCTAGTTCAGCTCACTTGCTCTGAGATCCCAGCAAACCCCACCCCTTCTGTCTGTGAATCCTCCAACTAGAAAGTGGAGCTAATATTACTGATCTCGGTCCTGTCACGTGGCTGCAGTGGCGTGGTGTGCATGAAGAACTTCCTGCAGAATGTCAGGTGTGAGCAGTAAAGGGCAGGCTCTGGGTTGAAGATGTGGGGACTCGGGGACATCTTTGTAGAGGCTGGTTTTAGAAGAGTCCATCAAGGATTCAGAGGGCTCAAGGTATGGGTGGGTGTTCCCGCAGGCAGAGTATCCTACTGATACATCCTAGAGCTGGGGTGGCAGGGCAGGGGATGCATGTTGTGGGGGACGAGGACTCACCTCTCATCCATCACTCCCCGTACCTGACGGCTTGTGTTATTACCCATCATCCACCTCCATGGGCATCACATCATGTTGACCACATGATAGAAGAGAGATTGCTACAGTGAACTCTGGTCCCTTGTTGGAGGATCTGAAGAGAAAGGACCATGGTGGGAGTGGGTAGTTCACATCTGAGGTTTACTGAAAAATGCCTGGAGTTCACCAAGCACTTTGACCAACTCTGCCACAGTCTCACAGCGATAGGTCACTCCCTCTCCCAACAAACCATGGGATGTTAGGATTACGTGACATCCTCTTTACAGTTGGAAATTGGGGTGCTGAGCTCTCTGCTGAGTGAGGTGAGGGACAGTGGCAGGTTCAGGGATGGTACCCACCCCAGTACCCAGGTCTGCTTTGGCCCTTCCTATCCAGATAGGAACCCAGCTGGATCACTTCAGACCAGCTGTCTTGAGAAGTGACAGGAAGACCCAGGGGTCTTTCCTGGAAGGACCTAGGGAGTTTTATTTGGAACAGGGTCTGGGAGAAAGAGAAACTGTAGGGCAGAGCTGACATGGATGTTTTGTTTTCTCCTCTGGGAGTATGTGGTTCCTTGGGTTTGAGTCACAAGGGATGCTTTCAGTGGACTGCACCCTGGCACATCTGGAGTTCCAGGGTTGCCGATCCTTGGTCTCCACCACCAGGATTGTCTCCTCCTGGGGATGAATAGGTCCTACAGCCTGCAGGAGGGAGGAGGGAGAAAGAGAGAGAGAGAGAGAGAGAGAGAGAGAATATGGGAGAGAGAGAATGAAGAATATGGGAGATGAGGGGACCCTACTGTCAAGATCTGCTGTCTTCTCTGAAGTGCAAGGTGGAGAACATCTGACCAGATGTCTGCTGGGAACCCAAAGGGACTGTGGGACATGCCAGGGGGTGGGGCCAGGGCAGTCAGGTCAAATGCCGAGTCCTGTTCTAGGAATCTGGAAGATTGCTGGACAGGACACAGTGGGTAGGAGTAAGACTGTGTATTGGCCTCTTGATTGGTCTTCATCTGAAGTAGTATTGCCTGGGTCTTCTACACCAGAGCCAAGTATGAGTCAAGCAAAGATTCATCTATAGCTCCTCACCATCAGCTGATACCTGAGCTGCAGGTGGTGGGACAGGGTCCACGGGCCAGGGCTAAAGCACTGCAAATGCTTTGAGGAGATCTCTCAGAGGAGGGTGACAGCACCTTGGGAGGATGTGCGTTGCTTGGGACACTGTAGGTTAGAGTATCCCCAAGGTGTGGGCACACACTACTCAGGTAGGGGGACTCAGGGCCTCCTGTGGGATGAAGACAGGGTGCTCTGGGACTCGGTGTCTGTCTTCAACCTACAGGCCCCTTCCAGGCTGGGCGGGTGCCAGCAATTGTGACCCTGGCAGTCCGACCGTCTGCTGCCTGGCCCGGCCTCCCTGGCCCCTGTTGTGCCTCTGATTAGTTGGCTTGGCAACAACAGGGCAGCAGACGGCTTCTCCTTGCGCTCAGCACTTTCTTGTCCTGGCTGTTCTGTGCCCTCCACCAACCTGGCCGGATCAGAAAGCATGCAGCCTTGGGGGCCAGACCACAGCCATGACACGCCTCTTTCTCTGCTGTCCCTCCCTCCCCGGCAAGTGGGTTGTACCCCGGCTGAGGCTGGCACATGTCCCACGATTTCTGCTTGAGTTGGCCTGGCAGAGTGGCCGAGCTAATCTGAGTTGACAGCCCCTGTCTGCAGAGCACCTTGGGTCTGGGGAAGAAACACCCTACTAGGAAGTGAATCTCCATCTCTCCATCTCCATGGTTACCACAGGACCGCTCCCGAGGGTCTGCTCTGGGATCTCCATTTCTTAGGGTTGGGATGGAGCTGTTGCATTTATTTCCCTGCCTGGCATTTGCCACGACAGTACCAGTTTTGATGCCTTCTAGACCCGTCCCCCAGTCGCTACTCACGCCATACTCCTAGGTCAGATTCTTCTCTCCTGAACCCCACACTCTTAGCCCCAATGAAGTAACTCTACAAGGATGGACAGTCGGGGACCCCAAACTCCACATGTCTAGATGAATCTTTGTCTCCACTGATGGCTGCTCTGTGACCCCCAACCTTCAAGCTATCCCTGATGATTTCGTTCCTCCCATGTCTATGCCTTATCTCTTGATCCCTCCTTCCCAGGATGGCCAGGGTCTTCCCTGTGTCCCCACACCACTCTGTGTCCTCTGAACCTGGCGCCACTGTCCTTTAGCTTACCCCAGTGGCAGGTGTGGACAGGCAAGGCACACAGGGACAGGTGGATCAGATGCCCAAGTGACAATATACTGAAGAGCCACAAAGTAGGCCTAAAGTGGCTGGGGCAACCTCAACCCTGAGGTTCAGGATGGGGAGCCCACTCTTCCTCCCTCCCACCCCAGCCATTATACGGCCACCACTGCCTTCCTGGTCTCAGAGCCTACGAGCCTGTCCTCTGTATGCTATGGGCTCATGTGATGGGACTCACCGGGCATTTGCACAGGATCCCGTGAGCGGTTCCCCGGTGGCCTCTTCTGCCCTGGCCTGCTCTGTTCTCTATGTCTGGCTGTCCCTGCTGCCTGAAACTCGGTACTGTGGACTTGAGTCTTTACCTCCTTTGCTCAGTGTAGTCTTGCTCTTCCGGTTCCCTGACCCTGGCTGGCTGGCAGCCCCCCCTTTCCTGGTTCGCCTACCTCCATAGTTAGTGACATCCAGACAGACAGATCTACAGACTCATCAGGCTTGTCTGTTCTCATGTGTTCTTCATGGTGCAGGGAAATTTGTGGGGTTTTTTTTCCAATTTCATTTTATTATTTTAATTAATTAGTTGACTTTAGAGACAGTGTTTTCCTCTCCAGCTCAGGCTGGCCTCGAACTTTAGGTAATCCTTCTCCCTCATCCACCCTAAGTGGGGGAATTACAAATATTCGTCACCACGTCTGGCCTTATCTGGTTTGGTTTTCAAAGCTGATGAGTCCCTGGGACCTGGAGCACTGTATGGTGGTGACAAGCTTCTTGTTTAGCAGTGGCGGAGGGGAAGGCCTATTCACCTGTCAATCTCTCTTTAAATTTTTATTTGTTTCTTTTGTTTGTATGGATGTTTTGCCTGCATATATGTCTGTGCTCCATGTGTGTGTCAGATGCCTATAAAGGCCAGAAGTGGGTATCAGATCCCACAGAACTGGAGTTACAGATGAGTGTGAGCTGCTGTGTGGGTGCTAGGAATCAAACCCTGCTTCTGGAAGAGCAGCCCTGGTGAGGCATCTCTCTAGGCCCCAGCCATCAGCCTTTCATTCTGTAATCTGTTGTGTCCTGAGGGGCTGTTGCTCTGGGCAGGCCCCGGGCAGGACTGGGGAACATGGGCCTTGCATGCTGACTTGCTGGTTCAGAAGCTGGATTCAGGGTAGTGGTGCCCTGAACCTACAGAGTCCTTCAGGGTCATAGGTACTGTGACTGAGGGAGAGTGGGCTCAAGTCAGGCACCGGCCCATTCCCAGAGACCAGAAGAGGCGACCCCAGAACAGGAGAACCGAAGGAGCGAGATGCCCTTCTGAGTGTGTGCTGGCCAGGAGGGAAGCAGCAAGCTGGGTCTGCAGAAGATACAGTGACATGGACCAGGACTGCTCTGGGAGTGGACCTGGGGCTGTCTTGATAGGATATAGACTGTGGGCCAAGTTGAGGAGGAGGAGGAGGAGGAGAGGGGGAGGGGGGGGAGGAGGAGGAAGGGGAGGAGGAGAGTGTGTGTGTGTGGCATGGACCAGGACTGCTCTGGGAGAAGACCTGGGGTTGTCCTGATAGAATATAGACTGTGGGCTGAATAGAGGAGGAGTGGGAAGAGTGGGAGGAGGAGGATGAGGATGTATGTGTGTGGTGTATATACTTAGTGCAATGGGAACTACCTGCCTATACATGAGGCTACTGTGGCCCTGGGAGGGGTAGGTCTTGCCACCCAGCTGGGACTAGAACCTAGACCTCTTCATCTGGTCTGTGCTGGCTGCCATCAGGGATGGGTCTAAGGCAGATATCCTGTGTCCTTCTTGGCTGGGGGTGGGGTGGGGATCAGGCCCTTAGCTAGACTCTTGGGGCCACTGACGTCATGGGCTATCTGGCTCCTGACCCAGAGAAGGAGGCTGTGTTAGAGGATGAGCACTGTTGACCAGGTGTGGTGAGAACCCAGGAAGGCTGCTTGGAGGAGGAGATGGAGCACGTAGAAAGAGAAGTCTGAAGGTGGCTCTTTCTCCCATGCATGTACCCTTCCCTCTGTCCCTCTCTCCCGTCTTCTTACCCAAGGCCTCCCCTTCTCTGTCTCCGTTTCTGCTGCTCTGACCATGCCTCTGCTTTTTGCCTCTTCCTACCTCCTCGTCCTCACGTGCTTAGCGCCCAGGGTACTGGAGGAAGAGTGTCAACATCTTACCTGTCTTGGCTACTTTACTAGATCAAGTATGTGAAAGAAGGCTTAGCGAGGCACTTTGGGGCATTGCCTGACTCCTAATCCCGTGGTCCCAATTCCCTGGGCAGCCATGGATGAATTCAATTTGTGCTAATTTCCTAGTTCCCTAATTACACCTTGGCTCTGTGGCCCCGGGACTCCCCAGACCCTAGAGAGGAACCCTGAGAGACGAGCTGGGCCCCTGGGCGGAAAGAAACAGAGGGAGAGGGCTGCTGTTCAGGGAAAGGAGCTGGCAGCTCAGAATTTCAATATCCTGGAGAACAAGGGAAGTGTAATTAATTGAGCAACAAAGGCCACCCTTGGGAGCAGCCAGGAGCAGCCAGGCTCTAGTTAGTGAGCCTTGCGCACAGAGAGGAGCCCGCGGCTTCCTCAAGGTAGTCTGGTCCAGTGCCTGGTCTCCATCCACCGCCTCTGTGTGGATTCTAGGATGGCACTTTTCAGAGCCCAGAGCCACTCAAGGACTGTGGCTGCTTTGAGATCTGCTGCTGGGGACAGTGACACAGGCCTCTGAGTACATCCATCCTCCCTGAGCTCCCCTACCCATCTCATTGGAATTCTCTACAGCAACCCAAGACCCAGCATGGCAGCTATGCATGCTCTCAGGCTATCTTCCCCTCAGCCCTTCTGGAAGATTCTTTGTATCCCGTTCGGCCCGGCTCCACCTCCTCCTCCCCACAAATGTATACTTTGCAGTAGTTCTTTTGCTCTGGTCCAGTCTCTGGACCCTGCTGCTGGGCTGTGAGCTCTGAGGGGGAATTCTCTCAGCGTGGTGCTGGCAATCTACCGCTAGATGAATGAATGCACGTGTGTGAATGTGAATGAATGATGGCAGCCCCTGGAAGGCTTGCCGTTGGCCCATTTTGGAGATCGTGTGGGGACATGTTTGGTGTCCTTGCCTCCCCTAGCAAACACCCCTTGTTCCCGTGCTGGGGGGGGGGTAGATGTAAAGCAAGGAGGTGCCGAGCCCTGGCCCTGGATGTTCTCAGTTGGATGATGCAGCTTGCCAGGGAGCCCCGTCGCTTTTCCTGAGAGGACGCTGACCTAGTTTTGTGGGGAGGGAAGATGGGGGTGGACATTAATTATTGATTGGAAATCACTCCACACCGAGTTTGTGATGCAAATCCATGATAATTATCCTCATTAATAACCACCTCAGCATCATGCTGGGATCAATCAAAATCCAACAGGACCAACTCTCCTACCTGTCATCATCGCTCCCCCTGCCCCTCTCCAATCTTCCCCTCTTTCCCAGTCTTGTACATGAGCAGTCAGTCATCCAGCAAACATCAACAAAGCCTATCATCTAGGTTAGGCCCTGCTGGCTTCTGGGACCATTGAGGTGACTCAGACATAGACCCTGTTCCCTGGGAGCTCACAGCCCGGTAGGTAGGACAGGAAAGTATACAGACAGACAGGTGTTTATTGGGGTTAGATGTTGATGCAAATGGAACCTCTTAGGGTTGCACAACATACAAACTGTAACTGTCCAAGGCAGCCTAGGCTAGGAGAGACTGAGATTGCCTGGAGCGGAGGATCGGATGCCCTGATGAGAGAAGGTTGGGAAGCTCCACAGAATGAGATTCCACCAGACTGAGGCAGGTGATAGGAGGTTGTTAGGGTGAGGAAGCCACATAGGTAAAAGGATTGGCCTTGGAAAGAGAGGTAGACTCAGTATCAGGCGACAGTTTAAATTCACATCCCTTCTGCTACCCAGCTGGGGGACACTGAGGAAATAACTCCTGTTGGCTCTTCGAACCACCTGTATAAGACAGATAACATTGCTAGCCCCAAGGGGTTCCTATGGAAGCTGAAGGAGAACTTATTTGTGCACATCTCCAGGAGAGCACTCAGCACCTCAAAGGGTGCTCCCTAAGTGTGTGCTCCTTCACCCATGATCTTATGGAAGCGCAGCAGGGCCCAGAGCCATTTTTCTGGCTTTGTGGGCATAGGGGCAGACATGGAGGCTCCCAGAAGGAGTAGGAGACTCCACCTCTCCTCCGGCTACCCATCAGCCTCTTGGCCTGTTCTTCTTGCTTCTCTGATGCCACCTCCTCGGCCCCTCCTCTCCCAGGCATGCGGATCCTGGTGAACCTGCTGCTCGACACGCTGCCCATGCTGGGGAATGTGCTCCTGCTCTGTTTCTTCGTCTTCTTCATCTTCGGCATCATCGGCGTGCAGCTCTGGGCAGGCCTGCTACGGAACCGCTGCTTCCTGGAAGAGAACTTCACCATGTGAGTCCCCCCACCCCATCTTAATCCGGCTTTTTATTGCTTCGATAAAACACTGGGACCAGAAGCACCTTGGGAAGGAAAGGGTTTATTTCATCTTATAGTTTGCAGTTCATCGTCTAGGGAAGTCAGGGCTGGAACTCAAGCAGGGCAGGAACCTGGCAGCAGGAACCAAAGCAGAGGCCATGGAAGGGTGCTGCTTACCAGCTTGTTCCTCATGGCTTGCTTAGCCTGCTTTCTTATAGAACCCAGGACCACCACAGCGAGCTGGCACCTTCCACAGTGAGCTGGGCCAACCCAAGGGAAGCGTTTTCTCAATTAAGATTCCCTTGTCTCAGAAGACCCTAGCTTCTGTCAACATAAAAACCCGGCCAGCGCTTCCCACTTCTACCCCCCCTTCCAACCCACTCTGTTCCTGCTGACTCTGACCTGCCTCTTGCTAACTCATTTGCTAACTGAGAACTGGGCCAGCAAAGTAGGAGCAGCCAATTTGGGAAGGCTGGATATGAGGAGAGAGGGAGGTTTGGACATTGGAAGCAGAGAAAGTTCTAGAACCCAAGGAGGGGTGTGTGGGAGTGCCATAATGGGACCAGCTCACATCCTGCTGTTGGGTCTAGAGTGGGAGCCAGGCGCCCCTCCAGGCAGAATGTCAAAAGCTGCTTAAAAGATGGGTTTAGTTTCTCAAAATGATGCCTTTAGAATCCTTTCTTCCCAAGTGGGGACGGCAGCCTAGGGCACATGCACACACACTGTGTGTTTGGAGGTAAGGGCACATCAGCTCCCAGTTTCCACAAGCCATTGGGCTGCTCCTGTGTGCTGGGCCCCACAGAGGCTGAAACGGAAGAGTGATCGTGTCTGTTTTAACCTGGCAGATGCATTCAGGGCCTGCCCTTTGTAGAGCGAGGGCGCCTATGGCTAGGGTTGGTTGGTCGCCAAGGCTGTGTCTCTTCTCAATGCGGTGGTGTAGGGGTACTGTATGAGCTGGGATGAGTCTCCCTTTTCAGGATTTGGAACGTTAGAGACAGTGCGGTGTAACAGGAAGTGGAGGTTGGGTAGGGTCTGGTCTACGTCCCCATCGCTATACTGTGGGGAGCACTGGGTGTCTGAGTAGGCCAGAGAAGGGGCACCTTGTTGGATGAGGGCCCCATGGATCGTGAGAGAGTGGCTTTTACACTTGTGTGAGTGTTCGGCAGAGGGCAGTCCTGAGTTGTCAGGGGCAGGAGGAGGGGAAGTCCTTCAGAGAGCAGCATGTGTGTGAACTCTTGGTGTTGGTGCCCCCTCTGCCCATGTGGATCTGTGGCTGGTTCTGGCTCTCATGTCACCTTCTGCAGGAGGATTGCTGCCTCTTCTCCAAGCAGCAACCACACTATCTGCTAAGTTTTCTCGATGGTCAATCTTTTCCTGCAATGATCCCATTTATCGGCTTGAGAATTTGAGGTCACTAGAGAAATGACATACTTGTCTTTCGGGGACCCTAGGTTGTGAGTTCTCCCCTAGACTAGGAAAGATTGGTCCTCACTCTTCTCTCAAGACCTACAACAGTGCCTGTTCACTAAATGAATGAATGAATGAATGAACGAATGAATGGATGAGAACATGAATGACTGAACAGTAATCCTCACAGAGGCAGGTAGGGAAGAAGACTAGTTCTCTTTGGCTCTACGGCAGGAGAATTTATGTGCTGTTTCCTGCTTGGCTGCTCCCTTGTCTCATCTGAGCTCTGAGAGGTGGCTTCAGCCCTTCCTTGGCTGCTATGAGGACAGATGGGTGGACAGCGCTGTGGACATGCCTGGGTCCCCCTTTGGGCCAGTGTGTAGCTGGCCCACCTGGTAGAGGAATTCCAAATGCGAGAGGAGCCAGAGAGTTTTAGAGGCAAGACATAGCTGGCAAGGCCGGGTGGCTCTCTGAAAGCTCTAAGTCTCGTGTTCTCAGGGACAGGGGCCTTGACCTACAGGCCCCACTTGGTCATAGGATGACTGTACTTCAGGGAGAAGAAAGAGGTTGGTAAATTCCTGGCTTAGGCAGAGAGCAAGGCCAAGGTTATCCCAGGTCTGCAACCCCCACAGAGGGAGGCAGGGTCAGACCTCAACTCTAAAGACCTAGCTCAGAGCAGGCCTCAGAGCAGCTGGTAAGGAAGGCTAGCAAAAAGTAGGTCTTTCCCGGGGCTCAGACAGATGGGCTCTGACCAGACCTCAGCTCACGATCTGGTGGGCTAGGCCTGGCCTTAGACAGGAGTGACAGGCACCCAGTGGGGGAATTCCCCTCGTCCTCTTGGCTTCTTTTCCCACCAGCTTGTTGTGTGTGAGGCTTCAGATCACACCTCCAGCCCTTGGCCAACTGCTCTGTGAACAAGCTCCTGAGCCATGCTGAGCTGGGTAGAGCAAGACCCTTCCTAGACGGAACACAGCAGTGCATGCTGGGCCTCCAGGGGCCCCAGTCCAAGTATTACTATACAGACAGGGAATGAGGCCTAGAGAGGGAGGATTTACCCAGGGAGCACAGCAAGGCTTCTTTCTGCCTCTAGGGGTCTCAGAGCATGGATATCATAGCAAACATTTGCTGCCACTTCCAAGGGCAGGTTCTACACTGTCTCTTGGTCTTGACCCTAGGAGGATAAGGGAGCTAAATGTTTATTTGGATTTAGGGTGCTGGGTTGAGAAGAAAGGACTTCTGGGACATTTATGGATGCAACTTTGACCTGATCCTGAAGGATATCAAGAATGATATTTGCTGGTTAATGGATGGGGGTGAGGTGAGGGGGGGCTGAGGTAAGAGTTAATTCGTGACAGAGCCTCCCGATGCTGCCATGCAGGTGGGGGCTGGGACAATGGAGTCTGGACTTGAAGGTCAAATTTCTGCCACTTGCTAACCTCATGACTTCAGCGACTTTGTGCCTCAGTTTCCCTACTACAGAGGTGATTTGAGAATGACTCAAATCAGAACATGTAGAACCTTAGGTCCACACCTGACCCTAGGGAGCACTGAGCCATGGCGTGGCACCATGTGCATTCCACCAGTCTGGAAGTGGGAGGGAGTGCCCCTGTTCATTCATTGGGAAGGCACTGAAATGGCACCTGGAACCATAGGAGTGTGTGAGCTCACTGCAGTCTGTCGCCCCAGCTGATGTACGACAGCCCTTAATAAATGCACCCTAAATGACAGGGTTGGGGAGTCTGGTCCTGGAGAGAGACAGCTGGTATTCACAGGGTGGCTTGTGCATGCTGAGTCTTGAGCGCTGCAGGACAAATTCATTACCTTCCCAACATCCTGCGGGAGAAGCATAGTATCTTTACTTGTTAGTTTGGGTGAATGTGTATGTGTGCCGGGGTATTCATGTGTGTGTCGGTGCCAGAGGCCAATGTTTGGGGGCTCTGTCTTAATCGATCCCCACTTTATTTGTTTATTTATTTACTTATTTACTTATTTATTTTTGAGATAGGGGTCTGTCACTGAGACCGGAACTGACCAATTTGGCTAGACTGGCTGGCCAGCAGGCTCTAGAACCCTCATATCTCTGGCTTCCCAGTGCCGGAGTTATAGGCCCATATCACCATGACCAGTTTTTATGTGGGTGCTGGGGATCTGAACTCGGGTCCTAATGCAAGGCAAGCACTTGACTAATTAAGGCCTGGCAGTAGCAGAGCCATGGGGAAGCCCAGGAGGGGTTCAGCCACACCCCACTACAGTGCAGGAAGGGTTGGGTGTGCGCAAGTGTGGAAACTGGACTGGGCTACCCTTGTTATTGGCTGGTCATCTGAACTGGTGTCTGGCTGCGAGCTAGCCTCTAACACAGCCGCCCTGGGGTTTCTGAGTTCACAGAGAGGGCCGGTAGAAGAGCACGAGAGCAAAGGCTGGCAGGAGGCTCTCCAGTTATGGCTGGTAGTCATCAATCACCCTCAGTGCTAGTTGCACAGACCCCTGAGTCCCAGGTCTCTTGAGTCTTTCCATCCTTCCCCTGTGGGGCTGGGAGACCACCTCCCATCTGGGTTGATGTCCACAGTGAGCTGGAAACCTCCAAGTATATGGTGTGACTTTAAGATGTCCGTAGGTTTGCAGAAGTGATGAAGTATGAAAAAGAACAGCTTGAAACCAAAACTTCGCAATCCCTGTATCCACCAGAGACCTCAAGTCCAGAACGTATAAAGAAGGACTATAAACTGACAAGAAAGCCAAAGATGATTTAATTAAAAACTGGTCCAAGAGACCTCACCAGAGACCTCTCAAGGGGCTACAGCAGTGGCACATGAGTATTTGAAAAGGCTCATCTTTCAGGTCTTAAGGGAGCCGTAACGGAAATGGCAGCGAGACACCGTGGTGCCCCGCCAGGATAGTTAAAATGAGAAGGGCCAGCAATTGCCGCAGACACAGAGCAGGCGACGTTCCGCTGTGTTCCGGGAGGTCCCAGTGGATCTTCAGGGTGGTTTCAGGATCCATTGTGGGAGGCTGGACAAACCCAAGGCTAAACACACCCTCAGCTTGTCAGGTGTACCCTGGGGCTTTGCTCAAAAGAAAGGCTGGCTGGATTGGGCTGAGAGTGTAGCCCAGCTGGCAGAGCGGTATCTTGGCATGCTCGAGGCGCCCGGATTCAGTCTTCCACACTGCAAAGAGGAAAAAAAAAAAAAGCAGAGCCATTGAGCTTTAGCTGTGAGTGGTGGCTCACACCTGCAATTCCTGTGTTCAGGGTGCTTTGGCAGGGAGAGCGTTAGAGGTCACCTTGGGTTGAACAAATACCATCCCCCACACAGAAGAAAGAAGGGTGGTTTGTACCCACTCAAGCACGCAGGCAAGAATGCTTCTGAGTCATAAGGACCCCATACCTAGAAATGACCCAAATTGACAGTTGGATAAGTAATAGCAGTGTGCTCGCTCATAGGTGGGAGTCCTAAGGAGTGGCTGTTTAATTCTGCTAATGGTGTTTTGAGCCTGAAAAACTTGGCCCACAGTCCTGTTCAGGTTTTAACTTTTTTTTTTTTTTTTTTTTTTTTTAAGCATTGCCATTGAACGAATCTCAGAGCCCGGAGTCAGAAAAAAAATTCTCTTGTTTCTGGCTTCGTCTTTCTGTCTGGTCTATTCCATCACAAAGAATTTTGCGTGCGGTATGTGATGGACCAATGGACATCAAGTTTGATTTATTTAATGGGTGTTCAGTCTTCCCACAACCATGTATGGCACAGTCCAGCTTTTCTGCCGGGGATCAAAGTGATGTCTTTATTGGAAGCAGGTGGTCGCCAGCCTTTGCGAGGTTGGTTGTAACATTTTGACTGTTAAAGGATGTTGATGAATTGCCTTCCACAGGGGTGGTGCAGTTTACGCTCCCACCAACCATGCCGATGTCTGTTTATACCCGTTCTTCCCACACTGTTACAAAACCTTGAGGTGGCCATTCAGATGAGAGGAGGCAGTGTTAGTGTTACTTACATTTGCTGTTTCTTTTGTTGTTGTTGTTGCTTTTGCTTTTTGTTTTATGAGACAGGGTTTTCCTGTGTATCCTTGGCTATCCTCTGCCTCTTAAGCACTGAGATTAAAGATATGCGCATGTGCCACCACCACCCCCTAAATTTGTTTGCCTTTTTTTTCTTTTTTTCAAATTTTAGTGAATTAAGTTAATTTTCTTTGACACATCATTTCCAGACAGGCGTACTGGTATGTACTTATAACCCCAACACTCAGAAGGTAGAAGCCATAGGTTCTAGAGTTTAAGGTCATTGTTAGTATAGAAAGTTCGAGGATAGCATGGGCTACATGAGACCTGTCTCAAGCAACCAGCCAACCAAGCAAACAAATAAGAGACATCTTGTTATTCAGTCCAGGCTGACCAGGAACTCAACCCTTAGCCTAGGCTTGCCCCAAATTCACAATCCTCCTGCTTTAGACTCCTGAGTGCTGGCTTCTGTGATTGCCTTAAAACACAGGTCCGGGGTTGGGGATTTAGCTCAAGCTGATAGAGCGCTTGCCTAGGAAGCGCAAGGCCCTGGGTTCGGGTCCCCAGCTCCAAAAAAAAAAAAAAAAAAAAAAAAAACAAACAAAAAAAAAAAAACACAGGTCCGTCTCTATGTGTTGTGGTCCCTACTAAGGGTCCTAGTCCTATAAAACACCACACTAGGCTCCTTACTACAGTCTCAGAGTCCTCTGTCGTAGGGTTAGTTCCTGATCATTGTCTTAATTTTAAACCCTGCCTGGATGATCCCTCTCTGATCCGTTTGGGTTCCACAGATAAAACCACAATGGGGATTTCATTTGTCATTATGTGGTGGGCACAGCAGAGCTTATGAGCAAATGTCACCGAGGAGGTAATCCATGTCCAGAAAGGGAAGAGATTTCAGTCCAGGGCCACACATTCCCTTACCTGCTAGGCCAGCAAAATCCAGTGGCTACTGATTGAGCACTCGCTCTGACTTGTCTAAACTGTGTGGCCTGGTCCAGCCAGGAAGCTGAGTAGTGTCTGTCCCACAGTGTAGCTCAGGGAGCCCTGGCTTAGCTCTGTGGAAGGGAGGCTCCTCCAGGGAAGGTTCTTCAGATGAGGGGACCATGAAAAGGCATCACAACAGACCTGTTAGGACTTTTGTGATCATACCAGAAATGAGAAATGGTGTCTCCCATGTGTTCTGGGCCTGGAGGCAGTGATATGGCCTTGGGCTAATCCTGCCACAGCGTGGCCTCTCTTTATCACCTGGTAGTAACCCTCCCCTGCTGCTCTTTGACCTGCTCTTTTCTGTGTCAGACAAGGGGATGTGGCCCTGCCCCCTTATTACCAACCAGAGGAGGATGATGAGATGCCCTTTATCTGCTCCCTGTCGGGGGACAATGGCATCATGGGCTGCCACGAGATCCCCCCACTGAAGGAGCAGGGCCGGGAATGCTGCCTGTCCAAAGACGATGTGTATGACTTCGGGGCGGGGCGCCAGGACCTCAACGCCAGCGGTCTGTGCGTCAACTGGAACCGTTACTACAACGTCTGCCGCACGGGCAACGCCAACCCTCACAAGGGCGCCATCAACTTTGACAACATTGGCTATGCCTGGATTGTGATTTTCCAGGTGAGAACGTTCAGGCCCAGGACTGGTCAGGTGGCATGGCCGTGGGTGGCATGGCCAGCAACCTCACTCAGCAGGTAAAGCCTTGAGCTGGCCTTTGTCACCCACCTCCTGAGATCTGTCCAGCGCGCTGTTGGTATAGGGCTTCACCCTGCTCACTTTGCAGGCAGAAAGCCCAAGGTTCAAAGGAAGGAAACATGCCTGCTGGCCAAGTGGTGGCTAAATAACAAATTGAGATTTCATTTCACTGGGTCTCACCTCAAAGGCTGTGCTCCTTATAGATGCTCAGGTGGGCTGTATCATAGCAAGGAGTAGTCCTCACAGGGGGACTCACAGCCAAAGCAAGGCCCCACCGTGGTAACAAAGGTCGTTTCTAGAGGGATGACACTGAGGCCAGGCCTGGGTGAAAGTACATAGGAAACACTCTCATGCTCTGACCATCGTACCACCTTGGGCAGACTCTGTCCCTACTTCATCTTTGTACTCTAGAGGGGACTTGGCAGGGTTTGTTCAGAAAACTGGGCCTGTAGGACACTGGGGGGGGGTCTTGCTTGGCCTGCTTGCCTCAGTCTTCTCCTCCTCATTCTGGGCATATTCTTCATACTGGGCGTCCTGTACTAGCAGACTCCTTATCTTGGGTGCCTGACAATAAGCCAGACGCTGTGAGCAGGGGAGCCAGCCCCTGTGTAGGGGAGGTTTTGCTGTCCTCAGAAGGAAGAAGGGGAAGGAAGGAGGCTCCCACTCTGCTCTGGGAAGGGCTGTATGAGAGATTCAGAGCTGAACCCATGTGCAACCATTTTGGGTCTCTTGGTTGATCAGTCCAGAGGGTGAAGCCTTCCCAGAGGGTGGAGGCTGCTCAGTGCTTTGCCACAAGCAAAAATGAGGCAGGCCTTGGGAGGCCCCAGCACCTAGCCTGTCTTTCCCCAGATGGCTCTTAGTCTCTGGATGGCATCGTCGGGGACAGGAAGGGAATGGTCAGCTGACCCACAGCTTGGCTGGGGTTTTGTCACCAGTGTTAATGAGCTGGAGGTGTGATGTGGGCCAATGACATCAGTATCTCTTGAAACCTTGGTTTCCTTATCCGTGCTGCTCCCTACCCCAGTCCTTGTCTTAAGTCCTGGTGCACAGGAGGGCTGGTGTCTTAGCCTCTGCCCCTGTCCTCATGCCCGTTGCAGGTGATCACTCTGGAAGGCTGGGTGGAGATCATGTACTATGTGATGGACGCACATTCTTTCTACAACTTCATCTACTTCATCCTGCTCATCATAGTGAGTATCAGGGCAAGTTCAGGACCATGGACCTTACGCTGGGTGGGGGTGGGGAGAGGGGAGGGATGGGCAGTCCCCCAGGGAGCCCTCAGGGCTAGGGGAGCCTGGCAGGACAGGAGGAGGAGGCAATCCATCCTGAGAAAGGGATATTTTTAAATGCAGTCAAGCAGCCCCAGCCGGTGATTGAAGGGGCTTATCAGGGCTGTGGCTGGGAGCATGTATCATGTCTCCCTGTTTTCACGTCTCATCTCCAGCCTTTAACATCTACCCTGCTGATCCTGCTTGTCTCTCTCTGCCTAATTCCCTAGGAGCATGGCCTTAGCTGGGGGTATAGTTCCAGAATGGAGCTTCTCAGGGGTTCCATCTGGTCCCCATTTTTCCTGGGGTAGACAAGATGCTCTAACTGGCTGCCTGGGACTTCTCCCTGGATATGACATAGGGTAGGAGGTTAGCCGTGGTAGTGGCCTGGTGGAGCTCTGGGCAAGTCTTTGAACTCTGGGTTTTCTGCAGCTCTGTGTGTGACCAGGTGGCGGAGGCAGGGGTCTCTCTGCCACTGTAGGCCAGCACGTCCTGTCCTTTTTTCTGGTGTCCACCCTGTCCTGCATACTGGTGGCTTTCTGCTACAGCACAGTCCACAGAGGTCAGGCTTCTGGGAGAGCTGTGTTCAATCCCCAACATGAAGGCTGGGTTCTCTAGCTTCCTGGTGGTGGGCCAAGGCAAGCTTGCTTTCCCATGAGCAACACCCTGACGAAGGAGTCAGGACAGACTGGCCACTCACCTGTGTCACGCCCGCTGGGATACAGCTCCAGTGATTTCATGGGGAGTCTAGGGCCTTGGACTTGAGAGAAACCAGATGAAAGAGAGAAGGACTCTTCATTAAGTTAGTTTCAACAGAACATTCGGGAAAGACGGACTGAGTTCTTGTGGCAGAGCTGGAATCCAGTCTCTGGGAAAGAAGATCTGAGAGGTCACAATGACATACAGAAGCTTAGGTATTATGATAGAAAGAAGCCATAGGGGCTGAAGGGCCCTTTGGAGGAGGACAGGTGTGTGGGTGACTTCCTGGAGGAAGACGGAAGGCTCAGTCCTCTCCCACAGGAAGCCATTTAGTAGTCCTTGAGGCAGGCTCCTCAGAGTCCACGAGATGGGTCACGTGGCAGCGACTCGTTTCTAGGTGATAAGGAAGGCTGGCTGGGACACAGCCAGGAGCCTGCATACCCCTGCTCTCCAGTAAGTGTGCCCTGATGTTACTGGGGATCCTCGGTTCTCAAGTGCCCCTGTCTCAAGTCAGAGGATGCCGTCAGCAGGCTGGTAGGGGTCTCCAGTCTTCACACACAGCTCCCAGCCTCTGGTTAGAAAAGTCCTGGGCCCACTTGGCTCTTGCCTCCCACTTTATAGATGGGGAACAGAGTTCCAGAGAGGATGAGGCCTGCCTGGGTCACCTGGGGGCAACCACTGTTGAAGGCTGGGTAGGAGCCTTACAGGGTTGAGCCTACAGAGGCCAGGGTCTCTCTGGTTTCAGTGTCCCTAATCAGCCCAGGGGAGAACAGTTTTCTGGGAAATGCTATGGCCGAGAGGACTGCTGGTCGTCTTTTTGTCTAAGAAGCAGCCTATTTCCCGGAGTCCTCTGGGCCAGGAAGAAGCCCTGTCCCCTTTAGCTCTTCAGTTGTATGTAATGGGAAGAGGGCAGCCATCTGCATGTACCGTTGGTGAAAGCTGGAGGCCACACCTTTCCTGCCGGGCCAGAGGTACTCCTTTGGGTTAGTGAGTCCAAGGGAGACAACTGGCCCTGGAGTAGTTAGATACAGGGGGGGACCTGGCTCCACCTCCCCTTCCAAGCACACGGCCCAAGTCCAGGCCGGTGGGTAGGGCTCAGGACCTTTATGACTGGAGGGAAGTGGCTGTCCCTCTTGGCTTCAGCATCTCCCTCCACCCTACATGGGTTGGTAGTGAGGCTGGATCTCGGTCCTGATGGGGCCTGGACTTGGATAAAGTCCCAGTTGGACTTGGGAAGTCACCTCTGCTGTGCCTTCCCCTGCAAGGACTCAGTGATCTTTTCCTGTCCCATCTGTGTATCTGTGTCTGCGTTTCTGTCTCTCTGGGCCCCTCCATCTTCCCTGTATCTCTGTCTGTCTATTCCTACTCCCGACTACGCATCTCTCATGTCTCCCAATTCTGGTCTCTCTTTCTGTCTCCCCTCCCCTTCTCTTCTCTTCTCTCTCCTCCTTTCCTTTCTTATCCCCTTTCCTTCCCCTTCCCTTTCTCCCTCCTTCCCTGCTTTCTTTATGTTTTTGACTCTGTACCCTGGCTGTCCTGTCTTTCTGTCTTTCTGCTGTCTTGTTTCTTCCCCTCTGCATCTCTGATCTGTCCCCTCCCCTCCCCCGTCTCTCCTGTCTCTCTCTGGCCTCCCCCCCATCTCCTGCTCTTGCTAACTCTTTCTCCATCTTTTTGTCCCCTTCTTCTGTGCCTCCCCTCACCCCTGCTGGATCTACCCCTCTCTATGTATCTGTCCCCACTGTCCCTGTTCCTGTCCTTTCCTTCTGTTGGTTACAGGTGGGCTCCTTCTTCATGATCAACTTGTGCCTCGTTGTCATAGCAACCCAGTTCTCTGAGACCAAGCAACGGGAGCACCGGCTGATGCTGGAGCAACGCCAGCGCTACCTGTCCTCCAGCACGGTGGCCAGTTACGCTGAGCCCGGTGATTGCTATGAGGAGATCTTCCAATATGTCTGTCACATTCTTCGCAAAGCCAAGCGCCGTGCCCTAGGCCTCTACCAGGCCGTGCAGAACCGGCGCCAGGCCATGGGCCCGGGGACACCAGCCCCTGCCAAGCCTGGGCCCCATGCCAAGGAGCCCAGCCACTGCAGTAAGTGGCCTTGACTCTGAAGCTCGTGTGCCATGACTCAGGGTCTCATAATGGCAATAGTGCAAGTGGGTCGTGCCTGCTGGGACAAGAAGTATCTGCATCAGTCAGATGTGGAATCCCCAGGGTTCATTTCAGGCCGTACTGTTTCCTTTATGGCCCGTCCAGAACTCATCTGCTCTGCTCACTTCTTGCCCCATTCTCTGTCCAGCCTGCGTGGCCTCGCCCTCTCCCGGGAGAAATTCTTCCAAGTTTTGCAGGCAAACCATTCCCTCGAACCTATACTTGAAAGTTAAGTGATTTATTCACAGCCTTGCGAGACTAGCTTCCCTCTTTGCGGTCACCCATGTCACCTCTCACGCTGGCCCCCGTGACTGTTCCCTGCTTACCAGCACACCTGAGTAATGACATCAGGCCCCTGGCACAAGGGGCCGTACATATCAGGGCACATCGGGACTCTCGTCCCCATACTTCACTCCTCCCTCATGTTTGAGCGGCGCTAGGCTGTTTGTGTAAGTTTGGTGTTTAGCTTAGAAAGGAGGCTCTCTGGGGTGGGTATACAGTTGCTAGTGTGCTTGCAGAGCATGCGTGAAAACTCTAGTTCAAGCCCCGGCATGGTGGAATCCTGGAGCTTGGGACATGGAGCAAGAGGATCAGAAGTTCAAAGGTATCCTTAGCTATTTAGTGAATTTAAGACCAGAGTGGGCTCCATGAGACCCTGTTGCAAGGAGGGAGGGAGGGAGTAAGGGAGGGAGGGAGGGAGGGAGAAAGAGAAAGAGAGGAAGAGAGAGAGAGAGAGAGAGAGAGAGAGAGAGAGAGAGAGAGAGAGAGAGAGAGATTCTTTAGCTTGTTTCTTTCAATAGCCCCGAGAAAGAGGCAGACTAGAAACCATGTCTCCAGTTTTCAGATGGGAAAATCAAGGCCCAAGGAGATGAGGCAGTCACTTAAGTTGCCCAGCGTGTCCAAGTAAGACTCCATGTAAGCGTGTCATATGGAGTGTCAGAGGTGCTGGGCCTTGCAGAGCGTCTGTCTGTACTCACAGATGCAGACAACCCTAAGAGGAGACCACGGAGTTAGCAGGGAGCTCTAGGTTTAGTCTGCTTTCTCCTAGCTACTGCAGAGAAGTTAGCAGGCCCCGGACTGTTCCTCAGAACAGCTGTGGAGCATGGCACGTCCCTCTGCCCTTGTGACCTTGACCACCCCGATGGGGCCTCCCGTCTCCTCCTCCCGAGCAGGACTCAAGAGATCTGTTAGTTTGTGCCTGTGATTGACGGTTGCTGTCTGAGGCCCTGGCTGGTCGATTCCACACTCCTAGCTGTCTTATCCTGTCAATCGGAGAGACCAGCAAAGACCAGACAGTTGTCCACTGTCCTCAGACACTAGCCACTAGATGTGGTTCCAGGTGGCCTGTAGCAGTGAGGAGGAGAGCTGAGGTCTAGGCCAGGCTAGCTCTCACCTTCTGGGGATGCGAGCATAGGGAAGGCCTCTTGCTGTTGCCACTGCCCCTCGGGCTGGAATGCTGTGAAGCCAAGTTTGGCATTTTTTAGTGCTGTGACTTCTCAGGCCTCCATTCCATCTCCTTTCCTGTGGCCAGTGTTGGTGCAGTCTGAGAAAGGCTTTGATCCTCCAAGGCTGGAGGACGACCCAGGTATCTGGTTGCTTTGTAGTATTCAGAGGCCGACATAAGGAAGTGCAGGCTTTCCTACTTTTCTTTCCCTTTAGTGCCTGCTTTCTTTCTTTCTTTCTTTCTTTCTTTCTTTCTTTCTTTCTTTCTTTCTTTCTTTCTTTCTTTCTTATTCAAGCAAAATGTATTTATGTTACTATAATATAGGAAAGCACAAAGAAGAAACCAGCCAGGCCATGGTGCCACACGCCTTTAATCCCAGCACTTGGAGAGGGAGAGGCAGCCAGATAGCTCCAAGTTTGAGGCCAGCCTGGACTACATAGTGAGTTCTAGGATAGCCAGGGCTACACAGAGAAAAACTAAAAACTAAGAGAAATTAAAGAAAAGAAGAGGAGGAGGAGGAGGAGGAGGAGAAGCAGAAGAAGCAGAAGAAGAAGCAGAAGAAGCAGCAGAAGAAGCAGCAGAAGAAGCAGCAGAAGCAGCAGAAGAAGAAGAAGCAGAAGAAGCAGAAGAAGCAGAAGAAGCAGAAGAAGCAGAAGAAGCAGAAGAAGAAGAAAGCAGAAGAAGAAGCAGAAGAAGAAGCAGAAGAAGAAAGAAGAAGAAAGAAGAAGAAGAGAGAGGAAGAAGAAGAAGAAGAAGAAGCAGAAGAAGAAGAAGAAGAAGAAGAAGAAGAAGAAGAAGAAGAAGAAGAAGAAGAAGAAGAAGAAGAAGAAGAAGAACCAGCTGCAGGGGCTGGTTCCTGATACTTCTTTGAAATGGTTAAATAAGCCCAAGGCCAGCCCAGGGGTTGAAGGTCTCAGGCCTTATCTGCTGTCACCTGTCCTGTTCCCTGTCCCCATCTAGCCTGAGTCTCACTGTTATGGAGGGAATTCCTGGGAGCTCCCAGAGTCGGCCTTGGTCTGGTCTTCCTCCTTTCACACAGATGGGCAAAGTGAGGAAAGCCAAAGCCACTATAGCTTCCTCTGAGGAGTGTCCAGACCCGCAGACCCCAGGTCCTCATACCTGTGGGATCCCCATACCTGGGAACATTTGTTGAGGTCATTGTCAAAGGTGACCAACAGTTAGCATGGTCCGAAGGGTGATGAGACTGCCACGTGTTTAATAAGGACAGTTGCCTCAAGGTGGGGTCAGCTCATTTTATGCATTGTCCCTGGGGGAGGTGGGGACCTGGTTTGGATACTAATGCCGCCCCCTGTTTGCTTTTCAGAGCTGTGCCCACGACACAGCCCCCTGGACCCCACTCCCCACACACTGGTGCAGCCCATCTCTGCCATTCTGGCCTCTGACCCCAGCAGCTGCCCTCACTGCCAGCACGAGGCAGGCAGGCGGCCCTCTGGCCTGGGCAGCACCGACTCAGGCCAGGAAGGCTCAGGTTCTGGTGGCTCTGCAGAGGCCGAAGCCAACGGGGATGGACCCCAGAGCAGTGAGGATGGGGTCTCCTCGGACCTGGGGAAGGAGGAGGAACAGGAGGACGGGGCAGCCCGACTGTGTGGGGATGTGTGGCGCGAGACACGAGCCAAGCTGCGGGGCATCGTGGACAGCAAGTACTTCAACAGAGGTATCATGATGGCTATCCTGGTCAACACAGTCAGCATGGGCATCGAGCACCACGAACAGGTGAGCGAGGGTTTGGGCCAAGCGGGGGTGAAGAAGCAGGTGTGAAACACTGGGTTCAGGCTGGGCAAGGGTGGCAGGGCATACCCGGGTCTCCCTGATCCTGCATAGCGTAGAGTCTAACCCTTCCATATGGCTTCAGCACTTTGCCCGAGGCCACAGCCAAGGGGCAGATGGTCTGGGGTATCTGCAGGGTGAGAGGATTACGACTGAGGCTTGATGGTGTAGGACTCTGGTTGAGACTCAGGACCCACTGCTTTTCCTCCAAGGCTGCCTGGAAGTCTGCAGTCTATAGGCCACTCCTGAGGTAACAGCCTGTCAAATCCAGGCTCCATTTGGAATGACCCTACTCCCTGGCTTTTTGGAGGTGTGGCTTCCTTGGCCTCCTCCTCAGCTTGGTGGGGCTATGCCCAGCCCACTGACCCAAGGTCCCAGAGCTAGCCTGCAGCCCAACTTGAACCCACTTCCTGTGGCAACATTGATACCCTAGCAGGGTTTGGATTCGAAACCACCTTGGCTTTGGCATCATCGCCATCCCGCAAAGCCCTCTCTGGTGCCTGGCGTGGGCCACACTCTTCACGTCTGTTCATTAGCCCACCAAGCATAGGCTTCATTCAATTTAGTTAAATGTAGCCCCTGGGGCTGCCACCAACACTCGGTACTGCAGGCTTGCCAGCTATTCTGACTTAATTAAAAAGATCTTTGGGGAGGGCTGCTGGGTGGGATCTCTGTAGGGGGGAAGCTGGTGAGAGGAGAGGCCTATCCTTTGCCTCAAGGTCCTGGACTGTCAGAACGCAGAAACCCAGCAGGGTTTTCCAGCTCTTGGGGAAGGCAGCTGTGGGAAGAGCTGCTCTTGGGCATTTGGCTCTGGTGTCTACACCCTGCTTTACCAGAGTCAGGCAAGGTCTCTGGCTTGTTAGAACCAGCCTAGGTGAGAGCCCATTTTCTCACCCTTGGGAATTTAGCAAGCAGTTGTTAAAGAGTTGCTTGTTTGAAATGGGTTATGGAGAAGGTATTTACACCACAGAGATCGGCAGACACTACAAATCAAGGCTTTTGGGTTTACTTGAGCCCCTACTGGTCTCTGACTTCTTGAGGGGTAACCCCTCCAAGGCAACACCACGGTCAAGGCAACTCCAGCCTGCCCTCCGGCCAGTCACGGTCCCTGTATGAGTCTGCTCAACTTCTTCTCTAGTTCATATCTCTTGTATCTGCCGCATCCACTTGAGCAGACTTGCTTTCCTTAAAAATTTGGTTTTGGTCAGACATGGTAAGTGCATGAAGAAGCAGAGGCAGGTAGACCTCTGAGTTTGAGGCTAGCCTGGGCTACACAGAGAAGCCCTGCCTTGAAACAACAACAAAACAAATACAAAAAAACAAAACAAAACATTTGTTTGATCACACCTTTACCCATTGAGCACACTTTCTACATCTGCCAGAGCCTCTCTCTTCCTTTGGGACAGCAGACGTCATGTGATGCTGAAGTCACCTCTCACCTGGAGTCCCTGCTTGGAAGAGGCTCCTGTCAGTTGGAGGGTCTACCCTGATCTCCTCATCTGCAACCTCAACAGAGAGATATCTTCCCTTAGGGCTATCTTAAGGCTTACTGGGAACCTATTAAGCCCCAGGCCCAGAGAGAGCAGGGTGTCCCCGAGTCCTCATAATATTTCCCAAGCTAGTGTTAGTCACTGCTTCCTGTTTTCACACCTGGAAGGCCACTGCTCAGAGGCCATGTTGTTTGTTTACGACCTGAGCTCCAGCCCTGTTTCTGCAGCTGACTGGGTTGGCCCTGGGAAAGTCATGTGCTTACCTAGCTGGTATCTCTATCTTCTGATAAGCCAGATGCTCCCCAGAGAGGCAGATGTGCAGATTCTCGTGTCTAGTAGGCATCTAAGACTCCGCCATTACTAACAGGTCTTTTGTTCGAGCCTTCTGCCATCAGCCTGGGTAAGTTTACCATCCACTGTCTGGAGCCTCAAAAATTAATTAAAGAAGAAGCTAGGAGGAGGAGGAGGAGGCATTTTTAAACCGTTCTTTTTAAAGCAGCACCGAGTGGCAGCCATTGTTCAGCGGAGCTCTGTGCAGGGCCTGTTGGTATTTTTGTTCCTCGCCCTGGACTCTCAGACATCTCTCTGCGGGGAAACTGATCCGCCCCCAGGTTTATTTTGAGCATCCCCCACTGAGGTGGCACCCACAGTGAGAGGTGGCCCAGGGTTGCAGATGGCGTGCAGGAAGGAAGGGGAGAGTATCATGGAATCCTTCCCCGCTACCTCCACTGGGCCCTGCATCCCACCAGGCCCTGCAGAGAACTCTGCATCACTGCAAGGGGACAGGCGGTGATGTCCTGGCTTGTCACCCCTGCCTCCCTAATTATAGGGAGCTCAGTCCAGATGCTCATGGCCTTTAGCATGGCCACTGCTCCTCAAATAATGGAGAGCTGTCACCAGTAACAATCTGTCCAGGCTCCATATGCGGTGGACATTCCTTATCGTGACTGGCCTAGGAGGAGGTGACCGGTAAAAGGACCTCAGCCAGTCAGGGACTGGCATGCGTCTCATGAAGAGAGAGAGACAATGCCCCAGAAGGGCAGGGTGAACCTTGATGGCAGAGCACTTGCCCAGCATGTCCTAGGTTCTGTTCCCATTGCTAAAAAGAAGAAATCCCCAGGGGCCTTCAGGAGATTTGAGAAGTCCACATCCCCTGGGTAATCTCTGATTGAATTGTGTGACCATCAAAGGGGTCGGGTCACCTTGGCTTCATAGAAGTCCCAGAAGGCAAACAGGGTATGTGTCTCATTCCCACTGGGAAGATGGGCAGATGGGGAAACTAACTGAGGAAGGCGCATAGGCTGCCCAAGTGACTTGGCACACAGCTAGCAGTGCTGGCTCTGGGGGGCAGAGGGTAGTCGTGGATGATGACAACAGAGGTAGGTCCCAGGCCAGGAAGATACTTAGTCTCTGCCTTAGTGTCTCTGACTAGAGCTGGGACTCCTCTCAAGCTAGGCTGGGCCACCATGAAGCCTCACCTTGGCCTCAGTGAAAGGAAGAGTTTTTCATGGAGTGGACAGCAGAGGAGATCCCCTCAAGGCTTAGGGCTGCTACCGGACTCCGGGATGTTTTTGGTTCCAGCTCCGAGGGGAATGTGTTCAAGGCTTCCCTAGTCATGGGTGACTCAAAGCTCACTGTGTAGTCCCTAGTACGTAACCTGAGTTTATGGTGACTCTGGGAAGATGGGATGGATCTTAAAGGATTAAAGCCATCAGTTAGACAAGGACAAGGGAGGGGCAGGACCCAGAGCTTTCAGGAAGGATGCGTGTGGAGGGTGTGGTGGGCAGTCCAGGGGGCAAGGAGGGCTTCTTATCCACTGAGGGCCTCAAGGACGCTTCTCAGCACAGTGGAGAGCCGTGGGAGGCATGTAAGAAGGGAAATGATGTCTGAGGCAAACTTTTCCTAAAATGTGGCCAGGTGATGGCACGTGGTTCAGAGCGGAGGAAAGAGACATGACTCCAGAGAGGACTCCACCTTGGCCTGGTCATGAGCAGTAACTTCTGTTTGAGCCACGCCCTTCCTGTTAAATGTGTAGACAAGATTGGAGCTCAAATGACTGGCACATAGAACGTGCTTTGCATGCCGCCCCGGGGAGGAACTTAGCTGACACCGGACATCACCACAGAGCTAGGCTGGGAATGAGAGTTTCCTGGACTGATTCAAGGACCTTCATGTGCCCTTTCATCTATCCCTGTAGAAGTGGCCTGAGACTGGACAGCCTGGGGCCACTAAGCCCAGGGGCATTGGACTAGGATGAGCCCCCTGTGCCTTCTAGATGTGAGCTGGTAGTTTCTGACCTGGACCACCTGTTCTTTCACAGGGTACATACATGTTGGGCATCCCTGTTAGACTTCTTACTGTCTGTTGTCTGTCTGCTGTGACTTTTATGCTGTTTCTCCTTTCTTAGAGTCTCTCTGACATCTGCCATGTCACTTTGTCTCAGTCAAACCCCACTTTCCTTCCTAAAATAGGATTTCATGTATCCTAGGCTGGCCCTGGACTCAATATGTAGCCAACAATGACCTTGAATTTCTGATCCTTCTGCCTCCAACCTCTGGAGTGCTGCGATTACAGGTGCATGCTACCATAATAGGTTAATGAGGTGCTGGCGATTGCACTTGGGACCCCCATGCATGTTAGACAAGCACTCTACTCACTGAGCTATACCCCACGAGCACTTTCTCTATGTCTAGCACGGCTTTTGCTCACCATCATCTGTCCGTCGGTCCATCCTGGTCCCATCTCTGTTCCTCTCTGCATCTCCCGCCTCATCCCTTTCACTGACTCCACCCCCACCCCTGGCCCCGCCCATCCTGGCCCCGCCCCCGCCACAACCCCCCTAGCCTCCCACTTGTCTTGTCTATATTCATCTGTCTGCCTCTCTCCAGCCTGCCTCTCTCCCGGAAAAAATGCTCTTGGGAGTGATGGATGGTCCGTTAGAGAAAGATTAACAGGTGTGCGATGCCTGGAAAAACAGCTGTTGCGGGGGAGGAGGGAGGCGAGCTACTGACCTTTCTGAAGCTCGGTGGCTGCAGCCCGGTTGGAGGGAACACGTACGCACTGTGTGGGTGCACACAGCTGAGAGCCAGCGGATGGCCAGCTTGGACCCCGTCAGCTGCTACCCTTCTCATCTCGGATTATCTGACTCCGGTGGGCTGCGTGAGCTGCATCGGAGTCCTTCCCACCCACACCCTCCCAGGGTCCTGCTCCCTTTGCATTTTGAGAGTCAAATGTAATTACAGATGGAAATGGGGCCCTCTCCTTTTATCTGGGCTTGAGAGGAACTGGCGGCTTTATTGGATTTCCCAGGCACTAGATGGGAAGCTGGTGGCTGGATAATTTTTTTCTTTCTTCTTGTAAGCCATATGGGATCAAAGTTAGACCCCTGGGGTTCTCTGCTTCTCTGCAGAAGGGGGGTGGAAGGGCCGGGTGTGGAGTTAGGGTGCTGACAAGCAGGAGATGGCTTGCTGTTGTGGTACCCTCCTGTCACCCAGCTCTTACCCTGGCTGGGAGTTTGGCTCTGTTACCCTTCTCTGCTCCCCTGTGTCACCAGCTCTCTCCTCTTGGCGCCAACACTGTCCCCCAAACCATACTCAGTGAGTGTTAGTGAGTACTGGCTTGCTTTGTTTTAGGGTGATTCGTGGGACTCTGCCACTGAGAGGGGAAATCTCTCTTGCAGGAACACATGTTCTAGCACATGGCTCTTGGAAGATCTGTGAAACACGTTCAGGAGTGAACAAATGAATGAGTGAGCAAGCAAGCTGGTTCAGGCAGGATTTCTATGTACTGCAATGGAGTCTGCTATTCTTATTGGGTAGTTCCGCACAAGCCAGTCCCACCACCCAGCCAGTTTTCCTTCCTTGTCAAATGGCCTATGAGGCTTCGAAGTTCAGGGAAGGAGGGATGTGTAGCTATTCCTTTTCAAGGATTCAGGCAGAGCCATTGCTGTCCCCTTGACCGTAAGCCAGACCCCTCAGTGTGGGGGAGGAGAACAGAGGGACAGAGGTTCCTTGCCTGACCCTCAGCCAGAGACTGGGAGTCTATGAGGCCATGTATGGCTACTTATGGCTATAAGAGGAAGCCTCAGAGGCAGGGGCCATGCCTAGAACCATTTTCTTTACCCCATGGCATGATCTGTTTCAAAGCAGGGTTCTAAATGGTGCCATTTGCAAGCTCTTGTCTGCCTCTTAAAATCCTGAGAGACATAAATCCAGGGGTAGAGGGAAGCCTGTGGCTGAAAAACGGGGGGCCTGGGGTCACCGGCTAGTGACATGATCTTCTTGGTGGGTGTTCTCCGAGAGCCACTGTGGAGATGTCCTGTTCCTAGTGCTGTTTCTAGCATGTAGCAGGTGCCCTTCTTTGTCCTCCATTTCCGGCATTGTGGGAAAGGCTGACTCACCTGTAACCCGGGTGGTATAATGTCTCCTAGTGCACAGTTCCAGCACCATGCCTGGGCTGCCTGACTCTCTAGTAGACAGCCCACCTCCCCTACAGGATCTAAAGGCAGCACAAAGTCTTACAGACCATGGTGCAAGTCTAAGGGACTCACCAGGGTCACACGTTCTCCGTCCCCACCTCCCGCAGCCCGAGGAGCTGACCAACATCCTGGAGATCTGCAATGTGGTCTTCACCAGTATGTTTGCCCTGGAGATGATCCTGAAACTGGCCGCCTTCGGGCTCTTCGACTACCTGCGGAACCCTTACAACATCTTTGACAGCATCATCGTCATCATCAGGTAACAGCACCGCCACCCCGAAGCTGAGGAGCAGAAGTGAGGGTCTCGACCCCGAGCAGCAGAGGAAGCCTCTGAGCGACAAAGGAAACCATTACGGGCAGGCAGTTATCAAAATACTGAATAAACTGGTGGTTTAGTAATATATGCTTCTGCACGAGTATGCTCAATAGAGGTGGCAGTGAGTCTGAGGCCACCGGAGTTGCAAATGTGGGGGTTGGAAACACAGGAATAACTATTGCAACGCGAAGATATTAGCTACTTTGATTGCCCAGGAAGTCATGGCTGTGGCTGATTCTCTGGTTTGTTGTTTACATTCATAATCAAAAGAAGTGTGCGACCTCAATCAGAGGTTAGTGACACTCAGACTTGCAAGACTAGACACAGACTGTCACCTCTTTTTCCTTCACACACGCGCACGCACGCATGCACGCATGCGCGTGAGTGAGCGCGCGCGCAGGTCAGAGGGCAACTTTGCAGGAGTCACTTCTCCTACTGTGTGGGTCCTGAGGATTGAACTCAGGTCATCAGGTTTGGTGGCAAGCTTCTCTAGCTGCTGAGTCATTTCCTCAGCTCTAGCCACAGGCTTCTTAATGCCGGATCCATGGGCTCATGACTGAGAAACCCTGTTTTAGGGGCTGCTGTGAAGTAGCACCCAACGCTGTTTGTTAGATGGATGGATGATGTCAGCTGCTTCCGTTTTCCTTACCCTCTCTGCTTCTTCCATCTTCCCGTCTCCTTGGCCACCCACTGACCCTCTCTGCCTCCCCCATACTGGCTGCAGCATCTGGGAAATCGTGGGGCAGGCAGACGGTGGCCTGTCTGTGCTGCGCACCTTCCGGCTGCTGCGGGTGCTGAAGCTGGTGCGCTTCATGCCGGCGCTGCGGCGCCAGCTCGTGGTGCTCATGAAGACCATGGACAACGTGGCCACCTTCTGCATGCTACTCATGCTGTTCATCTTCATCTTCAGGTGAGCCCCACCCCCTGCTGGGGGTTATGGGACGTGAGCTCCACCCACTGCTGGGGGCTACGGTGAGCCCCACCCACTGCTGGGGACTTTGGTGAGCCCCACCCCCTGCTGGGGGCTAGAGGGGGTGAGCTCCACCCACTGCTGGGGGCTATGGGATGTGAGCTCCACCCACTGCTGGGGGGCTATGGGTGAACCCTATCCCCTGCTAGGGGCTACAGGTTTGAGCCTGGGACTGGCAGTTGGTAGAAGATCAGGGACAAAGTTGCCAGGACCTGGCTGTGAATCCGAACATCCAACCCAAGGGCTCTGGGAAAGTCTCTGAGCCTTGACATTCCCCTCTGTTAGCAAGGGCTTTAGATTTACCTCTATCCTGGTCCTGGGTGGTCTTGGGAGTAGCAGAGAGCTGAGGGTGATATGACCCTTGAGCCACCTCCTTCCTTTTCTTAGCATCCTTGGGATGCATATCTTTGGCTGCAAATTCAGCCTCCGCACGGACACGGGAGACACAGTTCCTGACAGGAAGAACTTCGATTCCTTACTGTGGGCCATCGTCACAGTGTTCCAGGTGAGTGGCAGCAGAAAGTTCATGGTTTTCAGGGGAGAAACATCTAGATAGCAGGTCTGGGAGGGGCTGAGGCTGATGGGAGGGCTGTGCTTGGAAGGGCTGGGACTAGGCCTGGACCAGGGCTGAACTGTGTCCTTCTCAACAGATCCTCACTCAGGAGGACTGGAACGTTGTCCTGTACAATGGCATGGCCTCCACCACCCCCTGGGCCTCCCTCTATTTTGTTGCCCTCATGACCTTTGGCAACTACGTTCTCTTCAATCTCCTGGTGGCTATCCTGGTAGAGGGTTTCCAGGCTGAGGTAATTATAACCCTGGGCTAGTCACTGAGCAGGAGACAGGGAGCCTGGCAGGGGGATAGTGTACCTTGAAACTTCAGCAGGTAATAGTCCCTCAAAATAGAGCAGCCAATGAGGCATGAGCTTCCCGTCCCAAGTAGCTTGGGAATAGAGGATCCCCCGTTAACCCCCATCAGGAGCCTTCAAGTCTAAAGCCTCTGGGTTTCTAGAGCCTTGCTTCTTCCTCTGTACTGTTGGGCTTTGAGAAGTGCTGGAAATCAGGGAGACTGGGCTTTGTGGCCAAAATCTTTATTAGCCTCTTGTGTCCCTGTTTCTAATCCAGCTTTCCCATCCGTAAAAGGAGGACGGGAGGGGCCATAGAAAAAACCCAAGGGTGGGCTAGGAAAAGGCAGAGCTCACCTGTTCTAATGTGAACTCATCTCCCAGGGTGATGCTAATCGTTCCTACTCTGATGAGGACCAGAGCTCATCCAATTTAGAGGAGTTTGACAAGCTCCCAGAGGGCCTGGACAACAGTAGAGGTAAACACACTTGTACTTTCCACTCAGGGTCAGGAACTCTCTGTAGATTCCCAGATGGCACAGTGGCTTCCCCATGGAGCCTTGGCCCAGGGACCCAGAGACTGCTACCGACTTGTCTGGTTTTTTGTTTTACAATTATATCTGAAAGAGATGCGTGGTCTCAGAAACAATCATGAACCTCCTGGGTTCCCCTGGAAACTCACCTGCTTCCCTTTCTACATGGAGCTCTGAGTTACAGCCACAGTGTATGTAGCCTAGGTTCAGGTCATGTCTGATACCACTAGGTAGCCTTTTCCAACCAAGCTCAGTGTTTCATGGTAACCCAAGAGGACAGTCCCTACCTATGAGCATGTGGGTGAGGTGCCCTAGCATGGCGGTCTAGGCTGGTCCCAGAACAGAAGGGAAGGGTTCATGAGAACCCTTACAGGCAGGTAGGAAGAAGACACATGAAGTAGGCACCAGCCTCCAGGATTTCCTGATGGAGGACATCTCACCAGAAAAGCTCTCCATCTAAATACAACCACTTCTGATTGTTTCATGGCTTCCTCTGTCTGTCTGTGTCTGTCTGTCTGTATGTCTGTCGTCTTCATCTCACACCTCCAGATCTCAAGCTCTGCCCAATACCCATGACGCCCAATGGACACCTGGACCCTAGCCTCCCTCTGGGTGCGCATCTGGGTCCTGCTGGTACCATGGGTACTGCCCCCCGCCTCTCACTGCAGCCAGACCCCGTACTGGTGGCCCTAGACTCTCGGAAAAGCAGTGTCATGTCCCTGGGCAGGATGAGCTATGATCAGCGATCCTTGGTGAGTCCTGTGATGGATGCTCATTGCTGGAGGTGGGGGGCACTGAAGGACTGTGGCACCAGGTACCCTGGTGAGGGTACCACACTGTCTAGTCTGAACCAGGTCTGTGTTAATGACAATCTTAGCTGCTCTGGGCCAGAACTGGAACAAAAGAGTGGGGTCTGGTGGAGAGACATAGGATTTCATCTTGGCAGCAGTGTATAGACTTTGGGGGGTGGAGCCAACTTAGAGCTTTAGTCTGGCCTCTGCCACCTCTGAGCTGTGTAAAAGCGATCAAATTATCATCAATCCCTGAGCCTCTGCTTCCTTACCTGGAAAGCTGATCCTTATTTGCTATATGCTTTTCTCAAGAGAAGAAGGGGCTTTAGTCTGAGCCATACATCAGAACGGGTAGAGTCCCTCTAACACGGTGTCCAGGATGTTTGGGTCTTGGTGCTAGATTATGGCGTGGGTGGCTGCTGATCCAAGTCCGGCTCTTTCCGCAGTCCAGCTCCCGGAGCTCCTACTACGGGCCCTGGGGCCGCAGTGGGACCTGGGCTAGCCGCCGCTCCAGCTGGAACAGCCTGAAACACAAGCCGCCCTCAGCTGAGCATGAGTCCTTACTGTCTGGGGAGCGTGGAGGTAGCTGCGTCAGGGCCTGTGAAGGCGCCCGGGAGGAGGCGCCGACTCGTGCCGCACCCCTGCATGCTCCACACACGCACCACGCGCACCATGGACCCCACCTGGCACACCGTCACCGACACCACCGCCGGACTCTGTCCCTCGATACCAGGGACTCTGTTGACCTGGGAGAGCTGGTGCCCGTGGTGGGTGCCCACTCACGGGCCGCTTGGAGGGGGGCGGGTCAGGCCCCTGGGCACGAAGACTGCAATGGCAGAATGCCCAACATAGCCAAGGATGTCTTCACCAAGATGGATGACCGCCGCGACCGTGGGGAGGACGAGGAGGAGATCGACTATGTGAGTAGGGAATGCTGCACCCATAAAAGCAGTTTATAGGGCTGAAAGAGGGTCTAAGGCTTTAGGTAGTACAGGCGTGGTGGGTGGGGCTGAGGGTGGAGTCAGAACTGTTGGCATCTAACTTACTCTGTCACCAATCCTTCCTTGTTGGGAGTTGGGAGAGAGTTCGGCGTGCCCCCAGTTTGTTGGTTGGCAGAGTGGGAAGAGATGGGCCGCTCTGTGCAGCACCAACCGCAGGACCCAGTTCTTTGCCTTACCAGACCCTGTGTTTCCGGGTCCGCAAGATGATTGATGTGTACAAGCCAGACTGGTGCGAAGTCCGCGAGGACTGGTCGGTCTACCTCTTCTCCCCCGAGAACAAGTGAGTAGTGGCTGTCTGGGAGTGAGGGACAGAGGAGGAGGGCGGCATGTCTGGGAGTTCTCTACCAAGCTGGGCAGGACACCTCCCCATGACGCATAGAGGAGGGTCTCCAAGGGAAGGGGCGGGTCTAGATGTCCCTCTGGGGCTTTCCTGAGAATCTCTTTTGTTTTTAAGCCAGCTCCATGCTGGGAGTAAGGCTGGACGGATCCACAGGCAGCCTGAAAGCTCAGATGGAGTCCTTTCTTTCCATGAGAAGGAAGATGCCTTGGTGTTGGTGTTGAAGGCAGATGGCCGACCTCATTATCTAGGTGTATGTTTGGGGAGGAGGCTCCAGTTAGGTACCTTAGGCAGATGTTGAATGGCTACAGGAAGGGAGAGGGATCCCTTCCTCCAAGCCATCAAGCCTTGAGTATATATTGTGGTCCTGTCTTCCTTCTGGTCAGAGTGGGAGGCAAACTGAGCCTCCTGGGGGTTCCTTGACTTCCACCCAGGTTCCGGATCCTGTGTCAGACCATCATTGCTCACAAGCTTTTTGACTACGTGGTCTTGGCCTTCATCTTCCTCAACTGTATCACCATTGCTCTGGAGAGACCCCAGATTGAAGCTGGTAGCACTGTGAGTGGCTGCAGCCCTGGGACTGGGCAGAGGGCCAGATATGAACAATGGCGGGGGAGCCCAGGGAGAGCTCAGCCAAGCTAGGAGATGGGGTGAGGAAGGGAAGGGAAGGGGGAGGGGGAGGGGAACGGGAGAGGGAGGGGAGGGAGAGAGCATAGGAAGCTTGCCTATTCCAGGGAAAGGTCTCTAGATCTGAAAAATGGTGGCTGTAGTGGATGCCCCTGGCTGAAGCAGAGTCTGACAGGGCACAAGAGCAATTGTGGAAGACTTGGACTTGGTCTCTCCCACTCTTTCAGGAGCGCATCTTCCTCACAGTGTCTAACTACATCTTCACAGCCATCTTCGTGGGCGAGATGACACTGAAGGTTGTTCTAGGCTTCACTGGGATCTTTCCCACCCCACCTGAAGCCCCTGGCCTAGGCCTCACCTTTCTTGCTGGTCTGGTCCTCAGGAATATTCCATAGATCTCAGAGGTCCACTCCTGTTGGGCTCTAGACTGTGGATTGAGCTTCTGGGATTAAAGGGAATCAGTGTCTCCCTCTTATCACCAAGCCCCACTAGAAAGGCTCACTGGGGTAGAAACATTACCCTGGGATGCTTCCCAGTGTGGGTGGCTCTGGTTGAGGTCTTGTGGTCATGCTATGAGACCATAGCTTGCAGACTTCCCTAGGCCCAGACCCTGTTCTTTCCTGCCTATCACCAGCCCTCAGAAGAACCATTGTGAGCCATGCCTCATCCTTACCTCCCTCCCTTTGTCTTGACCCTGGGGGGAGCCTTCTGGCCCCATCCCCCCCTCCCAAGGCTTGACCCTAACCCCACCCCCAGGTGGTTTCTCTGGGCCTGTACTTCGGTGAGCAGGCGTACCTGCGTAGCAGCTGGAATGTACTAGATGGTTTCCTGGTCTTTGTGTCCATCATCGATATCGTAGTGTCCGTGGCCTCTGCTGGGGGAGCCAAGATTCTGGGGGTCCTCCGGGTCCTGAGGCTCCTGCGTACCTTACGTCCTTTGAGGTACGGACCCTGCCCAAATGCATGGTATTGATGTACTGAATAGGGAAATCGCCCAAGTGGGTTGTTTTTTTTTTTTTTTTTTTTTTTTTTGTTTTAACTCTGGCTTGACAATGCAGGCTCCCAAGAGCATGTGCCAAGCATATCTTGCTGCAGGGAGGAGGAGCCAGAGAGCCTAGGGCAAGGGCTAAAATTGCCTCCACTACGTTCTCTCCTCACTGCCATCTCTGGGTGCCATCTCTTGGGCATGGGGTGCACTCTGTGGGGATTGGTTGAGGGGGGCCAAGGGCCCTTCTACGTATTGATCTAGGTGGAGATTGGTGCTTACCCTCTGTCCTAGCTAACCTGGCTACTTCAGCATCTTCATTTCCTGTTGGAACCTCTCCCCACACCCCTTCCCTTCTCCCCCAGGCCTGGTGACCATGGGCTGAGTTGGGGCTGTCTCTCTGGGCTGTGGCTCACGGTACCCTGGTTTTCCTTGCCTGCCCGCAGGGTTATCAGCCGGGCCCCTGGGCTGAAGCTGGTGGTAGAGACGCTCATCTCCTCCCTCAAGCCCATTGGGAACATCGTCCTCATCTGCTGTGCCTTCTTCATCATCTTCGGCATCCTGGGGGTGCAGGTGAGGGGGTGTCACTCTGCAGGGTGGGTAACAAGAAGCTGAGCACAGCCTCTTCATGTCTACGGCAAACTACTTGAGTGCACTAACCTGGGACCCAGGAGGCCTTGGTGGAGCCAAGTGAGAAAGACAGATCCAAACCTGGGTTGATGGAGCAAGGGGCAGATCATGTGGGTCAATTCCTGGAGCTCCCCTCCTCTGACTGTGCCCCCTTTACCCCAAGCATGCCTTTCCCTCCTTTCTCACAGCTTTTCAAAGGCAAGTTCTACCATTGTTTGGGAGTGGACACCCGAAACATCACCAACCGATCTGACTGCGTGGCCGCCAACTACCGCTGGGTGCATCACAAATACAACTTTGACAACCTGGGCCAGGTGAGCTCTTCTAGGGTCACAAGGGTCACAGACCTGACTCCAGTCCTGCAAAGTGGATCTGGGCGGAGCTCTGCTCACAGGAGAAGTAAGGCTGGGAACCCTGGGTGCAGAGTCTGCCAGCACATGAAACATAACAGGTGCTTCACAAACACTGGTTTTGACGTCCCACCCAAGAGACAGTAATGGGAGTTTTAGAGGCATCCACGCTTGGGTGTACACCCCAGCTTTTGTTTTGGGGGGCGGGGAATAGAGGTGTTCTCTTTAAGTCTCAGTTTCTTCCTCTGTCAAATGGGAATAAGACAGCCCAGTAGGCAAGCTGAGCTAATGACTAGTATGGGAGAAGGGCCTTGGCCTTAACCATACTATAGGTGTGTGAGTGGGTAGATGGCCTTAACACCTCAGTCAGCAAGCAAGTTCCTACTTTACCTTTGGTTCCATCTCCTAGACACCTGATGCATTTGCATAACTTTCCAGGGAAGAGCTGCCTTCAAAGAGCCTCCTTTTCCTATCCCCACAAAGCCTTCCAGGCAGCTATCCGTTTGCAGAGAGGAGGCTACCTGTTTCCCCAGGGTGCTATGCAAGAAGAGGCAGGGTCCAGGCTGGTGGTCCTCTCTGGTAGCGGGTGTAAATTTCCTGATGCTCAATCACGCTCTCACCTGAGTTAACAGCAGGGGCTGGGTGGATACCCAGGGCTCCTGGGTCAGGGCAAGGGAGCTCATGGGCCTTCTCGCTGAGCCTCTCTCAGACAGTTACTGCTAGAACTAACTCAGGACTCTGCCTCCAGATCTCCTTCTACCCCCATGACAGCAGCCCCAGGGCTCACAACAGGCACACAGTAGGTCCTCAGAGAAGGCCTCTTTGTCCTGGTCTCCTAGAGGCAGAACAACAGAGGGCAGATGAGTCCATGTCTCTTACCTCTATCCTCTCCCTTTGTCTTCCAGGCTTTGATGTCCCTCTTTGTCTTGGCCTCCAAGGACGGCTGGGTGAACATCATGTATAATGGGTTGGATGCTGTTGCTGTGGACCAGCAGGTGGGTATAACTGGGGCTATGGGGATGAAGATGGTGGGAAGCGAGGAACCTGTAAGTCACCGTGGTTCTTGGTCTCCTAGAACCAACCTGGTTCCATCTGGATGTAAGGGGGAGTTGAGGAGGGTCAGAGATGATGAATACTCTTGTGTGTGTTTCTCTACTCCTTGTTTGCCTGTCCCCCATTCCTAGGAATGGACCTCTACCCACTGTTCTGAGGTTGGCTGCCTCCTGGTCACTTTGGGTTCTGCTTTGTTTCAGGATGGTTAAATGGGAGTGTGGATGACTGGCAGGTTGAGTGGGTGGTAGATAAGTGGATAGAGTATGGATAGATCGATAAGTAGATGGGTGGGTGGCTGGGTGGCAGGTTAAGTAGATGGAAGGCTGTGTAGATGGATGGATAGATGGATAAGGGGACAGGTGGGTGGGTGGATGGGTAGATAGGTATGGGTGTGGGTGGGAAGGTAGATAGATAGGTAGACAGGTGCATAAATGAGTCCGTGAGTGGGTGAATGGATATATTGATGGATGGATAAATGATAAATAGATAGGTAGATAGATAGATAGTAGATGGATGTGTGGGTGGTTGGGTAGATAGATGATAGGGTTTAAGGATGGAAAGGTGTGTGGGTGGCTAGATAAGTGGATGAGTGAATAGGTTGATGGGTAGATAAATAGAATGGATAGATAGTGGGTGAATGGATGGTGGATAGATGTATGAGTGAGTGGGTATATGGATGGGTGGATGAGTGTGTGAGTGGGTAGATGGATGGGTAGATGGGTGTGTGAGTGGGTAGATGGATGGATGGGTGAGTGAGTAGATGGATTGGTGGATGGGTGAGTGGGTAGATGGATGGGTATAAGGGTGTGTGAGTGGGTATATGGATGGGTGGGTGAGTCTGTGAGTGGGTAGATAGATGGGTATAAGGGTGTGTGAGTGGGTAGATGGATGGGTAGATGGGTGAGGAAGTGGGCAGATGGATGGATGGATGGGTGAGTGAGTGCGTGGGTAGATAGAAGGGTGGATGGGTGAGTGGGTAGATGGATGGGTGAGTGAGTGGGTAAGTGGATTGGTGGATGGGTGAGTGGGTAGATGGATTGGTGGATGGGTGAGTGGGTAGATGGATTGGTGATAGATGGCTTGGATAGATGGTGAATTAATTGCATGGGTGAATGAGGGCTAAGTCACTGAAAAGACAGCAGACCAATGTGTGCAGGAGACAACCACAGGAGCAGGGAAGGAGAAGGCAGGGAAGTAAGGCTGACCTCCTTACTCGTGTCAGGCTCAGGCTAGACAGTTCCCATTTGCCCAGGCTGGGCAGTTTTCATTTGTTTCCACCTTAGGCTTCAGAGGCAGGCTGTCCTAGCTCTCCCATTTCACCAAGGCTCAGTGAAACCCAATGCCTGTGGTCTTGCTGTGTAGACCAGCCTCCTCAGCCCTCACTCTGCCTCCCTTGCAGCCAGTGACGAACCACAACCCCTGGATGCTGCTGTACTTCATTTCGTTCCTGCTCATCGTCAGCTTCTTTGTGCTCAACATGTTCGTGGGCGTGGTTGTGGAGAACTTCCACAAGTGCCGGCAGCACCAGGAGGCTGAGGAGGCACGGCGGCGTGAGGAGAAACGGCTGCGGCGCCTGGAAAAGAAGCGTCGTAGTGAGCAGACGATGGATGCTGGGAAGGGCAGGGTCTCTACCCACTGCTGTGCCTCCCGGGTGGTGCCCTGGGGTGGGTCTGGTCCAGGCCTGCTGGGTCTTTGGAACTGGAGGAGAGCAAAAGATGTAATCCATGCGTTGCCTATGGCCCAGCCCCTTCCCCCAGCATCTACTTGGCCAGGTGACCTGAGCCCATCAGTAATGATACCCTGGCCACCTGGGTAATTCTAGGTGCTTTGGTGCAGGCAGAGACAAAGGCTGTCTCTCCCATGGGCACCAATGAGTGGGAACTTTTAGAACACATCTGACCTCTATCTTTCCTTGTGCAAGTTGTTTGCAGTTTTGGGGTCAGTCATCCATCCCTAGATGGCCAGCCTTAGGACCCCTGTCTCTGCCTATCAGGCCTAGAGTCCTTGTCATGAGACTCTTTAAGGGGGGTGTTTGAGAATAATGTGTGTCCTAACATCCTGCTTCCTACCACTGATATCTCAGGGTTTTCCTCACAGTGGCCTAGCACTGGGAGAGGAACACAATCATCCAGGACCTGGTATAGGCCAGCATGCTCCTCTCTTGCTTCCTCCCTACCCATGGCCTCTCTCTCCTTTGTGCTCTTCTCTTTGTTTGGTCCAATCCTGTATGGTCTGTGCCATTCTCTCATGCTCCCTACAGAGGCTCAGAGGCTGCCCTACTATGCCACCTACTGTCCCACAAGGCTGCTCATCCACTCCATGTGCACCAGCCACTACCTGGACATCTTCATCACCTTCATCATCTGCCTCAATGTTGTCACCATGTCCCTGGAGCACTACAACCAGCCTACAGTGAGTCTTGGGGTCACCGTCTAGTCTAAGGCCACATGGGGGAGAACCAGTTTTAGCAGGATTCCCACCTCAGGTAGAGGGTTGAGTAGAGGGCTGGCATCCATGAAGTCCCTCTATGGTGGGCTTACACCAGGCCCTTGTGGGGAAGAGGTGCAGGGCAAGCTGGTAAGTTAGAAGCTAGAAAGAACAGGGATGTGGGGGAGGTCGCATTTGTGGGCAGCCTAGAGCATGAGTAACAGTGGCTGAGGTGTGTTAATATGGTCTCTGTAAGGCATGATGCATGCTTTAATCCTCATTGTAACGTCAATGTTGGGAGAGCCTTGGTCAGGTTTCCCAGATGAAGAGGTTGAGCCTCAGAGAACAAGCAGCAGAGCCAACAGGCAGCAGAGCCAGAATTGGAGCTTAGATTTGTGTTCAAAGTTTACAGGGGCCTCCACTGCCCACTGAGTATCCTGAGTCTAGGGGATGGCTTTCTGGGGGCGGGCCCATGGCAAACATCCTCGGCATAGATGCGAGATAGCATGTGGCAGAAAAATGTGAGGGGCAGGTGCTTTCTAAAAGACTCTGCTTGGCAAGTTGACAGGAAGGGTGGCGCCAAGCCTCCAGGTGAGGAATTAGCATCTTATTTCAGTGGACAGAGAAGACGGTTATGAAGTGAAAAGAAAGGGAACCACGGCAGAGTGAACAGTAATTATAGAATTCCAAATTAATGTGAAGAAGTGGGATTATTACAGTTTACAATGACCAATTATTTATCTGGTGCCCAACCCTGAATACCTCATTTAATTATCACAGCACCTTTCTGATAGGCAGGAGGGATTGTCTTATAAAAATTTTAGTCGAGGAAACTGTCGGAAAGGTCAAGCACTTTCTCAGGTCACGGACCAGATAAGGAACAAGAGTTAAGCAGTATTCAAATCAATGAAATGTGGTTTAGGGATCCTTAACCACTACCTCATTCTGTCTCCAAAGAGGAGCAACTGGGCCAGGTTAGGAATAATAATAACAAGGTTACGGTGTTCCTGGGAATAACATTGTAAGGAATAAGGAAATAACAATGTGAAATGACTATCACACGCAAAGACATAAGGAATGAAAAGGAATATAAATAAATAAAAAGTAACAAAGCATTATACTAAATGTAAATGGTCTAAACTCTCCACTTAAAAGGCAGAGTCTTTGGTTATAGGAAGGTTCTGGAGCAGATACTAGTACTGGATCATGCTTCTCTTGTCCCCATGTAGTCCCTAGAGACAGCCCTCAAGTACTGCAACTACATGTTCACCACTGTCTTTGTGCTGGAGGCCGTGCTGAAACTGGTGGCATTTGGCCTGAGGCGTTTCTTCAAGGACCGGTGAGTGACTGGGTCATACTAGGACAGCAAGCTTGGGAAGAAGTCTTGACCTTTGAAGCAGCCTGAAGGAGCCAGTAACATCTGGATATTAATAGTCAAGGTCTCCTGGCTGTTGACTAGATTCCTGGGCAGGAAGTGATTAAGGCTCAGTGAATGGATTCAGCCTGTCTTAGCTCATCTCCTGTGGGTCCTCTGTAACACAAAGACTGAGCATGGTCTGCCTTATGCTAACTTTTCTTTTCAGAGGAAGCAACTGAGGCTTAGAGAGCACAACAGAGTGGCCAAATGTTACCCAAAAGGATCAGATAGTTTAGGATTTAGACTTAGAAGCCAGAGTCCATGCCTTCTCTCCTATGGGAGGCCAGAGATGTTTCTTCAGGGCAGCTCCCTGTAGAAGGGAAAAAGGGGGCCAGACTCACTGACACCAGAGAGGGTGGTAGAAGGAAGGGTATTTGCACATTCTAGTGGACCCCATAGGAGTGTGAAACACTGGGAGTCTGCCTTCCACTTAGGTGTGTCTGAGCCATTATGCCTCCCCATCCCCACTCCCACCCCAACTTCCCTGCTATACAGATGGAACCAGCTGGACCTGGCCATTGTGCTGCTGTCTGTCATGGGCATCACACTGGAGGAGATCGAGATCAATGCCGCCCTGCCCATCAACCCCACCATCATCCGTATCATGCGTGTTCTGCGTATTGCCCGGGGTAAGTGGGAGACAGGACAGGGCAGAGACAAGCAGGTGTGGGAAGGGGACTCCCTATTGTCTGTGGGGGAGCATGTAGGAGTGGGGTGGGAGACGCAGAACACATGAGCAAGAGGGACTCTGCTGAGTAGGGCAGAGTAGGATCTAAAAGAAGACCACGTGTCACCCCTGGTGTCACCCCTGTCCGTGCACAGCCTCCTGCATGCCCGGCTGCCCATACCCATGCCTGTGTAGACCTCTGCTTCCTCATGGCAACAAAATCCATGTGGTCCAGTCTCAGGATGTGGCACAAGGACCCAGTTCCGGCTCCGTGTGCTACCTGGCCTTTCTTTAGCACTGTAGCAGGGACATAGTCCTCGACATGTCTGACAATCTTCCTTTCCTCCCCAGAAGCCCTTCTCTCATCTCGAAGTTTTTCCTACTTTTTCAAAAATCTTAGCATCACAGCAATGGCGGGTGCTTCTTGCTCCTCTGCCCACCTCCTGCTTATTGCCTCTGAGTTCTAAGGATGGAGAGCTGTGCAGAAACTCTGTGGGTGACACCGGAGCCCTTTTTAGCTCGAGGGGATAGGAGGGAATGTGGGCCCTTGTGTCGACCATCTTTGCTTCCCCTCACTCCGCTGTACATGTTCTGTGGTCCTGAACTTTTCTGAGCCCATTCTGCATTCTGTTTTGTGCACATACCCCTCACTCTGCAGCTGTAGACACGCTCTCCTTAAAAAAATACTTATTAACGTATTTCATATAAATGGGTATTTTGTCTGCATGTGCCCTGCACACCCAATGAGGGTATTGAATCTTGTAGGACTACAGTTATAGACAGTTGTGAGCCGCCACGTGGGTGCTGGGATTGGACTCAGGACCTCTGGAAGAAAAGCTAGTGCTCTTAACTACTGGGCCATCCCTCCACACCCTGCAGCCATATTCTTATGTAGTGCCCAAGAGGGAACTCTGATCACACCCTGCTGTGTTCCCACTCCTCTCTGAGTTCATATGAATGCACACACACACTCACATGTACACATGTATACCCTGGACTGACAGCTAGGGCTGAATGTCACCCACAGTGTTGAAGCTATTGAAGATGGCCACAGGAATGCGGGCCCTGCTGGACACAGTGGTACAGGCTCTGCCCCAGGTAAGAGCTACACCCTTCTGGAGCCCTGCCTTAAAATGTAGGGTTCATTGTGTGGGGCTGGACCCTGGGGGATGTAAGCTCTAATTTTTCTTAGTCTCTGACCTGCCAAAACCCAGGACAGTCTTTTCCCTGGGAAGTTGTTTGAACCTCTCCTGCTTGTCTTTGGGAACTCAAACCATGGTCACCCAGTATTCACTCTATGTCCAGCCCTATGAGTACATGAGGATGTATATGGTTCTTTGGAAGAACCCCAGGCTGGTGGGGAGAGAAACAATTCAAGGTCCTGTAGGAAAAGACCTGTGTTATGTTCCAGGGAGGGAGGAGGCACAGGTCACTCCCTGGGAATTTAGGGAAGGTGACTTTTGATCTAGACCTGGAAAAGTGGCTTCGATGGTCCGTTATCATTTGAGGAATGATTCGTTTTCCATACAGCCTTCCAGGAGGGGAGGTACAAGCCCCGGTCTGAGTAGGAGGACAGTAATTAAGTAGGACTATGTTCCTGGTCAGTGGGAGGCGAGCTGGGGTCGGGCTCACAGAGGCGGGTATTTTTCATCCTTCTAATACTTGGGCAGTGTTAGTACCTTCTACCACACCCAGTCATGTCTGAGTGCTGTGCTGAACCGACCCTTGCCCACGATCACACTCACAGTGATTCATGTAGGGAACTTTATGCTTCGTAGAAACCAAAGGCATATACGCAGCACACAGGGAAGCAGGAGGTAAAAGTAGGTTCTCTTGGGAACCTCCTCTGGGTCTACCAGTAAGTTCCATTCCTGAGTTTGGTGAGAGCTTCCTGGTGTTGTAATGTAAGGTCACCAGAGACCACCACACAGACACCCTGAAGGCTTCATTGCTGGCTGGTGATTGCATGAGGAATGTGCCCAAAGCACGCAGCCCCAAGTCTTACATATCTTTTTTTTTGTTGTTTTTTAATGCACAAAAGCACACCTCATTGACACATGACAGTTAGCAAGAAGTGGAACTCAGAAGCCAAAAAGAAAAAAAAAAAAAAAGGCAACGTTAGTGCATCTAGGGACTTCCCTGGAACTAAGGGTCAGGTCTTTGATGGATTAGGTCTCTGCTCCCATTTTGGCAAGTGTTGGGGTCCTTGTGCTGGGTTTTAAGGTCAGAATGGTGCCTTTAATGTGGTCTCACTGTGCTAAGGTCTGGGAGCTGGCCTGTGACATTCCTTTCTGTTTCTATGGGCATGGGTCAAACTGTAGAGTCATCTTGGGGAAGGGAGTTACATTGTCCCCTCAGCGCTTCAACAGAATCTATTCTCTGGTTTACATAGTCAAGGAGGCAGCAGAATAAGATTCCGGGTTAGGAACAAAAGGATCAATGGCCCAGCAATGGCCATGAGTAGTTATCCAATGAGCCCAGGAGAGCAAGGATCGATACCACTGGTTAGATTCTTGGCATCTCTTTTCTCTTTTCTCAGTGTTATTTCTGGCTATGGCTAAACATTCTCTAATTACCCCTGACTGGTTGGCACGGAAGCAACAGGTTTCTCCCAGTGCCATACAGAGACATCTTGTTTCACGAGGAAAAACCTCTGCTAAGGAATCTACCTGGGCTTCCAGATGGGAAATAGAATTTTCCAGATGGCCTAGGTCTATGTTTGCTTGAGTACTGAGTTCCTTAAATTTTTTATCCCCCACAACTAGGGCTGGAGTTCTAACTGCAGCAGAGCCTGTGGTGCCTGCCCCTACCAATAGGGGAATGAGAATGGGGATAGCTTGCCCGCCACACACAGCTTCAAGCGGGCCTGGCCACTTCTTCATTATAGGCAATCACCTGTGGTGGGACACCCATGAGGACTCAAAGGAGCGGTGTCTTCTCTGGGGTGAACAATTCAGAAGATGCACATATGGTTAAGCTGTTAGTACAGGCGAGCCACGTAGTACCTGGGGCTTGTTTGCCAATCTCGGAGTTAATCTGCTGTGTATGGCTACAGTAATCTATATAGGAGGAACAACCTAGGGGGTTTCTTGGTGACATTAAACAAGCATTCTTGGATGACTCTGAGGGTGAACTTAGGATAGTCCCATTTACAGTTTTCAGGGTTGGAAGTGGAGCATGTTGTTTGATAATCCCAACATAGTATGGGGGTTTGGGACCCAGGCATAGCTGTGTCTGGTAGGGAACCAGTTTGGGAACTGATACACCCCTTCTAGCATATCAAACACTGAGGGGCTGACTTCCTCTAATTCCTGGGCTCATATCACCAAGATGGGCCAGTTTGGGCAGATGGGCCAGATGACCCTACGTGGGAGTTTCCTTTGGATAGTACATTTGCTGCCCGGCTCTCAAACACGCACATATAGCCTGACTCTCTGGGTTCTGCTGGATTCCCAATAAAGACCTTCAGTTTCCTGCCAGGGTCTAACCTTTATGGCTATGGGACTGTGTTGCCCAAGATTATTGAAATTACAGGTAGATGGTGACAGTTTTCTCTCTAGAACCACGTGTACCCCTAGAAAGACTTGGCTTCACAATCCCACTGAATACAACGGTTTTTGCTCGACTCTTAGTTTGGGAGGTGTCAGCAGAGCAGACATTAGTATGGGGTAGGTTGAAGCCCTATATCCTCAAAGGTGGACCTGCAGCCCCAAGAGCAGACCTCTTTGCAGCATCCTTTCCCAGTTGCATCTGGTTGTGGTGTTTTACAAAAACCCACCTGGAAGGAATGCGCTGGTCTCAATGGATAGACTGGCTATGAGCTCCCCAGCTGGTCTTCCTCAATTCCCGTACCCAAGGGGGTTGGGCCTTTCCCCACAGGGAGACGAAGAAGACACAATAGAATGATCATAGATATCAGTGTTACCTTTAGTGGGTCGAAAGGTCTCATGACAATCTATGTATCTATCTTTGTTTCCTGTAGCCTCCCTCAGCCGGGTGTAGTAGATGCAATGAGATGGCATTGGCAACTTTCACTTCTGTAGGGGTGGTGAGGACCATAGGGTATGGGCTTTTCCATGTTGGCTCTGGACTCTGGGTCAGGACCCTCTTTACCTACAAAAAGTTCCACAAAAGGCTGGAACTTGTGGGCAGACTCACAGATGGGCAAGACCATGGGCTCTTGGGCCATCTGAGGAATAGACTCTGGGCTTGATGCAGGGCCTGTAAGGACCTGAGGAGGGACTGGTTAGTAATTCCCACCTGATAAACATCTCTTAGCAACCACATGGCTGCTACTATGGCCACAGTTTTTCATTTTTGAGTTCCTTTCTGCCAAGGTGAGCAGTCTCATTTCTTAATAGAGACATGGGTTGTGGTAACCAGCATCGTCTTTCCCTCAGTGAGATGCCTGGGTTAACACCAGAAGCATAGCCTGTGTACTGAGGTTCCCCAGCTGAGGGACTGGGCTCGCAACGTACTATCCAAGGTGACAACTGCACCCCAGCATACCTGATTCTATCTTACACCAAAATGTTCCCATAGTGTACAGTATCTCTCCTGCTTCTCACAGCAGGGCACCTCTTAGGTCAGGTCTGACAGACTGAACAGCACCAGTCATTTCCAGGCAACCATAGAGGGGCTCTGTTGGGTTACGGTCTGGCAGAAGGCTGGCTGGTTGACGGCTGAGGCTCTAAAGAATCGGATACAAGGCTGGTCTAGAACTGCCTGGTGAGGTTCAGGCATTGGACAGTCACTTCTCTGAGGTTCCCCTCAGGAGGGGCTCTAGAGAGCGTGGAGTGGTTAGGAAGACGTTTCTGGCCCAAGTTCAGCTTGTTAGCATCGCTAGTGTGTCTGGAGAGACATCTGCTCACAAACTAGCCAACAGGCAGAAACACGATCAGATCTTTTGGATAGATTACTTTTAGGCTTTCTCTGGGGTCCCAGTGCTGAGTTAAATACCCTGGGCCTTACTCACATACAAACAGAGATGTCTACTAGGGCCAGTGCAGAGATGAGGGCCTTCCTCCAAGCCTCAAAGTTCCTTGTTGAGTCAGTGCACTGCAGTGCCCAGGTGTGGCTGACAGTACTAAAGGCTCAGCTAGCTCTAAGATCCCAGGCATCCTCTAGCGGCTACCCCCCGACCTTCCCTTGCCTGTTTCCTTGTTTTAGGAGTGGGGATTGGTAAAATTGTTAAAATCTGGCTCCAGGGAAGCCTTCCTTTGCCTCGTATAGATGGAGACGGCATCAGGGAGGGCCCTTCAGGGGAGGTGACCTACACTGGACTTTGAGAGCTGAGGAGGAGGGACTAACCACACTAGTCCAAGTGTTTTCCCTATAGAGGGACAGGATATGCCAAGACCCAGCAGCCCATTTCTACATGGAGTCAGGGAGTTGAAAGGTCAGACTGGGAGGGGAGAGGGAGGGTGTGTCATAGCAGGCCTCCAGCTCTGGGACAAAACAAATAATTTGGGGGCTTTGTGCTGTGAACTCTGTATGCCTGCCATAGGAGCATTTGGACAAGAGGGCTCCAAGCAGAGCTGCCTTTGTGAGGAGACTGGAGGGGAGACTGGAGGCAAGGAGGCAGGCGAGGAGGCTGCTGGGGCTTTCAGGCCCTACGGGGCTGAGGGTAAAGGTAGGAGATTTTTTTGAGAAAGATGGGGACAGTATCCACTTCCATTAAATGCTTGCGTCCTTGAAGAGCAGGGTATCATTAATTAGCCAAGCACTGCAGTGCCAAGCGGCTGACCCCGCTCCATCACAGTCTGTGATCAAGGCGTTTACTTTATGGTAATTACCTCAACCGCCTCCTCACTTAATTCGCAGGAGTCTTTGGAGGGTCAGGAGGGACTTTCTTTGTAGGGCAGGAACGCCTTCTAGCCTCATCCATAGCATGAGGTAAATGCAGTCTCCCACTGGTGCACAGATTTGGAATCTGGGGCAATCTGTTCTACAGGAGCCATGGGATAGGGGTGGCTGCACTTGCTGGAGGCTCCTGGCATCATGGGATGTGTGAGTCCTCCACTCCTTCCTTTCTGTGACCAGCCTTGCACTGGTCTGTGGAGGCAAGTGTTACATCATCCAGTTGTGTCCCGGGGCCAGCAAAGGACAGTTTGCTGGGCTTGAATCCCCGAGCCGTGCTCACTCATGTGAGTAGTCAAACTAAATAGGCATTTCCTCTTGGTCTGTCTTGTTTTCACTCGAGAAACGGGGAGAGAGACAGCACATTGACTTGTGTGTATATGTGCACGCGCGTGTGCGTGTGTGCATGTGAGTGTACACACATGTGTGTAAGAGTATGTAATTGAGTTGTTATTGTTTGTTTGTTTGGTTTGTTTTTTTGAGGCAAGGTCTCTCTCTGAGCCTAGAACTCATGAATGAACTCCAGAGATCTGCCAGTCTCTGCCCTCATAAGCAGGGCGTATGTACACCCCTGTACCCTGCTTTTATGTGGGGCTGGGGATCTGAAGCAAGGTCCTCATGCTTCTACAATGGGCACTTAACCCACTGAGTAACCTCCCCAACCCCCTCATAGGATTCTGGGACAAGTGATGTGCTCATGGCAAAGCCATTAAGCATCCTATTATTATTGCAGGAGTCGTGCTGAACCCTGCCCTTCAGGCAGTTACAAGGGGATAGCAGACTTGAACACTTAGCAACAATGTAGCTAACAATATAGCTGTAACAGTGTAGCTGCCCAGAGCCTGGCCCTGCCTCTGTCCCCCTGGCCCAAAGTCCTTCACCTCTACCCTTTGTACCTCAGGAATTCCCTTCCCTGCCTCCTCCAATTCTGGAACTCCTCTTCCTGACTCTCCCAGGCCTCCCCCTTCTCCTTTTGCATACCCCAGACCTCCAGCCCCCAGCCCAGCCCACCTCTCCCCGCAGGTGGGCAACCTGGGCCTGCTCTTCATGCTGCTCTTCTTCATCTATGCTGCTCTGGGAGTGGAGCTCTTCGGAAAGCTGGGTGAGCGACGCTGTCACCAGAGGTTGGAGGAGATGCCTCAGTAGCAGGACTCCTCATTCAAACCCAGTCTTAGCATGGGGTCGTTTCTGAAGCCAGGCTCATGAATGTACATCAGACCTGTATGGCGGAGTCCTGGACTTCAACTTTCTGGTCTTCTGGGAAGCCTCCATTCTCTGCTTCTAGCCACTGACTGTCCTGAGCCAGGGCTACCCCAGTAACAGAGACCAAGGCAAGGGAGAGGGCAACCTATCCCATGCTGAGCCCCGTCCTCCATATAAGGTCAATTTCAGAAATCAGGGATTCCTCCAAGGGACTGGCCCTTACCCCACCCATCTCTCTCAGGAGCTAATTACGAATAGAAGCCAGATGCTCCTGAGACTGAGCCCCTAGCCAGTGTATTACTTCCTTGAGCCTCAGTTGTCCCATCTGTGGGCTGGGCACAGTCCACATGCACTGCTGAGGGTGGCAGGGGGTACTCTGAGAGGATGCTCAGGGGAGGGCAGCTTGGGGTGCGGTGGGTGGACAGGCTGATCACCTCTTCCCCCTCAGTCTGCAATGACGAGAACCCGTGTGAGGGCATGAGCCGGCACGCCACCTTCGAGAACTTCGGCATGGCCTTCCTCACGCTCTTCCAGGTCTCCACAGGCGATAACTGGAATGGAATTATGAAGGTATTCATGGGCCAGCTGAGGGGAGATAAGGTAGTTTCAAGTCCTGGGTGCATGGTGGTCCTACTGATGATCCAGACATAATACCCTCTGCATGCCCAGTGTCCCACTGTACACGGAGGGGAGTCAGGGACTTCTTTGAATCCAGTGAGATGGAATTGTGGTCAGGTCAGGCAGAACGTTGTTGGTAGGCTGGCCTGAGAAGCAGCAGTGAGTGCCTAGGGAACCCCAGGCCTCTTCTCAAATTTACCTGTGACTCTGAGAGGCAGAGAAAACCAGATTAGGATCCTAGGGACTTGGCTGAAGTTGAGGCAAGCTCATGTTCACCATAAGCTAACAGGAATGAAGGCAGTTAGGACTCTGGAGAGGCACTGATCTAGGGCCCATGGTGTGTGTGTGTGTGTGTGTGTGTGTGTGTGTGTGTGTGTGTGTGTGTGTGTTAAGTGTATGCCTGACCTCTGGTATCCCTGTGTGTCCTCTGTGCTATGGAGGTGAGGTGTGTGGCTGGGCAGGTATGTTGGGTGGCATTGACTTCACCAGCCTGTCCCCGTGGTAGGACACTCTGCGAGACTGTACCCATGATGAACGCAGCTGCCTAAGCAGCCTGCAGTTTGTGTCACCGCTCTACTTCGTGAGCTTCGTGCTCACAGCTCAGTTCGTGCTCATCAACGTGGTGGTGGCCGTGCTGATGAAACATCTGGATGACAGCAACAAGGAGGCCCAGGAGGATGCAGAGATGGATGCTGAGATCGAGCTGGAGATGGCCCATGGCCTCGGCCCCTGCCCTGGCCCCTGCCCTGGTCCCTGCCCCTGCCCCTGCCCCTGCCCCTGTCCTGGCCCGAGGCTGCCCACTAGTTCACCTGGGGCTCCGGGCCGAGGATCGGGAGGGGCAGGTGTTGGAGGCGACACCGAGAGCCACCTGTGCCGGCACTGCTATTCTCCAGCCCAGGTGGGCAGGGGCTGAGAGGTGAATGGGGCACAAAGGGCAGGGGTCATGGGGTCAGATGGGTAGCTGGTCTGGGAGGGCTCCCTCTGTGTTCAGCTTCAAGATAGGGCGATCCTGTGAGGAGGAGCTCAGTCCCAGGCTGTAGGCACAGAGAATGTCCAAAGTCCAGGGGCCCAGCCGATAATCCCACCTGTCCCCACCCTGCCCCGTCCGCCTAGGAGACCCTGTGGCTGGACAGCGTCTCTTTAATCATCAAGGACTCCTTGGAGGGGGAGCTGACCATCATTGACAACCTGTCTGGCTCTGTCTTCCACCACTACGCCTCACCTGCCGGCTGTGGCAAGTGTCACCATGACAAGCAAGAGGTACTGACAGCCCGGGAGGAGCTGGCTCCCTGGGAGTTACCAGGGAGTGAAGTGCTGGGGGAAGCCATGGCTTTGGGCTCCTAGAAATGCACCGATCCCACTGGTCAAAGTGGTTTGCCCGTGAAGGGCAGCACTGGGTTGGGGCCAAGAGAGCCCCAGAGAAAGTCCTCAGCACCCTTGGATATAAAAGGTGCTTAGACATAGGAGTCATTCCTCCATGTGCTGTCGGGACAGGTTTTTGTCCCTTGCGTGGCATTTTCCCCTTTCTGAGGTAGAGGGGGTCCCTGGTGTCTGCTTCTTGTTCTCTGTTGACCGCGGGCATCCTCCCTCTCCCTACCCCGAGTATCCAGTTCAGGCTTCCTCGGAGGCAGCTCAATCCCGCTCTCCTCAGGAGCCATCTCCCAGCCTGAGCGTAAGAGTCCCTCCTAGGCCCCCGCTGAGTTCTGGGATCAGTGGCTGTGAGGTTTTCTCCAGAAGCCTTGGGTAGAAGCTGATCACGTGGGCTGCTTGATTCTCCTGTCCTAAGGCGGAGACAGATTTCTCAGGGTAGCAGGTCATGCCGATCTTGCAGGGACATCTGTAAAGGACCAAGTTGTCCTCAGAGGAGTCACACCCAGCCCAGTTCTGTAGACATTTGGTCTGGGGCCAGTGGACAACAGAGCTCCGTAGCTCACTGTACCATGGCTACTTTTGTGCTGAGACACTAAGGTGGGCCACTCAGACCTGGTTTCCGTTCGGGGTGGCCTCTGTGCCATCACCATGTGTCACCCAGGCTGGGATCCTACACAGAATGGGCCCACCACCCATACCCGGCAGGCCCGTGAACCACTCTGACCACTACCCCATGTCCTTTCAGGGACCTGTTGCTCAGCGCTCCAGGCCCAGGCTGCCCCATCCCAGCCCCAGGGTGACCCGAGGCCACCACCTCCCCCTGCAGGTGCAGCTGGCTGAGACAGAGGCCTTCTCCCTGAACTCAGACAGGTCTTCATCCATCCTGCTGGGGGATGACCTGAGTCTTGAGGACCCCACGGCCTGCCCACAGGGCCCCAAGGAGAGCAAGGTAAGCAGCTAAGTGTCTCCTTACATCGCACTTCATGTGTGATGCCAGGGTACACAGTTTCTCTGGCTGGGTTGGGCTCGGGCTCAGGTTAACTGAGGTTGTATCTTATGCCAGACACGATAGCAAGTCACAGGTTGGGGCAGCATGAACTCATAACATCAGTGTGGATATCTGGCAGCTCTCAAGGGACTTATAGGGCTGGGGAAACTCTGGAAAGAGAGGCCCCAGCCCTTTGCTCCTTACGAAAGACCCCAGGAAATGGCCAGAGAGCAAGAACTCTTTTCCCCAAGTATGAATGTGGAAACTGAGTCACAACAAAGGGAGGGGCCCACCTAATGTTCTAGTCTAACACCTTTACCCCTGCTGCATTGAGTGAGCCTTTGATTATGGACAAGAGGAGGACCCAGTATTGTCTCAAGGCCATTAGACATAGGAAGGGAGGGGCGGGAGAAACCACAGCCACCTGGGGCATCCAGCAGGGCTTCCCAGAGGTGAGGACTTTCCATTTGAGGACTGGAAGGTGGTGACTGCTGGTCAGGTGGAGGAGGTAAGAGAAAGGGCATCCTCGGTAGGGATGGAGAGAGCCTCTGCATCCTCCAACTTATTGATCATCTACCTCCCTTGTCTGCAGGGTGAACTAGAGCCTCCGGAGCCCATGCAGGCTGGAGACCTGGATGAATGCTTTTTCCCCTTTGCCAGCGAGCCAGTGTCCACAGGCCCAGAGAGCCTGCTGTGCGAGATGGGGGCCATTCCATTCAACCCTGTCCAGTCCTGGCTCAAACACGAGAGCAGCCAAGGTGAGAGTCAATGCCCTATCAGCTCTTGCACCCTGATCCTAAGAGACTGCTTTGTGGGGGAGGGGGAGGGGGAGTGGTAGGGGAGGGGGAGGAGGAGGGTTGTGGTTCTTCCATAAAGAACCAAATGGGAAGACTCCAGCCTGATACAGTAGTGATAAAGATATAGAGTCAACGAGTTAATGATAGCCAAAGCTTCGCATGGAGCTTATGTTCCATGATGAAAAGGAACTGGGCTGCCACACACAGCTCTTAGTGTCTGTCAAGCAGAAGGAAGACTTAAAGATGGAAGGTGTTTGGGTGGAGTCTAATCTAAGAGGCAGGCTCCCCCAGATATTCACACAAGGTGACACATATGACCGAAGGACATCTTTCTGTGGCCCTTTGACAAAGGGATCTCTACCCCAAACCTTCTTGAACAGCAGGTTTGTATTTTGGGACATGGATGGACTGTGGGCTCAGGGCAAGGGACTAAGCTAGCTTGCCTGTCACTTGGGCTCCCTCTTGGAGGATGACAGGAATCTGGTTGGCAATACTGGCTGCGTGGGGGAAAAGGGAGACAGCTCAACGGAAGAATGACTCCCTAGGCCCTGAGCTCATTCCGAGATGTCTTCTGTGCTGTCTGGGTGACTGGCTTCCCCATGGACCCTGTGTAAAGCCAGTGGCCTCTCATGGACATGATGGCTAGAATGCTAGGGGTTTCCTGATCCTAAAAACCAGAGCTCAGGGTCTGACTGCAGGTGCATTCTGATGAAGTGTTCATTTAACCATTGGTTTGGATGTTACTTCAATACACTGGGCGACATAGAGCAGGAACCTTAGCAGGACACAGCCCGCACAGCTGCCCAGTGTCTACTTCCATATTCCAAACCTTATATTCCTTCCGCATTCTATGTAGGCAGAAGCAGCTGCTACTGGTCCTGGCATACAAAAATCTGCCCTGCCTCAGGCTCCCCCAGCCTGGCCTCGTCCCTTTCTGTCTGCAGCAGAGCAGACCAAACCCATTTGGAAGCTAATGTACCATCATTGCAGGGCCTGACCCATGCCTGGAACCCTGCCCCACACTGCCTAAGAGGGGCCTCCAGGCCTGGCCATGTAAGATAGTCAGAGCTTGAGGGAAGAGTCTAGACCAGAGTCTTAGTGATTGAATACCTACTGTGTGCATGGTGCTGGGCTAGGTGTTCCAAATTTGCTGTTGTCTCCAGAACACTCCTCTGGTGTTGTTTACATTCTCACTGCTGTGACCAAAGGCCTGGTAAACGCAATTTAAGGAAGAGTTTGGTTTGGTTCATGGTTCTACGGTACAGTCCATCATGGCGGGGAAGGCGTGGCAGTGGCAGTGGCAGCTCAAGGCAGCTGGTTACCTTTGCATCCACAGTCAGGAGGCGGGGACAGATGAACACTAGTGCTCAGCTCACTTTCTCCTTTGTGTTTAGGACCTCAACCCGTGGGATGGTGCCACCCACAGTTAGCAGGACCACAGCCTGTGGGATGGTGTCACCCACAGTTAGGGCAGTTCCTTGCACCTTCAGCCCAATCTAGAAACTTCCTCACACTCATGCTCAGAGTATCTCTCCTTGGTGACTCTAAAGCCCATCCAGTTGATCATGACAATAATCCCACTCCCGCTGGGTGGGTGTCAGTCCCCATTCCCAGAGGAAGAAGGCCCAGGAGTCAGGCCCAGAGTCTGGTCTGCTGAGCTCTGAAAGCAGCACTCTGCTCAGAGCCAGTCCTTCCCAGAACCACACCAAAAGTGTTCGTTGCTCTCACAACAAGGAAACCAATGCTTCACAGTCTCCCAGCCAGTGTCAAGTAGCCCAGGTGAGGGCTGGCGCTCTGTGCCCGCCCCCTGGGCTGCCCCCAGCATCCCCTCTTCCTCTCCTGCAGCACCCCAGAGCCCTTTCTCCCCGGATGGCTCCAGCCCTCTCCTGCAGATGCCTGCTGAGTTCTTCCACCCTGCTGTGTCTGCCAGCCAGAAGGGACAGGAACCAGGCATGAGTGCAGGAACCCTGCCCAAGATTGCACTTCAGGGGTCCTGGGCATCGCTGAGGTCACCGAGTGTCAACTGCACCCTCTTGCGCCAGGTACAGGCACCTCCTGGATTCTGAAGAGTGTCCTGAAGCCATGGGGGACTGGAGTGGGGAGGGGAAGGGAAAGAACCGCACAGCCACGGCAGTTGAATCTGGGAAAGCAGGGGGGGGTGCTTGAGAGGAGAGGTGACCCCAAAGATGATCATGAGCAAGCCCAGCTCCTGAGAAGGATCTAGGTTGTCAAGGCAGCTGAAATGGGGGGACCTAGCTTGAAAGAAGGAAATAAAGAGTGGTGCTGGGGAGGCTTTCTAGGGTGACACAATGCTGGGCTCAGGGACCATGCCTTGAATGGTATGTGTGGGTGGCAGGGGTATCATTGCTGGACTGCTTGTATACAGATTAGAGATTGCTTGATTGCAGAGGGGCAAGTTGGGAAATAGGAAGACTTGGTTATATTGTTTCCTGTGTCAGGATGACTGGAGCCACAGCCCCCATGGCTCGGCACAGAGGGCCTCTGGAGCACAGGACAAAAACCTACCAGCACCTATGTAGGCCATGCGTAATCCTATACAACACAACAGTGGAGTATGGCTTGCAGCCTTCTAGCAGTTACTAGGTTAACCAGGCTCGGTTAACCTCAGGACTCATTAAACTGTTCACTGCAACAGTCAATGGACCAGGTCTCCCTGCCTCCCACGGAGGGCACTGTAGGGTTTAAAGTGTGTGAATGTGATGTGCATGTGTGCGTGTGTGCGTGCGTGTGTGTGTGTGCATACAGAAGGAGAGATGGCGAAGCACATGAGTGCTGAGAATATCATCTGTGTGTGTGCGTGCATGCGTGTGTGCATAGGGGCCATGGCTGGGAGAGCAAGTGAAGCTAGAGGCTTACCTAGGAGAGAGACTGGGAGACCCTGGAATGAGGCAGGGCTATGGGGGG